>NW_005871158.1:2361829-2465204 GCF_000147115.1 Myotis lucifugus
TAATTGACTGTACCTTCCCATTGGCTAATCAGCAAGATATGCAAATTAACCCAATCAAGATGGCGGCTAGCAGCCACGCAGCTGAAGTGAGCAGGAGGTTGCTTGCTCCAGTGTTGAAGGAAGCCAAGGTTCCCCGCCTGCTGTGGCCCGGCTCTGAGCTCTGAAAGCAACAAAGTTTCAATTATAGAAGTTAAACAAACCCCAGATACCTGCTTTCAGCAGGCAGTGGCCTCAGAGCTGGAGCGAGCAGGAGCCCGGCTTTCAGCTCCAGTGATGGCAACAAAGTTTCAATTATAGAGGTAAATAAATCCCAGAATAAAAAAAGAAAAAGAAAAAAAGGAGAGGCTGGGAGCTTCAGTCACCGGCCAGCCTGAATATGGCCCTCAGTCCCTCACCCAGACTGGCCAGGCACCCCAGTGGGGACCCCCCACCCTAAAGGGGGTGTGGCCAGCCTGAAAACAGCCATCAGCCCCTCATCCAGGCTGGCCAGGCACCCCAGTGGGGACCCCCACCCTGAAGGGGGTGTGACCAGCTTCAAACAGCCATCAGCCCCTCACCCAGGCTGGCCAGGCACCCCAGCGGGACCCCTACCCTGATCCGGGACACCCTTCAGGGCAAACCAGTCAGCCCCCACCTGTGCACCAGGCCTCTATCCTATATAGTAAAAGGGTAATATGCAAACTGACCCTAACAGCAGAAAGACTAGGAATGACTGGTCACTATGACACACACTGACCACCAGGGGGCAGATGCTCAATGCAGGAGCTGCCCTCTGGTGGTCAGTGCACTCCCACATGGGGGAGCTCTGCTCAGCCACAAGCCAGGCTGATGGCTGCCAGTACAGCGGTGGTGGTGGGAGCCTCTCCTGCCTCCTCAGCAGCGCTAAGGATGTCCGACTGCAGCTTAGGTCTGCTCCCTGCTGGCAAGTGGACATCCCCCGAGGGCTGCTGGGCTGCCAGAGGGATGTCTGATTGCCAGCTTAGGCCCAATCCCTCAGGGAGCAGGCCTAAGCCAGCAGGTGGTCATCCCCCAAGGGGTTCCAGACTGCGAGAGAGCACAGGCCGGGCTAAGGGACCCCTCCCCCCCCCAGTGCACAAATTTTTGTGCACCAGGCCTCTAGTATAATAATAATTTAAAATTCACTGGCAATGAGGATAATACAAATTGATATAATGATACAATATTTCAAGCATCAGGTTGGCAAAATTTAAAACATGTAGTGTTGGTAATAATAGTATATGTTTATGAAGTAATTAGTGTATCCTATATACTTTATGTGGATTACCTGATTTAATATTCATGACAATTCTAAGAAGGAGATTTTAAAATTTTTGTTTATTGATGAGAGAGAGAGAGGGGCGGGGGAGAGATATTTGTTGTTCCACTTATTTATTCATTCATTGGTAGCTTCTTGTATCGAACCCTCAAGCTTGGCATATCAGGATGACACTAACTAACTGAGCAACCCAGACAAAGCCAAAAAGCAGATTTTTTTTTTTTTTTTTAATTTAAGGAAATAGCTCAGCTAGCAAATGTTGGAACCAAGTTTCAAACTCAGGCAATCTGATGCCCAGGGCCCAAGTTCTGTTTCAACAGCCCAAAGCGGACTGGGGAGGCCTGTGGCAGTGTGATTTGCTACAATCTTTAGAGAAAGTAATGTGGTAATAGAGACTAATATTTAAAAACTCATTTCCTTTAAAAAAATAAATTAAAACAAACAAACAAAAAAACCTCATTTCCTTTGACCTGCCATCCCCAAAATAAAAGAATCACCATGACCTTGTTATTGACTACTTGGTAGAATTTACCTGTAAAATCACCCGAGTTTGACAATGTTTTTTCTCATTTCTTAACCGTTTTCTGTTTTGTTGTAAATTTTAAACCACTGATTTTCTCAATGTTGAAATGTGCTTTTGATTTTCCGTTGCTTCTTGAATTGCTTCTGGCAAATTATTTACTCCATGAAATTGTGTCATTTACTAAGGTGATGTCTCTCAGTTCCCAGTCTACCCTTTTCTATCTTCCTGGTGGTCCTGGTACTTGGACTCAGCAAACCACTCCCAACTCTAAGTTCCTAGAACCCCAGCCGACATTTATCACCTCTGTTACCTCAGTGTCCTTTTTCACTTTTTCAACCATCCAACACCTGCTTAACCAAGTCCTTATACTAATTGTTGTGTTGAAGTACCTAGTGTGGTTTCCGTTCACCCACCAGGACCCTGACTGACACATCACCCACATAGTCTGTTTTCAAGTTAATTGAAATAAAGTTGTTCATGGCAATTCCTTGCTTATTATCTCTGCAATGTGTGTTTTGTCCTCTTTTCATTCCTAAAGCATGTATGTGGTTTTTGTTTATTTTTTACTTAATTTTTGTCTATCTCTAGTAGGCTTTTTAAGTAATAAATAGTTTTTGGCATTTTTTCCTAATTTTCTATATTGGATACACTTTCATTTTCAACCTCTTCCCTCCCCGCCCCCCCGCCCCCCACCCAGTATAAACATTTTACAACTATAAATTTCTTATAAATTATTGTATTGTTACGTTTGAATTCAGAATTTTCAAGCCTATATATTTTTAAATTTCTATTATGAGTACTTCTTTGGACAAAAAATTATTTAGAAGTGTTTTAAAATTTCCAAATGTATTGAATATTTTTAAATTATCCTTTTCTGATTTTGAAACTACTTGCATTGTGGTTAAGGAACGTGATCAATATTATTAATTCTGTGATATTTGCTGAGAATTCCATTATAGTGTAGTAGTGGTCAATTTTTATAAATATTCCATATGCATAAAATTCTCAAATTTGGGGATGCAAGATTCCATATATGGCCATTAGTTCAAGCTTAATTGCATTGTTCAAATCTTCCATGTCCACATCATTTTGTTTTGTCAACTTCTGAGAGTAATATGTTAAAATATTCTACCGTGATGATGAATTTGCCAGTTTCTCTTTGTGACACGGTCACATTTTTGCTTTAAAGCAATAGAATGCAAGGGCATATAGTCAAGGATATTAACTGCAGCAGAATATCTTGGCAAAACCCTGAAAATTGGCTAAATTCATTGCATGAAATATTAGACAACCATTAAAAAGCATGACTTTATCCTATACTTATTAATCTAGAGGGAGATCCACGTTACGTTAAAAAGGCAGGTTTCAGAGTATGTACATTGGGATCTGTTTTAGTAAACTCAACAAACATTTCTCTATTTGTGAATACATGTTTTGATATGTTTGAGTTAGAAAAAAAAGGCTGTTAACATTAGTTCTTCCCAGGCAGTGACTGAAGGGGGTGGGAAAGACTATTGACAAATAACTGTTTTGGGCGGGGGGGAAAAAAGGACACTTATGTAATACCCTTTGTAATACTTTTAGCGAAAAATAAAAATTAAAAAAAAAATAACTGTTTTATTTTGCCTCCTACAACTTAAGGAAAGTCTAGTAAAATAACGATGACCAGCACTCATCTCATGAAGCCTCGTTGAAGATATGCCTGTGAAGAAAGGAAGTCACACATGTTATATGATCTTATGATAGTGGCATGTACATGTTGATAAGGAAATGTCTGGGAACACACACACTAAGTCAGTGTTATCTCTAACTGTGAGGATTATGGGGGCTTTTTCACTGCCACCTATGTCTGTATTGTTTGCATTTATTTTATACATACATATTAATGTGTGTGCTATAAAAATAATTGTTTTAGAGGATGTAAGTACAAAAAGGCTATGGACTCTCTCAGCAAAGAAACCCAAAACAACAAAATCTCAGAAACTTCAATGCAAAATTTTACTATAATATCATGTAGTTGATAGCTTCTTTGAAGCCCCTTTATAGATCGCCTAGGTTTCTGCTCCATAGACATAAGGAGAGTTTAATGGCAAAAAAATTAGTGGAACTGCTGCCCTGGCTGGGTGGTTTAATTGGTTGGAGTGCAGTCCCGTACACCAAAAAGGTTGTGGGTTTGACTCCCAGTCAGGGCACATACCTAGGTTGTGGGTTCGATCCTGGTTGGGGTACATATAGGAGGCAACCTCTCAATGTTTCTCTCTCACATTTCTCACATCAATGTTTTTCTTCCTCCCTCCCTCCCTCTATCTCTAATCAGTAAAAACATATCCTCGGGTGAGGATTAGAAAAAGAAATGAGTGGAACTGCCAATTTCTCCCTCTATCCACTGTGGGAGGCGCTGGCCCCGAGGTGTAACCTTGGTACTGGAGAATGGCTGGACTCCCGTCTGTAACAAGAACTCCAGCCGCACTGCAGGGAGACGCTGTGTAAGCCCCTCGCACTGTTCCTGCTGTGTGAGCACCTACCTGTGTGAGTGTGAGTGTGAGTGTGAGTGTGAGTGTGAGGGGTGGTCAGCTGGCCTTGATACCTTTTCGGGTTCCTATTTCTAACTCTCTACATTATTCATTCTTAAAAGGGCAGAAGATAGGAATGTAATCGTGTAATATATAAACACATATTCAATGTCATAATTTAACCTTTGATACTAACAATTTATATCCATCACATAAATGTATCTGGCGAGCTCTAGAGAGGTGAGTGAAGCGGCTGGGAGGTGGGCAGATGACTCTCTTCCAACCAAGTTTAGATCGAGCTTTATCCTGAAGGTGAGTGGAGGAGGTGTTCCGAAGGTGGGATGAACTTGGATTTATTGATTTGGGGGTGTGGGAGCCAAAGAGGAGTCAAGTTTGATGCCCAGGCTCCTGGCTTGAGCAGCCGGAAGGTGGCAGTGCCATATTGAGAGGGAATACCACAAGGAGCACTGGGGTATTTGAAGGAGATAAAGAAAGTAGATCCAAAGTACACATTATTTCTCTTTCCCTGCCTGTAGGAGATTGACAGAAAGCCCAGGAAAGGATTCCAACGCTGACACCCACTTCTAGGTCTCCTGCCACACGCTTCCAGAAGAGTGACAGCTCCTGCTGCTCTCCCTCTGGCCTGCCCCACCCTCCCTCCGCTCCCGGAGGCCGGGGTAATGTCAGCCTCCCCCTCGCCTCCTCTTCATCTCAGCTGTATCAGGTACACTGAGGAGACAGTCACAGGGCAAAAGGGTTCTATCAGCCTGAGGGTAGAATTTAATGATGACCAAACAAGACATGCATTAATAATTGATATATATCTTTTTATTATGCACAAATAAAGTACTTAAAACGGTGGTTATCAAAACTATACATCTAAGCATGTTCACAAAATTGCCGACACATTGGACAGAGGAAAGACTACATACAACAGGGGTGTTCAAACTGGCCACAGGGATTTTAAGGGTACTCTTTTTACCCTCATAGATGATGAAAAACAGCAACAAAATCAGGCTCATTCAGGAAAAACCAGAAGAGAGAAGCATTGTACTTGGAAACTGATAATAGTCCTTTTCAGAAAAACGTCTGTCAGTTTCATGAACAATCCCCAGCTAAAACAAACAGAAAAAAAAATCACACACACAATTCACCCAACAAAATGTGCTCTGTTAACACAACCAGCAGTACAACCATCACTCAAACCATGAGGTAGTTACAGTACAAAAAGACTGGCATGCGAGTGCACGCCCCCCACAGGCCCACAATCATGCCCACCACAGAACACACGCAGGAAACGGGTTTACAATCTCATTACAGACAAGGAAAAGAACATTTCTGTTGTGGTGGTTGAGAAAATGCTACAGAAACAGCTTAGACAGAAGGCATTTCTGACTTTTAAAATACAGAGCAACAGCTGGTAAACCCCACATGGTGAAAAGCTACAGGATGTTTCACGATAATCTGCCTTGGAGTTTAGAGCATTTTAACAACAGCCTGAGCATCCAACAAAACAAAACAAACAAAATGGCTTCTGCGCACTCAGGGTGTAGCCTGCAGAAGTAACAAGAGGCAGCAGAGAGGAGAGTTTAACTGGAATATAACAACAGTTTTATAGAAACTTGCAAAATGTGTTATAAAGTTGAGCTAGTATTTTGTATTAAAACTGTGAAGTCTGAAGCAACTGGAAATGCTGTAACAAGAGGCTAGGGAGAAAACACTATTTTTTTTTAAATGCTCATTTTTAAAGGAACATTTCAGAACTACTTAATGACATTCACTCTCCAATTAACATGGGATCAAGTTTTATCAACACAGATTTCTTGATCTGAATAATACTTCTGACAATCAGACCCAAACAAACAAAAGTTGACTCTTTTCTTCTCTTTCTTTTAAAATCTTTTGGTTTGCATCTATAAATTTGTAAATTAATTTTAAATTACTTATAAAATCATTGGCAATGTAGCATCTCTCTCAAAAATATACATTTAAATATATTACAAAAAAGTTTTAACCCTGTCCATCTAAAAACTGGATCTTTCAATACTTCTTTAATAACTAATTTTCTTTTTTAACAGAATGGAAAGGGTTTTTTAAAAAGCAAAGAACTGATCAGAAGAATTCACAGTAACTGAAGTTAAACATTTCATATGGAGTAACTTTTTTAAAAATCTAAACCACTTAAATATATCTTTATACACAATTTTTTGTAGTAAAATATAGCTATAAGTGACTTAAAGACTCTAGTCTTCTTTGAAGACATCTTTAAACCTTTTTATACATAGAATATGCTAAAACAATACATTCTGCTGAAGGTTAGGCAAAGCGCATTATTTTCAAACACAGGTAGCATAATCTAGTCCTGCACTCTGATACCCTTATGTTAAGAAATGTTAACTAGAGGGAAAAAAATTATCTAATCTCATATCTTCATTTGTATGTGGAAATATGCAAAATTATAGACAACCCAGAAATCTTAGCCTTCAAGTCATCCTTTTTGGTTAAAATTATCCTGATTGAATGTCTATGCCTCTCAAATAAGTCAGAAGATCACTCTAGAATTGAGTAACCTTGTTTGCCTTGCAGACATTGCCCTTAGGTCTTGGGTATCATCAACATTTCCTACTGAAGGTTTCATTCACGGAGAACCAAGCACAACTTCCTTACTTAAGGGCAGTAAGATTTGCTTATGAATATTTTGGGGTAGAATCTAGCCTGTTCTATTTGTAGAATGTTGAGTTGTTTGGGGAGGGGAGAGGTGATCTGGAAAAAGAATAATATTTATTTGCAATGAAGCTATCCTCGGTAGTAAATGATTTGGCATGGAAATTTTTCCTCTGGCTTCTTTTTTAACATAGAGGTATCAGTTGAGCTTACTTTAATTGCAAAGTGGCATGATATTATTCCATTTTCTTCCATTATTCCACCTTCAATTCTTTTCGAGTTTGGGATATATTTAAGGCAAGAGAACTACAGCAACCCAGCTGCCCGTCCCCTATCCCAGCACTTTCTTGGCAGAATTGGTGACACTGTTCACATAACAGGCTCTGCCCTGCATTTGCATCTTACAAGAGCTTGGTTTTTACAAAAGGGTCTATTCAAAAGGTTGACAAGTTTTGAGTGGAAACACTAATTCCCCCAAATATATTTAAGAATACATTGAACTCTAAAGGTACAGGAATTTTTAAAAAGGGAATTTTTTCTTCTTCACAACTACAAAACGAATGTGCCAGATGACCTATGCTTTTACTGGCATAAATATCACCAAGCAAATTCCTCCTTAATTTTATAACTAAATTTTGCCCTGATTTATAATTAATTTATCAGAACACAGTGTCATAAAGGGGAACACATCTGCAGTCCCAGATTTTGGCCATTTTCAATTTCTCTAGGCCTATAAAGAAATAGGAAATCTGCATTAAGACACTTGCAGTGGGTGTGCTGGTGCGGGAAGAGGGAGGAAGCTGAGGATGTGCTCAGCGCTGGTTTGGGCCCAGGGCACAAGAAAGGAATGTTGCCTTGCTGTGTGTCAGGATGCGGCCTGGAGGGCAGCGTCTATTAAGCAAGACAGGGCCTCCCCGGGGCGGCAGCAAGGTGAGAAGTGTGCACCCAGGAGGCGCAAAGCGAGTGGAGGAATAGAAAGTCTTGAAGCATCTCGTTTGCTTTACATCTTGGTTCAGCTATAAAGGAATCTTTGGCCACATCTCCCTGGTTCTATCTGGCTGTCATCCTTTTACCAACTCCTTGAGTCCTGGATAGAACTCAGGGCCCCAAATTATAGATGTTCTTACCTGGACAAAGCAGCATTTTAAAAACTGGCATGTGTTTCACATTGTAAGCCCCCTAACCTGTGAGGGGCTGGTGGGCAAGGCCACCACCTTAGCTTTCTCACACGGAAGTCCAGGGGGCACATGGAGATTCGCCCTGGGTTGGGGGGTGAATACAACAGGTGATGTTTATATCGAAATTCACTCTCTCTTTACAAAGGAACCACAATCAAGCCTTTCTGGAGTCTGGCCACCCGTGCTGTCCGGCCGAGCCCGTGGCAGTGGCGGCTGGGCTAGGCCGTGCTGCTGCTGGAGCAGGGCGTGCTCTGCGTGCTGCCGATGCTGTGGGCCGCGCTGCTGTTCTCCGAGGCCGGCGGGGAGGTGGGGACCTGCTGCCTTCCTGCAGTCTCCCCTGTAGTTGGTAAAGAAAAGGGGCGTAGAAAGACACATGTTACGGGCATTCATTCCCCCAAAGACCATTTCTCTTTTTGCCATTTTATCTGGTGTTCATCTCAATCACGGGCAGAAGCAACTAGACCAGAAGGCCTTCCACCATAAGGTTGTTCTGTTTGCTGATCTTTTGTTGTTTTTATTTTTTAAAATACATTTTTATTGATTTTTAGAGAGAGAGGAAGGGTGAGGGATAGAGAGAAACATCAATGAGAGAGAAACATCATCGATTGGCTGCCTCCTGCACGTACTCCCACTGGGGATCGAGCTTGCAACCCAGGCATGTGCCCTGACTGGGAACTGAACCGGCGACCTCCTGGTTCCTGGGTCAACACTCAACCACTGAGCAACGCCGGCCGGGCAGTCTTTTGTCGTTTTTAAAGTCTCCTTCGTGGGAAAGCTAGAACTGTTTCCTGGGTGACTGACAGGCAGTCACAGTGGTTAACACCCCTGATAGTTGAGGACGAGTGCCTAGGATTCCAGTGCCTACAACCTTGGAAGAAACCACCACCACCTGTAGCACGTGACCCAACTGACCAGCGCTTGCATTCAAGAAACACTGTCCGTCTCCTCTCATTGTAGGGCTTGGGAGGGGAGACCTTTAAACTGTAATACGAGACCATTGGCAGTTTGGAGACCATTAGTGGATGCATTCAAAACGTGGGTGGTGAAGTCTCGCTTTCGCCCTCGTCACAGCAGAGAGAGCCACGCACCCCAAGCACACAACCTACAATCGGAGGAGGCGGCGCCTACTCTCAGAAAAACCTTTTGGGGAAGGGGTTCCGCTGTCCACACACGGGGACTGCGGTTGCCAGGGAACACGCCCCCCTCCTAGGCTCACTGCGGGGCGCCCGGCGAGTATCTCCTAACACAGTAAACATCCCACTTTTCATGACGTACCCACTGCATTTGCGCTAAGCCCATCCCCGTGCCAAGTGTGCAGTGCTCTGGAGCGGGAGGAAGCCCGGGTCACACACATGGTTTGCATTTAGCGCCGCAAAAGCCTGAGAGTTAAGTGTTTTCCTCCGTGCAACGGGCCTCGGGGCAGCCCTCAGAAATGGCTCGAGGTAGGGAAAAGTGATCAAGGCTCTCCGATGACAAACACTGCCTTTTCTTGGAAAAGTCAGAGCGCACACTTCATGAAGGAGTGGTCGGCAGCCTCCCCCGACCCCCTCCAATGTCTGTTTATGAACGAGCCTCCTCTTTCCTGTCCTCCTTCCTGTCCCGCTGAAAACACACAGCTATCAGCTGAAAACACGCGAGCAAAGGCTCTGCCCTCCGGGCTCAGGAGCTGAGTCCGTTCCCTTCCAGGGCCCCTCCAAAGCCTCTGCCAAAAAAAAAACACACAACAGTTTTGCAAAAGGTAGACCTGGCTCATGCCCCTGGGTCTGGTTACAGCTTCCCCACCCCCACCCCATTTTAGGAACCGCAGCGACAACACACATTTTCACATCAACCTCAGGGCATTTACATGCTTGTCGCATACTTGGCCCTTGCTATATTTCCTCTGATTATCTTTGCTTCTGGGATTGGCGGGATGGAGAGGAACTAGGAGGTCAATATTCTGCAGAAGCGGAGAAACACTACTTTTCCTCTTCTTCTTTTTTTTTTTTTGGCAATGTGTATTTCGGACCCTCCCCAGCACTGCCCTCTACCCGTCCTGTGTGTATGTGATTAAAGGCGGGGAAGTCTGCTTCCATGACAGTGACTTTCTGCCACAAATTGTCTTTCCCCACAGTGGGAGCTTTATTTCTAAAAAGAAATCAAATCTCTTAGTTATTCTGATGTCCACCCCCCCCCCCCCGCCACACACACAAACCCAAAATAACAAAAACCTCCAGAGACCCAAACAACTCACGATATACTTTAAAAATTCAGCCCCTCACAATCCACATGTGCATCCACACCCAGCTGCCTCCTCATGTTATTAATTAGAAGGACCGATGTGGCTGTGTGTGAAGCACATTGTAAGTATGTATTTCCCCCTTTTAAACAAAGGCTGTATCAAGAAAGCAGGAGGTAAGCCTACACCCCAGCCGCTCTTTATGGCTCACCTGGGCTTCATCTGTGCAGCCTGAGAGCAGCGCAAGCAAGGAGGCCTGGGCTCCTCTATGGACAACCAGCAAGTCTGCCCCATCCTGACGTTGACATGTGCCTGATTATTCACACTCAGGAAAAGTGCCAGCACTGCTCCCTGCCCAGGAAGTCTGAATATTTGCTTTCTGATGTCTATTTGCCAAATATAATTTGTTGCCATGTCAGTTTATTTTAATCAGGGCCCATTACAAAGGTCTTTCAACTCCCCGAGTTTTGGAAACTCTAGTGCTGTTGATGCAAAACACTGTCCCAAATGAAACCCACGCAACACAAAACAAAGAAACCCCTTATGCTCGAGATGGCAGGATACATTGTATTAAGGTGGCTAAGTCAACTTAACCTAGCAATCCACGGACCTGAGCCAACAATGTGCCAAGGGGAGTCTCTGCGAATCTGCTTGGAAATGTTGAAAGTACCATCTTTAGACGATCCCTCCTACCTCTGTGGCTGTTTTTACATGTAAGACATGGCATTTCTCAATATAACCAAGTTGCCAAAAACGTGTACGTTTTGAGCAATTATGAAAAAGTTTGTTTCACTGTCAGATGGTAGTGGTACTACAGAAAAAGTCACCATGAGAAGAGGGGGTTAATGTGCAGATGTTTCTGCTTAACAAATGAAAAAAAAAAACCCTGGGTTTTCTGAGATGGATTCTCTGCTCTCTATCACAGTGACCTCTGACTTCTTGGAGCACTGACTTTCTCTGAAATATCCCTTGCGTGACAAATACAATCAGCCTAGTTCTGGAGAAGATGGGCAGGGAGGGCCCTGGGGGTTAGCAGGAGGCCAGCTGAATCAATGGAAGGAGTTTAAGGAAAGCTTCTTGCTCATAAATACCAAACTGGGCCACGAGGAATGTCTTCGGTCTTCATGTTTTGCTCCTAAAATCTCAAACCACATCGAGGAAGAGAGACTTGGGGAAGAGGGAGAGTGAGTAGAGGAAAGAGGCATTTGGTGCATGGGGCTCACAGAAGGAGGGTGTGTTAGGACATAGTTTAATTACACCCAGCTCTGTGGCTGAGCCTACATATTGCCAGAGAAGCATTCAGAATATATATATTTTTAAGGGATAATCTGTTTTACTTCTTTAGCTTGGCATGGAATTGTCCGGATCTGATTTCCTGCCACCTCTTTTTGGCGGTCTAACTTTACAACCGGGTCCTTATCTCTAAGTCTTTCAGCATGGTGGGTCCTGGGGAGGAAACCTGATTTAAGAAAAATCTGAATGACATGGAGAGGCGCTATGGGGACACCACAGATGGAAGAATTTTAGAGAAAGGTGAGAGGAATTTCGATTATTTAGCCCGAAGGAGACTGTTTGCAAATATTGTCCGTAGAGGATAATTACAAAGAGGAACAGACAGCTGTTCTTTATCTCCCTGAGGGCAGAACACAAGGAAATGAGTTTAAATGTCAGGGATAGGGATTTAGGTCACAGAGTAAAGAACTTGCTGATTATGAGGATCGGTTAGTTCTAGGGGGAATGTATAGAATTTCTTCCTTGGGAGATATGTAAGCATTGGATTGAAAACCGTATGCCTGGGGGCGATTTAGATTTAATATTACTTGATGCTGGGAAAGAAGACAGATATTTTCCTCAAGGTCTTTGTGTTGGTTGCAATTTTGTACCAAGTAATATCTTAATCTCTTGATATCTTAACTGTAATTTTTTTCACAAACTCACTCCTGTAAGAAGAGCGAACCAGACTGCCTTTGGTTTAGAGAAGTGGGTCACTTTCACACACTGACTCACCTCACTCTCCAAGCTCTAAGACCGTATTTTTGCAGCCAAGACTGCAGGAGGGGTGGATTCGATGTTGCTGTAAGTTGTGGGGAAAGGAGAATTGTTCCAAGGCAGGAATTAAAATTTCCCCACATGCCCTGCCTACCACTTTCTGTCTGTATTCCTGCAGGACGGCCCACCTGTCTGCACCTGCACCTGGGTTTTGGGTGGGTATCTCCCTTTAACTTACCCGAGCACTTGGGTGAAGAGCACATCCTGCCTTCTTTGCAGCCACACCAGGGTCTTCCCTTCTGTCCCAGCTGCATTTTTCTGATCCCTGGACTTGGTCTCTTGCCTCTTACTTAGTCGCATGGTAGCCTAACTCTGGCTGTTTCTCCCTTCACCTGGACTAGAGGTGGGAGCTGGGAGAAACTTCAGCCCTCTAAGAACATTTGAAGCCTCCAGCCAGAGCTGTTCCTCATGAAAAGCCGTTCACCTGACTCAGGCAGAGTGGGGCATGTGCTTTAAGAACGCACGCTCCGTTCCTCCGAGGACTGCGAACAGAAGCCCCTGGGAATGGAACAGGCACACCTAATTCAAGACCCCGGCATTTTATTACGCTCGGTGAAGCATGGAGTTCCTCCCACCCTTACATTTTTTTCCTGCCTACACATACAAGCAACCTTAGATAGCTTATATTTTTTTTGTAGGACTTTGGGTTTCAGAAAGCTTTTCACATGCATTTCTTCCTGAAGCACTCTCACCTCCACTAACCCTGTGGAGTAGGGCTCGTCTCCATGTTTACTGAAGGGAAATATAATCCCTGCACCTGGGTCAGGGGATAAGACCAGCAGTTGAACAAAGTAGAGCTTCAAGTCCAATTTCTGATGACAGCCCACACCTACAGGTTGTACAGACACACATAGAGGGCAGCCTTCCTCCTTCTCCAGCCCGCCCCCACCTTTTCCTTCTCTTTCTCCTCTTATTCTCATCAAACTCTGAGTGCACCCTGTTCAGGGGACATAAAGGCACGTTTAAAGTAAAGATAAATGATAACAACTAACCTATCCCTCCTACAGAGTTTCCCCTGCAAAAGGGAAGTCTTTTAGCTGGGAAACAGGGAGGAACCCTTTTGAAATCAATAACAAGTGACAGAAAACGTCTCTAAACTGAAGGAGTGAGCTCGTTAAATAACTACAATTAGGATATCAAAAGATCGAGACATTAATTGGTACAAAGTCGCAACCAACTCATAGGCCTGGGCGAAAATCTCACCAAAATGGCAATTTACAGAATTTTAATTTTACTTACGTATTTTTTGACCACTTAAACCATTTTTATGCATATAATTCAGTGACATTAACAACATTCCCACTGTTGAGCAACCATCACCATTATTTAACTATAGAACATTTTCATCATCTCAAACAGAAACACTGTACCCTTTAAACAATACTCATCACCTCTCCTCTCCGCCCCTGGTAACCTCGATTCTATTTTCTGTCTTCACACATTTGACTACTCCAGGTATTTCATAAATAACATCATCCAATATCTGTCCTTTTGTGTCTGGTTTATTTCACTTAGTGTATGTTCTCAAGGTTATCTTTGTTATAGCATGTTTAGCATTTCATTCCTTTTAAAGGCTGAGTAATATTTTATTGCATATATTTACTGCATTTTGTTGATACATTCACCTGCTAATGGACATTTGGGTTGGGCTATTTACATCTTGTGATTATTGTCAATGCTGCTACTATGAACACGGGTGTGCAGGAACCTGTTTGAGTCCCTGCTCTTAGTTCTTTTGGGTATATACTTAGAAGTGGAATTGCTGGATCATATGGTATTACTACATTTTACTTTTGAGTAACTGTCAAACTGTTTTCTGTGGTGGCTGCACCATTCTACCTTCCCATCTGCCATGCACAAAGGGTTTCCATTTCTCCACATTCCTGTCAACATGCTATTTTCTGTTTCTTTTTTATAACAACCATCTTAATGCATACGAAGTAGGTATCTCATGGTTTTGATTTGCATTTCCTTAATGATTAGTGATGCTAAACATCTTTTAATGCGCTTATTGGCCATTTATACATTTTCTTTGGAGAAATGTTTATTCAAGTCCTTTGTCCATTTTTTAACTAGGTTGTTTATCTTCTTGTTGTTGAATTGTGGGAATTACTTATATATTCTTGATATTAACCCTTTATCAGATATAAGATTTGCAAATATTTCTCTCATTCTGTGGGTTGTCTTCTCATTGTTTTTTAAAATGTATTTATCTTTATTATTGAGGGTATTTCTCTCTCACATTGTTTCTCTCTCCCTCCCCTTCCTTCTCTCTACAATCAATAAAAACATATTGAAGAAAAAGAATTTTGGGGGGTAGAGGAGCATAACTTGAGAGCTTTTTTTCACCATTTGTATTTGTTTACAATTCATGAATATATATTTTGAAAAATTAAATAACTTTCCAGAAAGAAATGAGAATTTTATGTTTATCAAAGAGGACAGGTCAAGAAATGTTGGTTTAAACCATTAATTAGGGACTCTGGTGGGCTCAGTCCTAGGCAGATGTGGTAATAAAATCTTGGCTTCCCTTTTCACTTCCTGCCCATTTATATTTCTATTCTGAAGTCTTTAGCATCGGGGGAATAGTTTATATTTCCAGTTTGTCTATATTACCTTCCTTTAATTAAACACAAACCACAAAGTAGCTTTATTAGAAGCTAAACTTCACTAACATCTCAATTGCAATTAACGTAAGTAGTTTAAACAACCCTTTTCCTAAAACCGTTTAAAGCAAATTATATTTTTGCAAAACCCAATTTATGCCAAATGTGTAAATGTGAGAATAGGGGGAATGAACTTTCTCTCTCTTTCACTCATTATCTCATCAATTCATCCATGCAACGAAACACTGGGAGTCCGCCGTGTGGCAGGCACACGGGATGTGCACCAACTACTATTCAACAGTCACACTAACCTGTGTGGGAGTAGATGTACCACAAGGCCCCCGTTAGGAGTGCTCCAATCACAAATGCTGCAAACGCAATGCCCATCACGGTTATGGTGTCCAGACCATGGAAAATTGCTGAGGAAGAGAAATACTTTATGTTAATCTGCATCAGACGTTGCAATTTTCTATTTGTTTCACAAGCACCATCCGAAAGGCTAAGCCCCAACTAATGCAATCTGGGAGGATTCCAACAAAACGTACTGTATTTATAACTTACAAACTTTTTCTTTAAAGAAAAATCAAATTATCAGACTTCCAAGATTCCTCAGTTTGCAATTGTTTTGAGCAACAAACTTACTAAAAAGATCAGATTTGTCAACTCTGTAAAAGCTTAAGTCTCTGGTTCATTGTCTATTTGAATGGTAAAGAGACTTGAAAATTCAGAGGTTAAGATGCTTTGGAAAATAAGGTGAACTTCCATTATAAAAATCTGATTAACTGCTTTTTATTCACGGAACACTTCCAGCCATGAGACACTACACAGAAAACACACTTCAAATACTTGACAAACATATTTTATGCACATTTAAAAGTAGGAAAGATAACAGGAAGAAAGGAGTGAGCAGGAGAAAACAAAATGAGGGTAAACTGTTGCTGTGGATTATAACATTTCACTGAGACCCTCACATTAAATCCTCAATCTTAACAACTACACATTGTGTCATTTAAAATAACCTATTTTTTAACACTTTTCCAACCGTGATCTTTCTATGAGGGGAACGGAAATACTTCTCAGTGGGGGATGATGTCAGTTTTATGGTCAGCAAAACATATAAATAGAACCAATTGTTTCTCTGTTTGGCAAAGATTTTTATATTTGAAATCAATTCCAGGCCACAGAAATAGAACATTTCCTTTCATTTAAGAGAACTACCTGCTTTGAATCACTTAAGAAAAGTTAAAATCAGTTTCCAAGGGAGAGGGGTTTTCGGCAGAATAAGAATTTCTAATGTCTCTGTTTTTATATCAATTTAAGCGATAGGCTCTCCCCGTTAGTTCAGTACTGTGTCTAGGATCCTCTCCAGTCAGAAGTGACTCCAGGTGACCTCTATGTAAATTAAATCTCTTTGCCTTTCAACTCACTTCAGTGTAAAAGATCCAGTTATAGAAAAATGTGACCCTTGAGCAGGCCCAGAAAAGGTGCAGGAAAATATGTCATGGTGGAGAAGATTCTGGAAGGATCCAAACTTCCAAGTTCCAGTCCCCAGTTGTCTAGCCAATACCCATTGATGTTCATTTAACTTCTGAGAAATTGGGGCTAGCCCTACTTCACCTGCTGCAGGCAGGAGGTGAACAAAAAAGGTTTGTGAAAGGGCTGGGGATCCCCTAAGGAGTAAGAAAAGGGCAGACGCTCTGGAGGTTAAGATGAACCTAGCCACCTGCCTTATTTAATTTAATCTAGTTCACAGAACAACGGATGTTAAAAGATGACTTGCCTTTTTACGCCTACAGATCACAAAGTGGGGCAGGGTTAAAGTTTTTAGTGAAAACATTCTAAAATTCTAGAGATGGAGATGTCATTTATGAAAATCTGACCAGGTAAGTATGAGAGCATGTGTCCATGTGTGTCTCCTTCTGGGTTAATGGTACTGTTCCATGATGGCATGAAGGTAACGCACTCATTTAATAGAATGTTTATCAAGTGCTTTGCATAAAGGGATTCTCCAGGCTGACTGTCACGTGTGTGCGAGGGAGTCAGCCACGGAGACTAACCTGGACAGTTTTAAGGAAGGAAGCAACATCATCTAGAAGAGCTCTGGGTGTACAGGCAGAAAGCCAGGTCCTAGTCCTCTGGGCTTTTCATTACAACCTCAATGTTAATTACAACCATGGGCGAGGTACTTCACTGTTTCTGGGTCAGAGTTTTCTTCCATATAAAGTGATGAAACTGGCCCAGATAATTTCCAACGCATCCTTTTGTAGTAGTCTCTCTCTCTCTCTCTCTCTCTCTCTCTCTCTCTCTCTCTCTCTCTCTCTTCTTATAAGCCGTCTTCCCCCAAGGCCCTTTGGACTACAGATTGTCTTGAAGGTACAACTAGTTCCCTTAGCTTAACAAGTGAATGCTGTTGACAGTGGTAAATGGTAAAGCAAACCACTCCCATAGCTGTATGCTAATGCTTTCAGATCTCAACTGATGTAAGTATGTAGATAACAAACTTCTCTCTCTAAAGCTAAGAAAGTTACTACCTTTCCATTAAGGTCATACACACCAATGGGTCAACAAGTTCACATTTAAAGGTGGTGAAGGTACAGAGGGAAAAAGAAAGGAGAATGAAGTAAGGACAGAGGGAAGGGGAAAACAAGTATGAGAAAAAAAGAGGGGAGGGAAAGTAAGAGCATAAGTCTCCTTATCAAAACTCAAAGTTTGGCATATGCTCCATAACCAACTCATTCTTATAAAAGCCCAGGAGGCTTTATTTCGAAATAGTTGCATAAAGACTTACGTGGAGAAATTGGATTCGGTTCCTTAATGTTTGGACTTGTTCCTGAAACAAAAACATAAATCACGATGTATCACCCAGAGAAATCAAGTTTTAAGCAAAAGGTCATCAAAAACTCCACAGACTCTGACACTTTTCTATTTGTTAATACTTTGTGAAAGTTCTGTCAACTGTCCTCTTAGATACCAGAATTATAACATGAATTACTCAGAAATTTTAAGTGGTAAACTCTAACCATCAATGGTACAGGCTTTCTGGTTTGAAAAAAACTTGAAGGCAAATACCTAAATGTAAGGAATTTGATTCTGACAATTTGTGTGTGTGTACACCTTTATAGTTATTTAGGAAAGGATTCAATACCTTTAAATACCATATTTCTCCAGTGTATTATAATATTATTTCTAATTTAATGTACACAAATTCTAGAAAAGTATCTTTACTTTGAAGCTTAATGCTATTGTAGTTGAGGTCCTCTTCATCACACATTTGCACTATTTTTAAAAATGTGTTATTATTGACTTTTAGAGAGAAAGGAAGGGAGAGGGAGAGAGAGATAGAAACATCAATGATGAGAAAGAACCATCAATGGGCTGCCTCTGGCATGCCCGTTACTGGGATCGAGCCTGCAACCAGGCATGTGCCGTGACCAGGAATCAAACCAGTGACCTCTTGGTTCCCAGGTCGATGCTCAACAACTGAGCCATACAGGCCGGGCTGCACTATTACAGAGCTTCCCTAACTGCTCTCCTTGTCTCCACCACTGTCTCACTCCAGATATTTCCTACTCCACATGTGCCTACCAGAATGAATTTTCCAGAGCCCAGAGGTGGTTATGCAATTGCCCTGATTAAATGGCTCAATGACTCCTCTTCATTTATAGGGAAAATATTCAAACTCTTAGCGCAGCACACAAAGTTCTGCCTCCCTCCTCTTCCCACCTCTCTCCAGCCTCCTTTCCTATTGGGGTCCTTCACCTACTAGTATGCTGGGCTCCTCATCTATCTATACTAATAAAAGGGCAATATGCTAATTAGGCCAGGAGACTGGCCAGGAAGGGCAGTTGGGGGCCGTGAGGCCGGCAGGGGAGGGCCTAAACCGGCAGTCGGACATCCCCCGAGGGGTCCCAGATTGGAGAGGGTGCAGGCCGGGCTGAGGGACAAAAGAATAATATTTCATGACATGTAGAAATTATATAAAATGCAAATGTATTCCCTACGTAAAGTTTTATTTGATCACAGCCATGCTCATTCATGTACATCTGGTCTGTGGCTGCTTTCATGAGGTAACAGCAGCTCTGAGTAGCTGAGGCAGGGACCGTATGAGCCACACACTGAAAAGATTTACTACCTGGTCCTTTATAGGAAAAGGGGACTGAGTCCTGGCACAGACTCAGCCCCATTTCTTTAGAATTTAAAAGTGGTAAGTGTTGAGTGCCTCTCTTTTCATCTCTATTTTCATTCAATGAAGAAGGAATACATACTGTGTTGGACTCTGCAGTGAAGTGCAAAGAACTTATGAAAAATTGGCCAAAAACAATCAACGTTTGAGCTGCTGTTTACAAAAATAAAGAAGCTAGACAGGATTATAAAATCTCAGGAATAGCCACCTCAGCTGGGCTGACCACATCCTCGCAGCACAGGGTACAGTGGTCCAGCCGAGGGGGAGGGATGCTACCAAAGGGGTCCGAGCCACTACCACTGAACGGTGCCTCCTGGAGCTGTGCAATATGGTGGCACTGGAATGAGTCATACTTAAATAAAATTACTAAGAAATTTAAAATAATTGTGTGATTTTAAGAAAATCTAATTCAGTATGCAGAACACCCACCACCACCAACATGCCCACAAGAAACTCTTTCCTGAGAGTTTGGTTCTATCAGCCTCATTGGCAGCAATAAAATAATGACGATGACACTTTATATTTGTACATCTCTATAGTGTGTTACAACTGACAAAAAGCTTTCACTCATATTTTTTCATTTTAAACTCCCCAGAACCCTATGACACAGGGGTAGTTAACCACAACATTTTCCAACTTTCAAGAAGTAGTGGTTTGATTTGCTGAACTAAGTCCAAAGGCATTTAAAGGTCTCCACAGTGTGCATCATGTGAGAAATATACACACTTCTGGGAACAGTTCCATCTAATTAACTATCCATGGCTCAATTTTGTCACTTAGAATCCCTAAGAGGTTTTAAATAATGATTCTCCCCCAAGGAGACCTCCCATGTAAGAATTTTGCAAGGCCTGTGTGATGGATGGCATTGTTTTAAATTTCTTAATGGACTTATGTTATGATCTAATCCTCTTCCCCCACCCCAAATGGGGGCCTTTTCACAGAGTTGAGCAGAAAAAGTTGTTGCTTATGTCCCGGGGGTAAAGCTCCTCCGTGATTCCTGTGCATAAACAATGACAAGCACAAGCTGCAGCACTGAGGTTGGAGGGATTTTACCCTCTAACTTCTTTGTTCCAAAATCCCTAACAAGTTCGGAGTAGAACTAAGAGAGTTTGGTCTCTACGGAACCCTGCAATCGAGTTGGCACGCTGAAAGGAAAAGAGTGGCCACAACAATATTTACTTTGGGTTTAAGGGTCAGATTGTAAGAAAGGAATCCTAGCTATTACTGTAAAAAGAATTTTAACAATACAGATTTCTTTACAGAAAGAACAAACTATAATCAACATTCTGAATTGAATCTTTTCGTATACTCTGAGCAAATTTTGGTCAACCTCTAGAACCAAAAGTTTCCTCCTTGGAGTGGCAGGCATGGTTTTCATAAACGGGACATTTCTGGGGTTATGCATGAGTAACTGGCCACAGCTTGTTGGCCTCCAACTTTCAACTCAGTTCTCCTCAACATGCTAGAACGAGCAGGCCCAAAGGAAAACAAGGTATCTAACTGGTACCTACATCTATTGGTATCTGGCAAAGAGGGAAGGATGGGGAGATGAAGAAGCTAGAGACTCGGGAGGCCTTTATGAAGTCACATTTAAGATTCAGTTTTTACTAGTACTCACTTTACTTCACTGTAAAGGAACCCCTTCTCTGGGTTGTTTCAATATTTATGGCATTTGCTGCAACTGCGGAGTCACTAATCTGTATCCTTCCACCAGGATCAATACTCCTCACCTGAGCCTGGTTTTTGCGTCCTGCCCTCCAGGGGACATTTGATTAAGTCTGGAGACATCTTGGGTCATCAGAGCTGATCGTGGAGGAGTGCGCTATGGGCAACTAGTGGGTAGAGGGATGCTGCTCAACACCCTCCAATGCACAGGACAGCTCCCCAAACAAACGCCATTTGGACGTTATCCAACCAAAACACCAAGAGTGCTAAGGCTGTGAAACTGTATTATGCCCTGAAGGCCGTAAGGACAGGGTAATCTATTTACTATATGCCAAGCATATAGTAGGTACCCAAAAGACTTTCTTGGGGGGGGCGGGGGGAGAATAAGTAACCATAAATATCATGTATACTTTTATTTTGATCTTATCAGCTCTACTGGGATCTTTTGATGGGTCTTAACTTTCAGAGGTGCACACCGGAATATTTATGGATGAAATGAAATGTCTGGGTTTCCTTCAAAACAACCCAGGGACAGGAAGTGATAAAACAAGATTGGCCACGAATTGGTAATTGTTGAAACCAGATGGAGGAGGGTTCATGGGAGTTCATTCTATTTTTGTATATATTTGAAATTTTCCAGATTAAAAATTTTTTAAATGTGAAGCACATTGAATTAAAAAAAAATATGCCTAAGATACCTCTTCTCCCTTACGGGATAGAAACTAAATGTCTTGGTGTGTCAATGAAGTATTTCTATATTTCTTTCTTCTCACCTTCCCCTCATTTCTACCTCAGGCTGAGGACAAAACCTGGCTGGTGCTTTAGAGTATTTTTGTTCTGGAAAAATCAAATGTGTTCCAAAAAGTAACGCCTCTCTTGGATTAACTCCTAACTGACGTTCACAACTTTCCCTTCCATCCCCTTCACCTCCCTCCAAAAACTCTGTTTGGCTGAGAGGTTATGGGGAAGGAAAGGAAATTAACATTTATTGAGTGCCCATGATATGCTGGGTGCTGTCCTGAGCACACTTTTATTGTTTAAAAACTATGTGGTAGAAATATGGGAAAAATTCAGTATTTTCAACATTTAATTTGTTCATTTTAACTCGCTGAGAATTACATATTATATATAAATCATGGCAAATTGGGTATGACATTCATTGTGGGATTTTTGGTGCCCATTTTTCATGTGTATGTCCAAAATTTTAGAGCTCCAAATTTCAGAGAAATTACTCTTCCCTTTCACAGTTAAAAACAAAACACACATCACTGACGTGGAAAAACCAATTTTACTGTGGAAGCCTAAGTGTTCTCAAATGCTATAAAAAGTGGTCACAGCATCCAAAGCAAACAGCACGCACATGCCTATACTTCAAAATATGTCAGAAAATATGGCAGGATGGCATCACCTCAACTATTTTAATTGTTTTGCCATAAACCATAATATGCATACACTATTCATGTTTTTTGAGCGTTTTTGTGAGTTATAATTCAAAGTCACAGAATGTCTCCTAAACTTTAATACTCTCTTAAATAGTTTACATGTTTCCCAATATCTTAACCCTCTGGGGGAACAGATTTTTTTCCTGAAAATCTTCATCTTCTTTTCAGTTCATAGAGTGTTAACTATTTACTTGTAGTTTTTATTAAAAACTGGAATCAACTTCCACCTAGATTAAGGCATAGGGTTTAAGAGCACAGGCTCTGGAATCGAAGTGCCTGGAGTCGAATCCCAGATCCACCATTTATATGTGGTGTGACCCTGGCCAAGTTACTGAGCCTCCCTCTATACCTGCCTCACAAAGGGGTGAAGAGGATTAACTATAACCCCTATGAAGCACAGAACCTTGTATTAAGTAAATGCTCACTAAATGTTAGACAATCATTATCACCATCATCTATTGCTGAAAGTATCAACAGCAAAACATGGCTCACCCAACACTGGCTCCCAAGCAACTGAGAAATAACTGGCAAAGATGTGTTGCAGGAGCTCGGGAAGTTTCCACTAAAAACAGTGGCCCAGAGGAGCGACCCAGAATTATTTATTTAGTCTTCATGGCCTGTTCTCCCTGCCCACAGAAGGAAGAAACCTTGCTTGAAATGTGTCCGTGCTATTGGCAGGAGCCCCTGAGAAGACCTCTGCCTGGCTGTGAAGTTGGCACTGAGAGCCTTTATCAGCTGCCCCAGCAAACTCAAGTATTGAGAAATACGACAGACGCAAGGGCCAGGAGGGCCAGAACTTGTGTGGCCTTGAGCACCTGTGTCAGTAAAAGGACAGTAAAATGTCCCATTGGTTGGAAAATTTTTACCCCAAATGTCAATCCCAATAGGAGCCCTGCCCACTTCCAGAGGGAATATAGGACCTGTGTCTTACTATAGTAACACACAACGCTGTCTGGAAGGAAGAAGAAATTCATGATTCTATTATTCAAATAAACAAGTGCTATTAGGCAAATGTCACACTCCCTTTTCAACTGACTGTCCCAATGCACTGAGAGGCAGGGGAAAAGCACAGACTCAAAAGCCTGCATTGAGGAGAAATCATTTAGAGTCAAAGGAAAATAAACATTAAAGGTAAGAGGAGTCCCTCCTAGAGCTGAAAACCTACCCCATTCAGTGCAAAGTGAGAAAGCGTCAATGCACACAGCCCCTGGGAAGTGGCCTACAGTCCAACCTCCTCCATTTGTTTAACAAATCTAAGCAGTGAACTTTCGTCACTACACACTTCTCCACCAAAATCTAGTCTCAATTAGCAAATCTCCTGAAAGTGCTTTGATATTTGGTAAAACTTTCCCCTTGAACTTCATGTAAAGAAAACACTGACCCTTCAGAATAATTGCACCAAGTTTAAATAAAAGCAATTGCCTAATTTACAAGAGGAATTACTTAGAAAAATACTACCGGACTTAAAAGAAGAATGAATGAATTACTGGAAGTTATACTGCTGCAATATTAATGCCTAATTATTGTCTGGCCTAGGAAAAAGCAAGCTGCTGCCTTCAATTACCAGCAGAATTACTGCTCTCAAAGTAGGTAGGAGTAACAGAGGGAGTACGAAGTGGCTGCTGCTATTGTTAAACCACGTGCCCAGTGCAAAACAGAGCCAGCTGTTGCCCGATTGTGATACACTTTACAACACAATTAATTTCTTTTTCCCTGGACCCCATAAACAAGAAACTAATTGGGCAATCCATTTATTGAAAGACTATGGCTGCTGTCACTGTTTCAAATGGTTAAAAACCAACTAAAAGAAAAAAAGCAAACAAACAATATCTACAATAAAAACACTGCTGCGGAACCACTAAGCAGCTATATTTCACACCAACTTTTGGATGGCCGGGAAATGAAGAAAAGATTAGTTTGCTTCTTCAAACAGGATAGCTGAGGGTTACAGCTCACACTCTGAAAGGCCTCTGGAAGTCATCTGGTCCAAACCCCTCCTTTTCCAGATAAAGAAAATGAAATCCGAGGCCATGCGGGGAGATCTCCTAAGTCCCACAGCCAGTTATCGGAGAAAGCTAAGAGCCACCCCCAGGCTCCTGGCTCTACACCAGTGCCCTCCCGCCACCCTCTCCTGCCTTTCTGAATGGAGCCTGTTCCTGGGAAGGGGGCAGATGTCGTCACCAGATATGACAGTAGGAATGGCACTGCTATTTTCACAGAGGTCACTCCACTGGACGGCATCCACATGCCTCTGCTCTGTTCGGTCCTGTTTGCTCCAGGGCCGCCCCTGTTGCCTACTCTTGCCAAATCCAACAAAGCTCGGATCAGAAATGCCATCCCAGAGCTGCCCAAGCCCAGATCTGGTGTCAACACCATCCAGCAGGTCTCCCAGCCGATGCCCAGCAACTGGAGTCAGGCTGCTCACTGGCTTTTGTCAAGGCCCTGGGTGCCGGTGACAGGCTCCTCTCTGCCCCTCGGGGGCCTGGGGCTCTAGCCCTGAGATATTTACCCCAGAGGCTTGAAATCCACTTTCACCCTCCCAGCCTTCTCTTAGTCTGGCACCTTTAGAAAATGTTTCTTTGATAACTGTAACTGCCCAGATGACATTTGGTCATTGACAGCTGCCTGGTGCGTTCTTGCTTTTTCATGCCCTTGGCTGGAGCGATACTGCTCTGTCAGGTCAGTCCACAGGGCCTCGCAGCCACTCCTAATAGCCCCTCAGAGCCCGACTCTGCTCCTCTGCTGGTTTGGCTGGCCTGGCCTATGCCAGATCTGCTTTGCCCCGCCGTCCTCCCACGTACTGGTACCCCCCTCTTAGAGTACATCCTTCCTTTTCTCCTAGAAGATGCATCTTGCTGAATGTTCCTGCATATGCAGAAAGAGCCATCCTTGTCTTCAAGCAACAGCTGTGACCGCATAAAATTCTGAAAACTAAATTATAAAAACATATTTGAATACTAGTTCTCAACCTTCCTTCTGCTGTGACAGCTAAGATGGATGGTGCTCACATACATAACACCCTCCCCAAAGGCATTTGCGATCTTGATAAAACACCACAATAGCTTGTAGCCAGCACCACCATTCCTAGGAGATCATGGAAAGTCCATCTTTCCATGCCAGGAGGAACTCTAGCCCTTTCTTACACAGTCGAGGAAGCATATTTAAATGCAAGAGAGAGAGTGACACTGTGACCGGGACAACCTTGACTCTGATCAAATAATAAAGAGGAAATCATTTGCAAATGTATCCCTGACCACTGAGCTACATGTCAGTAGGACAATGAACTAAATAAAAAACTCCTCAGGCAAAGAACCCTTTTCTAAAATTACTAATTGGCCATTAATGTATCTTTTGAATAAAACTGGACTTACAGTGTTGGAACCTCCTAACGAGCAGCCCTGAGGCCCCATCCTCTGACTGAGCCTCCCAAAACACACCTTTAGATTCCACTTCCTGATGGATCACAGCGAGAGGCTTGGTGAACGTCTTCTTATTCTGCATCATGGCCCAGATCATTGAGGCGTCCAGGGAGGTGCAGGCTTCATCGGGAGGCACGCACTGCAGAGAGGCAGAGCCAAGACAGTCAGGGGTCACTCTATAGGCTTCACCAGCTCAGCCTGCACAGCTGTCCTGTGCCCCTTCTCAGACAGCTAACAGCTGGTGGCCACAGAAAAACAAGAGATCTGGGTGTTTTCCAAAGAACTACAAATAATCTGGGAGATATAGTGGCAGGCCCCATGTATTCTCAGCTGCACTGAAAGATGCAAATATTACTGAACAGCTTATAAATATTGTCATTCCCCCCTCCCCCCCAATCTTCCCATGAAACAACTGGAGGTTTTAGCATTATTTAGTGTGAAAAATAAAGAAACTATCCAACAAATGTTGGCCCTAGACCAAGCCGGTTTCACATAAATGGTTCGTGTTTACGATCTGTGATTGTGGGAAACTTCATGTATTGCATTATGAAGGTGACAGATTTTACATCTGTTGTCCAAAAAGATAATCATGTTGTCAAGTCTGTTTGATTTAAATCCTGGTAAAGGCTTGTGCAAAATAAAGCTTCCCAGTTATCTGTTTTTCTTGTTCCCAGAGTTCAGGGGAGTTGTGCCCAGGTGTGGATGCCAGGAGATCAGCTGCTTCTAGCTATTTTAAGGCCCCAAACTTAGAACTAGTGTGCCCAAGCCCAGTGGACCTGTTTTTAAAGAGTATGATTACATTCCATTACTTTTTCTTTAAAATAACTTTGGTTCCTTGTCTATGCTCATGAATAAGTGAAACTCTAATGTCATCGACATCTATTTGCTTTTGCTGTAAGAAGAAATATATCAACCATTTAAAAAGTCTATAGCAAGGCACCCCTGAAAATGAATTAACTCCAAGCTCTTCCCATCACAAAAGAACAAAGACTTTTGGCTTTACCATCATTGCTGCTTTGAGAAACATGCAAGTCAAACACATAGTATAAACAGACCTCCATCCCCAAACAGAGATAAGCCTTTACAATAGCCCTCTTGTCAAGAGAAACAGTGGATTTTCTGTGAAGGGGCATCATTGTTGAAAAGATTCGCATCTTAGGAAAAGCTTTCTTACTTCCCTACTAGTTCTTCAGTCACGTTAAGAGCCTAAGGTTCTAGGACTAACTCACTGCGTGACTCTGGGCAAGACACTGTACTCTCTGGCCTCAGCAAAGGGCAGGTGGACTCAACAATCTTTGAGACTGCCTCCTGGAAGATTCTTTGGGTCTCTCTATCGTCACAGAAAACACTCAGCAGTCACTAGAAATATGACATTAACTATAAGCAGTGAACAGGGAGACAGTGGTAACAGCCATCCTAAGCCACTGCGCTATAAATGGGGAACTATCTCATTTGCTCCTCTACCCGAGGGAAGCCAGGTACTATTATTTCAATTTTATAGATGAGGAAAGGCTGGTTCTGAGAAGTCATGGGATTTGCTTAAAGTCCTTGTCAGTCCCCCTGCTCTTTCCACTGTATCTTACCTCAGGTATAAATAGCAACTTTAGGTTTTGGGTAACACCCCATGTCACCCACTGGGACTTACAGTTCTCCTTAGAATGTTGGGAAGAAAATATTAGGACTAATTTTCACAGATGAACACACTATGAAGCTGGGCCTCTACAGTCTAGGCTCCGTGCAAGGGAACAGCCAAAGCCATCAATAAACACCCAGTAACTGCCAGGCCTCCCTACTAGATCCCTTACTCCTAAAAGTCCTCCACTGCCTGCAGGAAACAGCGGGGTCTCACAGCCAAGCGTTCAGTTCCCCGTGGCTCTCTACCACTGCCCACCACGGCCCAACCTTGCTGGCCACTGGAAGGTGAATGCTACAAGGCTAAGGCATCAATGTTTCCCAGAGCAACCTAAAGAACACGGTCTACATCACCTTATATGTAGGAACTCCCTAATGATTATGATCAGATTGGCTGTATTTTCATATGCACTACAAAATATTATTTGATATTAAGTGGATGCCCCCGGGGAATATGATAGTGCAAAGGATTCAGATCAATGATAATCTATCTGATACTGATAATTTTTCCTCCTACCTCTACACCTATCTCTTACAACCTATGCAGTGAGAGAATTCCATACCTACAATGCATTATCAATGTCACAGCTCAATTATTAGACTTCTAGACATGGATTTATATGTGACTACAAAAGGATGAGAATTAAGCTTATGCTGTGTAAAATATCCACAGAATAAATGCATACGTGAAATTATCCATAATTACGGCAGATCACAGAAACGAAACCGTGGCAGAAGACATCCTCCATGCGCAAGGTCAACTTTATGAGGTAATTAACTTGCTGACCCCCTTCTTCTCCCCCCCCCCCGCCCCCCCGCCCCCAGTCCAGCAAGCTCAAAGGGTTCTGATTTCTGTACAAAATGTACTGGTTCAATATGGGGAGTGGTACGAAGTAAACATGATGAACCGATATGGGACCAAGAAAAATCTAAATATTTGTTACTTTCCCTTAGAAGTCCTCCTGAGACAAGTCAACCTTATAACTCACACAGAGAAGGTCAAAAAACAATCGCAATACAAGTCTCAGTGGGACCTGGAAAAATCAATCCTCACACTGAACTTGTCCTTTCGGCTCTCGGCACTTTTGGCACCGCACACTAACTGAATAGCAAAGATAAAGCCAGACCTCTCCCTCCATGGAAAACAGTCTTGATTTATCATCCATAAAATACTATTACTTAGCATGCATGGAAAAAAAAAATCATACTGCCAGGATTTATTCTCTAAGACTCCAGAAAACTCACAGTTCCCGGCTCACACGGACTTTATTACAGTGGGGCCTTGACTTAAGAGTTTAATTCGTTCCGTGACAGAGCTCGTAACTCAAATTACTCGTATGTCAAATCAAAAAGTGAACGAGTGAGACACGTGATGCTGGGCTGATGTTGTGGCGTTCACTGTGACGTTCGCTGCGCCAACTAGCGGTGGGGTATCTGAAGCTGGCTCGTAACCCGAATTTTAGCTCGCAACTCAAAGCAAAAAATCGGCCGAGAGACGGCTCGTATCTCGAAAAACTCGTTAGTCGGGACACTCGTAAGTCAAGGCCCCACTGTACTTTGATAGGGCAGTTCCCAAACTGAAAACCGCCACCTGGGATAACCCGTGGTTAAACGCCTCTGGTAAGTCACACTGACTCACCTAAAACTGTCAAAGTAACAGTGCACGTGGATGAAGGCCCACTAACCTTGGGTAACTTCTGGGGGTCCTTTTCCTTCTTGGTACACAAGGTGAGCTCACACTGCAGAAAGAGCAGTGAGGTGTTGAAGACGGGCTTGAAAATGAAGCTGAACCGCTTCTTATCTATCTCGGCGTGCGGGACGGGAAAGTGCACTCTCTTGGGATTGTAGAATTTCACAGAATCATCTTTGGGACAAATGTTCTCAATGATGGTGTAATCAGACATCCGATCGGGGTTTGAATTTGGGGAGATAAAGCACGTTTGGATGGCAAATCCCAGTTCCTGGTCAGCCTTAGTAACAGACACCTACAGAGAACAGCGAGATCAACACAGAAACAAGTTAGCATCTCATTTTTACTTTAGGCACAAGGGGAACACACCAACACAGTCCTTCTGATAAGAGACATTTCTTTATTCCCATAACATCCATCTATAGTCTTCTTTCTAATGATAAAAGTAACATATACATTCTTTGAAGAAAGAGATATTTTCTACTGAAACTTGATATGGATGGTGACAGTGAATTATTTAGTTCCAACGCCAGCCTGGAAGATTCCAGTACAAAATGACTAAGTCTCTTCAGCCTCCCATAAGTCCTCTGGGAGATAAAAATAAAAGCAAAGTGGATTTTCCAAAATAAATAAAACACCAACAGGCAAAGCTCCTGATGTCATAACAGTGCATTTGTAAGGCAAGCTCTTTTTTAAAAATTGCTCAAAAAATAGAGAGGCAGAATCTACTTAACCTAGGCAGGGAGTACTGGACTTCTAAACTGCACAAGTCAGAGTGGGCCTAAACCATGGCAGGGAAAGCTACCGATTCATTTAGAGTCCTGCTTCACTGGACAGGCAGAGCTGGCCCTGTGGCTGGATGCCAGCTACGGTGCAATCTGGTGGCGATCACGGGCCTGGCAAAGTGTCCCAGCCGCTCACAGGTCCAAACCAGGCCTTGCCAAGTACTCTCCCTTCACTCTTTAAGCCCAACGGTGTTTTAAGGGAAATCTAATCTGGAAACGTTTCCGACTCATTTACACTTCCCTCTTTCAAAACATTCTATGGGCTATGTCCAAACCTTGTTAAGGTTCTTTTCTTTAGAAAGAGGAAGTAATGTTTGGCCCAGTGTAAACAGAATTCAAACCTCAACTATCCTGAACTCAGCTAAAATCCCTGCACCAGACTGGATTCTCCATTTGGTGATACACGGATGGCCGTGCGAGCTGCCTCTCCCCTCTACGCTTCATTCCTTGACTAAACTTAGAATCAAAATAAACTTAAACACTTTAGAAATAAAGTGAGGCCTTAACCATAGGCCAATAGCTCCAGAATTGTTTCAAAAGGCATGGAGATGTAAACACACTTTCCATTCTGAGAAACCCAGGGGAAGTCCCTGACACTGCATGGGGCTCTCAGTCCACAGCGCTATTTTGCAAGATCCCTTCGTGGTTAACTACAAGACACTCAACAATGGAGATGATTACGATTATGTCACTCTGTTGTGCCTTAAAGCTTAATCCCTCAGAACAATCTGATGAGATAAACATGTTCTTCTCCACTTTATAAACCGAGGAAAAACTGAGCATATAGAATAGATGGCTTATCAAGACCATATCTAGCAAATACTGGGTATAACCAAAGTTTAAGCCCAAATATTCTGATCACAAGTCCATTTTCTCTTTCCTATTTCACTGTAGCTACACGGTCAATTCAACCAGGCCCAAGAAGTGGCCTTGGGAGAACACTTTGTAGGAAATATTTCTAGCAAGTAGTGTTTGATAGTCTGTAAATAGTCATGTTGTTATTTTTGCAATATTCCTGAAAAATATTTTATCTTAAAAAGATAGCAAATTACACATTCCCCATTTAAACTAAAAAGGTCTCCTTTAACATGAACTTAGGACCCACAGTGCAAAACTGTGTGATAGAAGAAATGTAAATCTTTTCTCTAATCTCAAAGAAATATGAAATGGCAGAATGTCTAAGGCAGTGGTTCTCAACCTTCTGGCCCTTTAAATACAGTTCTTCATGTTGTGACCCAACCATAAAATTATTTTCGTTACTACTTCATAACTGTAATGTTGCTACTGTTATGAATCGTAATGTAAATATCTGATATGCAGGATGGCCTTAGGCGACCCCTGTGAAAGGGTCATTCAACCGCCAAAGGGGTCTTGACCCACAGGTTGAGAACCGCTGGTCTAAGGTATCCCAAAAAGTCATTTTGGAGGAAAAAGGTTATTAATAAGTCTTTTACTCTAAAATGGACTAGAAATGAGTATGGGAGGGCTGTGGGCTTTGGAGTGAGACAAACCCCAGGAAATCGCGTGTGCTGCTGCTCATGAACGTGAGCTCTGAGCCTCAGTTTCCTTCCCTAGAGACTGAGGGGGACTACCTACTAGATCCAGTCATTGTGAGGATGCGTAAAGTCAAAACGACATGCAAACAACACAGGTCCCGGCTACTCCAGGAACACCAGCTATTATTAGTGGCATTACTCAAGATTTATATTTGGGGGTTATTTACAATTTTTTTAATTCACCAACTCAAATGAACCAAAAGAAAAGTTTCCATTATGTGACCAAATATCACTCAAGATGACCAAAACCCAGATGGAAAAACTGATCAATTCTTGGATTAAAAGAAGGGAGTATGATCTAGAGTAAATAGAGGATTCTGAGAGGGGATATGATAAGGATGGCCAGGAGAAAAAAACTTGGAAATAGTTCTTTAGGCAAGACTATGACTAAGTTTTATTTAGCCTAAGAAAAAAAATTCTAGAGAAAATTTTTTTTTTTAAATTTTCTTATTAGCAGTGAAATCCAAACTGGGAAACAAAGAATATGCATAACTGCTACCCTGTTTAGCAAAATATTTACAGATCCTCTCTCATGTTTAGGTGGTCTAAAACAACTTTAAAATAAAATAGCATATAGCATTTTCCCCCTGCCCAAATTCTCCTCAATGTACTTGATATTTAAAATGGTAGCAAAAAGATTTGGCTCATTTCTTTTTCATCACTTGACAATGTCTTTGACAGAACTTAATTGTGAAAAACATAGATGATATATGACAAGATATAAGTGGGAAAATATGAACAAAAAACAAATAAACCCATATCTTAAGTAGGCCCACACTGGAGGGAAAGGGAGAAAAACCAAACACCCAGGGTTGGATACACGAGGAAGATTGGCCACAGATTAGCATAAAGCAGCTGAGCCATAAATTAGCAAAGCCAGGCGCACATTTGGAAAACAAACTGCAGTTAAGCAGAGCCTCTAAAATCTATAGCACAACAGGGAGTCACGGACCAATGGCACACATGGACCGCGCAGCCAGAAAAGCAAGACGGGAACAGCGATCTTGGATTAGAAGAGATCTATGATTAGGAACAGCATGCAGAAAGCAGTATATTTTCCCCAGTGGAGAGAGAAGGTGTACCCAAAGAAAGAGAATACCTCTTAAGACAGGGAATTAAAAAAGAGAAGAGATCCAGGAAAATGTCTAGAGTCAGCAGGCTCCGTCCCAGAATCAGTACAAATACGAGAGTTATTTGTCTTTCTAAAATAGAAATTATGTGCACTGCAGTTACTGCAATATATAGAAGAATCCCATTTGACCGGTACGCTTCTCACTCCCCCCACCATGAAGCAGAGCACTGGCCTGCAGCTTAGCACCAGAACTAGCTCATCAGAGGGTGACTCCTCGGTAAGACCAGCAGACATCCTGGGGCCATAGGAAAGTTATCTTCTCTAGAATCCGATCTGAGAACTTGGATATTTGCACTGCTAATACGTTACATTTTCTCTCCTTTCAAATGGCACTTGAGAATACATGATAGTAGCATCCAGTGGATAATAGTGTGGGCTCTGGGGTGAGTCCTGACTCTGAACTCTAAGAGGTACTACCTGTGTGACCTTAGATAAGTTTGCCTCGATGTCCTCATCCACAAAATGGGGATATTAATAGTTCTGTCTCAGGGGATTGCTTTGAAGAATAGTTTATTACAATATTTATAACTGAGTTTGGCACAAAATAAATCCGCAGTAAATGTTAGCTGTTGCTATTTCATTATTACTACCACTACCTAATATTTTTGTAGCCATTCCACAGATTTATGCTGTGCATGATCATTGCCATTATATACCAGTATAGGAAATAGTTTTAATAAAAGTATAGATACATTTAAACAATGATCTAGGGGGAAAAAAAGACAATTTTCATGAGATATAGTAGCACACAGCATTTCACTAACTTGTGTGCAGTTTAAAAGATAATATGTGAGGTGGTTTGAAACATTTCATGGTTAACTCTGCCACTGCCACTACTGAGCTACTGTTCCAAAAATGCTAAGCAAGAACAGGCTTTATTAGAATTCACACTGACAACGTTTTTAAAACATTCATCTATAGAACACTCTCCATTTAGGATAATGTAGCAAGTCCTGAAATTTTCTGCTTTGGTCAGAAATCAAGCTGGAAGCATTTTCACCCAGAGCTGGTCAAGGGCTGTAAGGAAGAGCAGGGCAATTGAGCTCACACCCCAGGAGCTACTACAGCTGCGCACTAACCTGAAGGCCAAGGCTAATGTTGCAAGCTCACCTCAACATAGATGTGTCCATTCTCTGCCACGGAGAAGACGCCCTGGGAGGGCACCAGAAAGAGGTCAGTGCTGTACAGCTCCATGTTGAAGGTGATGTTTCTGTTGGGCGGGTCCTGGAAACTCCTGGGATTCCCCACATTCCGCAGGCTGCAGTTAAACTGGGGGAAAACAAGACAGAGGACCATCAGTCAAAGGAAGGATCAAGGATAAATGCCCTGTAGCTTTATGAGCTTTGGACTTTAACATCTAATCCCGAGCACCGCCCCCCCCCCCCGCCCCCCGCCACCCCATCCCGAGGGTTCTTAAAGACAACATCTTCCACATACGACCTAACACAAACACACACGTACCACCACAATTTCAGGTCGGCTGAAGTGGGAAGTATCTCCGTCATCCATATCTCCTGGAAATCCATTATCACCGGACTCCAAATCTTCATAACCATCTGGCCAACCACTACTACCCCCAGGGGACGGAACCTGTATCACAATCTAAAAGGCAAAGATACCACAGAGAACGTCATACAAACACCAAATCACATACACTTGGTTTTCACGTGCATGCGTGAAAACCACACACACACACACACACACACACCTCCAAGTGGGCTTAGGATTTCTTCTTCAAAGAGACGAAAAATAAAGAGAAACCCAATTCATGTTCAAAATATGTATCTTCCTTTGTGAAAAAAACACAAATAATTTCAAACAGTGAGAAAACACTATAGACACTGAAGTAGGGTTGAATGGGGTTATCAATAGACCTGCCTATCTAGTAGGATAGGGGAGCTTCTCTTCATATTAAAGCTTTCACTAGGGGGCTTCTCTTCATATTAAAAGTTCTCTTCATATTAAAAATTCTAAGAAATAGTACGAGCTGGCTAATGCAGGGAGCTCTTGTTATTTGTATCAATCAGGATTTGTAAAAAGTTTGGTTTGAGTTAGAAGCAAATGACTTAATGTTTACTACTGAGCCATTCTCTCCTCATTTTTTCTCGCGTACTCCTCTATCCTCCCCGCCCCCCCCCCCCCCACCACTTTCTTCCTAAAATATTTCTCTATGGGGTAGAGATGCACAAAAGTACATTATGTTTTATTCCATGGCACTGACTGAAATGATTATTCCTAGGTTAGCTGTGGGTAAGATGAAAAAATTCACCTAAGGACCATGACTCCCATAAATAATTTCTCTGCATATGTAGGACAGTCATGCTGTCCTTTTGTTTTACTTATTTTATTTTTTGCTTTACATGCTTAGATTATGAATATGTTCCAAAACAAAAATATATAGTAAGTTTGACAGCTACTACAATCATAATTGGAACAAATAGCTAAAATATTCACTGAAGGCAATAGAACAGGAAGAGAATGTAGGAAAACCACCTCTCTGTTCTTTACCAGGTCCTCAAAAGAAAGTACTGATGCAATAAAAGTAAGCACCTAGGATACTGCTTACCCTAGAATCATCATCTCATCATCATAATCACCACCACACTACATACATATAAGAAGAAAGGGTTTTCAAGGGCTCATGATACACCTTTCTCTTCTGAGGCAAATGACCCTTTTTTAAGTTTTTATTTAACAGACAGATTATCATGGCCTCTTATTGGTGTTAATTTACACACAAGTTTTAAATTCCAAAATTAAGTACAGTATATCAGTAATGTGACATTCATTATATCTGGAAAAAAATAGATAAATGCAACAAAAATTAGTGTTGGAATTGGCAGGAGGGTGTTCATCACAGAGGTCAAAGGTTCATAAATTATTCCAATAACAAAGGGGGATCAGCTGGGCTAGCCCGGTGCACGAGAGCTCAGGAAGCTAGATTCAGTCCTGGCTCTGTTGTTAACTAGGTTCTCAAACCTAAGCAAGTCTCTTAACTCCCTGGAGTTCAATTTCCCACCTGTGAAATGAGGAAGTTGAATGATGGCATCTTAGGGTTCTGTCCCGCTCAAACATTCTAAGCTTGTCTGAAGCTTGATGAACTTGGGCTCACAAGGAGAGTCGGTGCCCACATGAGCCACAGTGACTGGAGTACCTGATCGCCAGTCTATTCTCTAGGTGGGTCAAGCGTGTCTATCCATCAGCAGTGGAATGAAGGGGAATGAGCAGCCTCTCCCTCCCTGTCCCAAGCCAAAGCTGGAATAGGCGCTAAGAACACACACACCATGTCAAAGCTGGACATAAGGATCTTTGAGCCTTATTTTACCATCAAAAGTAAAGTTCTTTTGAGCCATCATGTGTCAAAGTCTTTTAATATTTACTGCCTAGGGTCATCTCTGCAAGAACAGGTTTAATCTGAAAGGCTTTAGATGCACTGACGAGAGCAATTTCAGAAAGGCTTGCAATGGATTATCACTGGGGGATCTGGAAAACCTCCCTCCGGGAAACTTCAGAAATGAGATTTTCTTCCATCTAGGTCTTTCTTAGAGGCGGAGAGAGAGACTAAGTAATAATTTCTTAATAGCCCGTTCTGGATTTCTCTCTTTTGGCTCTTTTGTTCATGGGGGAGGGAGAACTCTGGGCAGGACTCAAATGAGACCAGAGAGGACGGGGTCTGGTTGGCTCAGTGTGTAGATGTGCTCACTCATAGCCCAAGGGCTTGGATTTCATCCTAAGGACCAGGCCTTTGATCCTGCAGCTTAGCCAGAGAGACGGGTCATAATTACCTTGCCAGCAAACCCCTTTTCACCAGGATATGGAAGAGATGACCACCAATGCGCCAACCAAGAAAACAGGGCCTCCCAACTCCCACAGATTCACCAATAAAGCAAATGAAACAAAAATGTCCAGGGTCGAAGTACATCTCATTCTGTTGAGAACTGACACTTGGCTTGGTTTGGGCCTGGGGTATATGCCCCTCCTCATTTTCACAGAAATTTTAAGACTAGTTTTAAGGTAACACCCTGCAAGCTCTGGCCAAGGGCCAGGCTTCGCTCTGGAGGACACTCACGGAGTTGAAGTAAACCACGCCATCCGGGGCGGACCGCCGGTGCCGAGTCCCACAGCCATTCAGGGGAGACTCCAAAATGAAGTGGGTGCCATTCATCTTGGCCTTGCAGTTAGGATCCAACAGGGTGAGCTCCATCCCCGAGTAGCTGTTGGACTGAAACAACAACCACCAAAACATAAAGGGGGCCCACAGGCAGTTCTGCAGCACCCCGTTCACAGTTTGCCTGGTCTTCCAAGTAAAGGTTGCTGGAGGCCTGCGTCCCACGCCCCCTACCAACCGCCTCTCAAACGGGATTGTGTTTGTTGGCCTTGGAAGCCCAATAGCAAAATATTGACACACAAGGATCTGGAACCCCCCTTGCTGAGAACAACAGAAACCGGGTGAGAATTGCAGCCGAGGGGAAGTGAGCCCGTCCAACTGAGAAAACAGTATGGAGCCTCTGGAGTCCCGAAGTGAAAGAGCTGGAGAGAAAGAACTAACACGTACTGGGGCGAGATGCGGGGGGAAGTGGCCTTCTCTTCCCTCCTTTAAGGAACTGCACTGACCTGAAAAGAATCTTTTTCTACAGCCACGGTCATCTTTTCATTGTCACATTTGACTGACAGGGCAACATCCATGCTGCCCTGCACCTCCTCCGGCTCCCTGGGACCAGGAAACAGCCGTAAGCCGGGGATGACAGGGTCCTTTGGCTGCGGGAGCCCGTCTTCTCCCCCTTCCTTCTGGCCTTTCCTGGGGATGTCCAGGAAGGGAAAGGGGAAACCTCCACTCTGGCCTCGCCCTCCCCGGATGGGTGGGTTGTCCAGGTTTCCAGGGTCCAGCAGGATCCGTAACTCGGGAGGGATGGTGTGGACCTCCTCGTCTCTCATCTCCTCTGGTGGTGACAGAAGAAAGCAAAACATCATCAGTGTCTGATGCCGGGGCACAATCAGTGTTTGATGCCAGGGCACAATCATCATTAAAGGCAAGAACAGGAAGAATTAGCATGGAGTGTGTAAAATTACACTTAACAAATAATGTATGAAGGAGATGAGTAGTTTGGAAGCCTGAATTTTAGTCCTGCGGTTCTTTCTAACTCACTAAGTGGCTTTGGCCAGTGGCTTATTTCTCTGTGCCTCAGTCCCCCAAGTTTTAAAATTAAGAGATTTAATGATTAATGAGATCAAGTGGTTCTAAAATTGGTTGCACATTAAAACCACTTTGGAAATGTTAAAAAAAAAAATCCCTTTGCCCAGGCTGCACCCAAGACCAATGAAAAATCAGACCCTCTGGAAAACCCCAAAGACTCCATAAAAAAACTACTAGACCTAATAAATGAATTCAGCAATGTATCAGGATACAAAATTAACACTCAGAAATCTATGGCCTTTTTATACACCAATAATGAACTCACAGAAAGAAAAACGAAAAAAACAATCCCATTTACCATTGCACACAAAAAATTAAGATACCTAGGAGTAAACTTAACAAAGGAGGTAAAAGACCTGTACTCGGAAAACTACAGGACATTGAAAAAAGAGATAGAGGAAGACATAAACAAATGAAAGAACACACCATGTTCATGGATTGGTAGAATCAACATCTTTAAAATGTCCATACTACCCAAAGCAATCTACAGATTCAATGCAATCCCCATTAAAATACCAATGGCATATTTCAAAGATCTAGAACAAACTCTCCAAAAATTCATCTGGAATAAAAAAAGACCCCGAATAGCCACAGCAATCCTGAGAAAGAAGAACAAAGTTGGAGGGATCACAATACCAGATATCAAGCTATATTGCCAAGCCACGGTTCTCAAAACTGCCTGGTACTAGCACAAGAACAGACATATAGACAAATGGAACAGAACAGAGAACCCAGAAATCAACCCAAGCCATTATGCTCAATTAATAATTGACAAAGGAGACAAGAGCATATAATGGAGTCAAGACAGTCTCTTCAATAAAAGGTTCTGGGAAGTTTGGTCAGATACATGCAAAAAAATGAAACTAGATCACCAACTTATACCATACACACACAAAAAAAACTCAAAATGGCTAAAGGACTTAAATGTAAGACAGGAAACCATAAAAATCCTACAAGACTCCATAGGCAGCAAAATAGTAGACATATGTCATAGCAATATCTTTACAGACACAGCTCCTAGGGCAGTGATGGCAAACCTATGACACGCGTGTCAGAGGTGACACGCAAACTCATTTTTTTGGTTGATTTTTCTTTGTTAAATGGCATTTAAATATATAAAATAAATATCAAAAATATAAGTGTTTTACTATGGTTGCAAATATCAAAAAATTTCTATATGTGACATGGCACCAAAGTTAAGTTAGGGTTTTTCAAAATGCTGACACGCCGAGCTCAAAAGATTCGCCATTACTGTCCTAGGGCAATGGAGACTAAGGAGAAAAATAAACAAATGGGATTACATTTAAAAAAAAAAAGCTTCTGCACAGCAAAATAAACCATCAACAAAACAACAAGAAAGCCCACTGCATGGGAGAACATATTTGCCAATGATATTTCCAATAAGGGTTTAATTTCCATTTACAGAGAACTCATACAACTTAACAAAAGGAAGATAAACGATCCAATCAAAAAAATGGGCAAAGGATCTAAATAGACACCTCTAGAAAGAGGACATACAGAAGGCCAAGAGACATATGAAAACATGCTCAAAGTCACTAATCATCCGAGAGATGCAAATCAAAACAACAATGAGATACCATCTCACACCTGTCAGAATGGCTATCATCAACAAATCAACAAATGACAAATGCTGGCGAGGATGTGGAGAAAAAGGAACCCTCATGCACTGCTGGTATGAATGCAGACTGGTGCAGACACTGTGGAAGACAGTATGGAGTGTCCTCAAAAAGTTAAAAATGTAACTCCCGTTTGATCCAGTGATCCGACTTCTAGGACTATATCCCAAGAAACCAGAAACACCAATCAGAAAGGATATATGCACCCCTATGTTCATAGCAGCACAATTTACAATAGCTTACATTTGGAAACAACCTAAGTGTCCATCAGCAGATGAGTGGATTAAAAATCTGTGGTACATCTACACAATGGACTACTATGCTGCTATAAAAAAGAAGGAACTTTTACCATTTGCAACGGCATGGATGGAACTGGAGAGCATTATGCTAAGCGAAATAAGCCAGTCGGAGAAAGATAAGTATCACATGATCTCACTCATATATGGGATATAATGATCAACATATTGGTGAACAAGAATAGATCCAGAGACAAATGGTAGGGGATGGGGAGGTTAGAGAGCAACCAAAGGACTTGTATGCATGCATATTAGCGTAACCAATGGACACAATCACTGGGGCGGTGGGGGCTTGCCCAGGGTGGCAATGGATGGCGGGGGCGGGGGGGGGGGTGGTCAATTGGGGAAAAAAGAGACATATGTAAAACTTTAGACAATAAAAAAAAAATAAAGTTTCATTTGTTGCCAAAATAAAAATAAAAATAATCAGACCCTCTGGAGTGGTACCTAACCGGTAATATGTTTTAAAGCTCCCCACGAGATTCCAATGTATAGCTAAAGTTGAGAACCATGGGGTTAGATGATTTCTAAAGCCCCACAAGCTATAACAATCTATGATTTGAATAAGTTATGTGGGACAATATAGTCTATTCGTATGCCATTGAAATGCTTCCCTTGAGTCTAGAGATTGTTTAGAAGAGCTTCTCTAAGGATTTGTTAGATTCCTTGACTGCTAAATTCTAACAGGTATCTGGGCACCATGGCCTTTAGAACCTAGACCTAAAGACGAAAAGAAAAAGCTGCTTGGTTTAGTTTTGTTGTTGTTATTTTTTTTTTCTAAAAAAAGCAGCTTAGCTACTTAGTCTTTCAAAGGGACAGACATATTCCCAATTGAATTGATTCTTAGTGTTTTTTCATATTGTCAACAACGCAGAGGAAAAAAACCTCTCCCCAGTATTCTCTGCAACCAAAGCCAACAGATATATGCTTGAGGTCAATCCATCTCAGTGGGAGTTGGAAGTGGAGATGATCAGGGACATTAACTCTCCTCCAATACAATCTTTTTGAAAAAGATAGCACAGCTGTATGGGTGCAAAATAAGTCAGAGCTTTGGAGGGCTTTACAATTTTTACTTTGTCAAAAACCTTCACAACAACCCTGTGAGGTAGGTGTATTGTTCCCCTGTACTACTGAGGAAGAACAACCTGAGGCTCAGAAGTTAAGCAACTTCCCTCCTCAAACCGTGAATAAATGGCAGAGCTGGGACTTGAGCCTGCACTCCTATCCTTCATTCTATTGGCACTGCTCTCAGTACTTTGGGTGAGGAACAGGTCTGGGGATCAGAAAACTTGGTATCTGAGTCCCTCTGGCTATAAGGATAATCTCAAGAACTTGTTAAGCATCTGCTTTCTGCTCCATCAATCTGGGGTGATAGCTCCTACATTCTCTCTGGGTGAGAATGAGAAAGCACATGTATGAGTCCTCATGCCTATTTCCATGTAAGATGCGGCCTGACCTAACACTTCTTTCCTGCATCTCAGCTGCAAGTGATTATTAGGTGCCTCTGAGGGAGGAAGCCAGGCTAATATAGCCTTAATGTAATCACAGTGAAGGTGATCTACATAACAAAGTTCTCCAACATGCAATCAACTCTATGCTACTAAAAACAAATCTTCATTAAAGATAGTTTCCTCAAAATAATCTACAATCCTACATAACTTTAATAAGCTTTATAGTAAAAAGTAGTCAAACAAACTATTAAAACTTGCAATAGAAAAGCAGGACTATGTAAGCTGAATTGAGAGTTCCCCATTGGAAAGCTTCATTTGAGGGATACTTTTAATATAGTTTTTAAAAAACCATACTTACCATTGTTTTCAAGCCGAAGATGAAATCTGTTAGCCACAGGAGCCACTGTGTATGATGTCAATGGACTGTAGCCATTGTCCAAAGCCCACCTGACTAGATTCTCTTGGGTTGAAGGAATGTCATCTCGTATTGATTTGGTCATTATCATGGATCTTTCACTCTCTTTCCCAAAGCCAATACTGTTAGGAGCCTGAAGATAGTAGCAAAATTTCACTTATGAGTCTAAACAGTGCTTTAGATAAGAATAATTAAATATCTAAAACAAATAGAGTCTATATTGTATATGAAGAAATTATTCTTTTAATCCCTATTTTCCTTGGACTAAGAATATGAACACTGATGTGGGAAAAAAAATATATATATATATATATATAATCCTCACCAGAGGATATGTTTATTGATTTTGGAGAGACTAGAAGTGGGAAAGAGAGAGAGAAACATTGATGTGAGAGAGAAACATGAATCAGTTGCCACCCCACATACCCTGATCCCCGCAACCTAGGTATGTGTCCTAACTGGGAATCGAACCTGCAACCTTTTTGGTGTACAAGACGATGCTCCAACTAATCAAGCCACCCAGCAAGGGCTGATGCAAAAATCTTTAACAACAGATTAAGAGAAATCTATTCATGCTGTTTGATCATAGCATTTGGGTTGCTTATGTTGATAAAAATAATCTAATGATAGCTAAGCTACATACTAAGTATATCTAGTATGTTATTGTAGAGTTAACGTTTAAACTATTAACACACACACACCAAATATGTATGTATACTGAACTTTCCCTTATTTTTATTTATACAGATGTGCATGTTATATATAAAAAAAAGTCTGTTTCTACTTCCTGTAGCCTAGATTTACATGAAAGAAAGCACAACCTAGTTACTTCAGGAGTAACTAGGAGACTATCTCATCTATGTAAACTATTAAATTCATATGGTGAAACCATTGTTTATATTTCATTTACAATTTATGATCTATTTAGCAATCCCGTAATTGTACTCATCTGCCAATTCCATTAACTGAATAGGCTTAGATCTTACGCTCTAAATATTAGTTAATTTAGGTTACTGTGCCTCTAAATCAATATTTTATCCAGCAAAACAAATCAGTCTTAAAATTGGCTTTCACTTGGTAATCAGTTACAAAATTAAAACTGAATGATTGAAATCTTTCCAAGAAAGGACCTAAGAGGACTCTGAGGAACCAGGACATGGGAGGTAATTTTCCAACCACCTCTGACTCCTGCAGCAGTGATCGCGTCAGATGATGAGGGAGCTGACTGCGGCACAGAGGACCCCAGCGGGAAGGCCCGAATTGTCAGCAACTGCTCCACGGGCTGAAAGCCCTGCCAGCCGGCAGGTTATGGCACGTCCGTGCTGCATAAAAATCACTTTAATTTCCATGCGCAATGCTCTTCTCCGCATACATACAGCATTTTCCCTAAATTCCCCATTTGCTTCCCATTCTGTTTGCCCCTAACATGACTAAATGTTAATCCTTTCCCACTGCAAAACCATAGAGGATTCACAGGCTCTACGTTCTCTTGGCCTCTCTGGTTGTGGGAGATTGGCTGAGGACACATTTTCGATTCAGAGGTTAAAGGAGCTCACCCAGTATGTTTTTCTATGACCCAACGTGCTTATCTGAGAAAAAAAAAACTGCCACACTGGGCAGGCACAGTCATGTGCAAAGGGACGGACGGCTTCAACCAAGTTCTGTGGCCACTTGCAAAAAAAAACAAAAAACAAAAACAAAAAACAAACCTCAGCGTCATAGGTTTGGAATATTCTAACTCTCATTCTGATTCAAAGAAAACTCCCCGAGGGAAGGAAGGGTTAAAAATAGAAAGAAAACTAAACCGAGGTAAAGAAGGATCCAATCTGTTCTTACAACTTTTTATTCATTTAGTCAACAGCAGTCTCTTAAGCACAGCTTCTTCCCAGCCTTTCAAAGCAGCGTGTCGTTTTGACTGGCTGGGGCTGCTTGGCCTCATCTGCCCTCGTCTTTCATGTTGTTGGACAGCTGAGAAAATACCGTATTTCCAGAATACTATCATCATAACTGCCACCTGTCCTTTCTGTACCCATGTGGAGTGATTTGTTTACACCTTTCCACATGAAATCTGGGAGCTGTCAGTACAGCTCACATTGATTATGCCTTGGGATTTACAAGGCTACAAATCTATCTACACGTTTGTGAAGCCGCGAGGCTTGGAGCAATGGCAGGCAAGTTGGTTGCCAGCAATGAGTGAATTTCTCACCCTGTATTTCTGGGAGTCCCCAGGGTTTCCCAAGGCCTCGGCGTAGCTACTCCAATGGGAGTGTTCAAGGGGGGTCTCCAAATACCACTGCCACCTTTCCCACTCACAGCTTCACGAAGGATGAGGAGCTAGAAAACTGAGTGCCTCCATCTCCTCCCCGACCACCCAACACACGTTTGCATCAGAACTGTTGGCGTAGGGGAGGGGCCTGCGGGAAGGGCTGGGCGGAGAGTGTGGTCCATGTTCCCACTGGGATGAAAAAATGTCTAAGAACAAACTGGCTATTACCGACCTTGAAGTCCTAAGGCCATGAAATAGTACAACCATAAATTTCTAACACGTTTCCTCCATCTATTCTTTTGTTTTGGAGGTTCTTCCAAAATGTGATTATGCATAGTCCATAAGAACCTAACGGAAAAGCCAGAGCGTGCACAGCAAGGCAGACACTTCTGGAATTCCCTTCTTGCCCACAGCACAACATTTGCATCTCTTTGGACCATTGCGTCATTTGGAGGGTTCATTCTGCGCACACCCCACCCTTCACACATACACATGCCATCCAGGCTCTTCTTTAAATTACCCCATCTAATTCCTTACAATCTTTTAGTAGACAATTTTCTTTGTTTTCACTTTGTTTAGAGAAGTTAAATGCTCCTATAGACAAACTTTCAAGGGTTGCTTACAGAAGAAAGATGAACTCCCTTTGTAAGGCACGCGTACTGTGCTAGGAGCTTTACCTAGGTTATCTCATTTAATGTCCTCTAAAATATAAGGAGACAGGCATTGCTGTCTCTCTGCTGGAGAAGGGGAACCTGAGGCTCACAGAAGTTTAGAAGACTGGCTGAGAACTCACCCTGTGCAGGCAGTGTGCCACGTATATTAGATGAAATACCCAGTGCCCACTTAGCAAATACTTGTTAAATGAATAAATGAACAAATGAACAAATTCTGTTAAACCTCACAATTACTCTCAAGATGACTACTATCATCGTATCCATTTCACAGCTAAGGAAACAGACTAGATAGAGTTCAACTGGCTTACCCAGTCTCAACTGGGAGTACTGACAATTGGAGATGGGATTTGAATCCAGCCCTGTCTGGCAACAAAGCCAGGACTCTTTCCACTCTACCATACTGTCTTTAAAGGACATACTAGAAACAAGGTCACTATAAACCATGTTCCTCTTTCTAAGCACGAATATATGCCTTATTAGTAGGTAACTTTCCCTCACAGCACAGTCAGAATTCACATCTGAGACAGGGAGTTAGGAAATCACAAAGCATGAAACTGATTGGGGGAATAAAAAAGAACATCATGAAACATTACCTAATTGTTTAGTAATGCTGTCATGCATTGTCCAAAATTGGCCTGGAACAGGAGCACGGCCAAGGAGAGAAATATAAACAGATCTTACACTGAGATGAGCAATCTCCAATTCGTAGAAGTGGAGACATTCAGAGCGAACCCCAGGACTGCCACGGGCCAGGCACTCATACTCAGTGAGCGACAGAGCACTGAAGGGTCAGGGCTGAGAGAACATTTACACAAGAACTCCAGCAGGGAAATAAAATGTACCGTATGTTTTTGTCTTTCAAAGCTTGATTCCCTTTCCTGTTGTTGTTATTCTGAAATTAAAAACATTTGATTGGTGTGCCAGGCAGCAAAGGTTGCAGACACCTCAGGTCACCAACATCCCTCACATGCCATGCCAGGGAAGGCAACCAACACAACTCTGACTTCACAAAATCACTGCTGGGCCTTGTGCTCAACACCAAATTAATGTATCATCGTTACACAGGATGGCTTGCTTGGATGCTTTCAAAGTTTAAAAGAAAAAAACCACAGGAACCAGAAACGATTACTTTAAATTAAGATGTGTGTGTTCGTGGCTTTGCCTGCTGCCTCTGGTGAGCGCCTGTACATGACGTTGCCTAGGGGACCACTGGTTTTGCTCTCTGCTGTATCACACGAAGGTGCCATGAAGAAATAATACCCAAACCAAAGGCTTTCCTCTCCCAAAACACTGAAAACATAACACCCCCTCCAATGGATTCAATGCAGATGCAGAAAGACGAACTGGCCACAATTTTTTAAAAAGTGCACAAAAATGTGAGCCTGCAAAAGAGATGCTAAAGAGGTTATTATCTTCTTAAAAATCAGAAGGGGGATTTTTCTTAGACTTTCGTTATGATTTGCTCCAATATTCTGTCAAATAGTCATTTCCCTAAACGTATTTGAAAAAGTTTCATTTTACCAAATTTCAACATTCAACTTTTCAAGAACTAGTTGCTGTTTGCCTATCAGGCCAACCAGCTACACCCCTTCGGCATATTTCCTTCATGAAACATATGCTTAGGGAACAGGTTGGGGGCGGGGTTTCTCTAGTGTCATCCCACTCACGTTTCCATTATTGTGAATCTACGATCGGTGTTTCGCCCTGAGAAAAGACATGCCGATATCACGTGTTTAACTCAAAAGTCGAGTCCTGGGTCTTCCAGGACTCAATCATGAAGGCTGAATTGTGTTCATGATCTTATACTTACCCTGCTGGGAAACGCACCAATATGTTTCAGGCATGTCACATGGGACAAGCGAGGTCCAGAGAGGTTACGGGACTGGCCCAAGGCCACAGTTTGTAAATGGCAGAGTCTGCACTCAAACCTGACCCCGGGAGCCATCATTTTAACCATCACTCTATGCATCCTCATCAGGAGGAGCCAAGGAGCAGGTTAGTTTACAAAGTGGAAAATTGCTGAGAGAGTGTCCAAGGAGGCAGAAACTTGACAATAATACCACATATAAACATGGCTTAAATGACTGCCAGTCATCAAAACAAAGAAATGCTCAACCAACTTACAACAACTTTCAGGCTTCCCTTAACATCGAAAGATTTGATCACCCAGTTGACAGACTTCTTGCACTTTAAGATCAAGATGAGATTTTTGACCACCTCAGGATCCTTTCGAGAAGGTCTTATGTCAATTATGATATCCACCTGGAACGCACTGGGAGTGGAAAACAAAGGCAGAGTTAGGACCCAAATGCCAGAAAGTTGCAACTATCTTCCTTCTTCCAAGTCTTCATGTTTCCAGTGTCTGGCCAGTTGATTAAAAAGCTGGAGCCGATCCCAGGCAAATGACATGTGCAAAACAGATTGTTAGTGCACACACAACAAAACAGCCTTACATAACAATAGGAAAATATGCTGCTGATAATTAGCCACTCATATTTTTCTCCTCTTTGAGGGGAAAAAAAAAGAAAAAGGTGCTTAATGCAGCCACTGTTTGAAATGGACTTGACCAAATCAGAAGAGTTTGCTTTTGAAGCAAAATTATTGCTTTTTCAACCTTCAACACCGTTAGTGCTTCCGTGTGTAACTTTCTATAATGCTATATGTTCAAAATCCTTCAAGACCAGACGTGGGCAGCAGTTTGATGAGTGGGAGATGGCAGGGAGGAGGGAGGAATGGCAGTAATAAAATAGGTAACTTCAGAATAAGAGGCAAAAGTCTGAAGAATTTCTTGACTTATATAATAAGGTTTGCTTAAGCCATTAACATTTGCTACCGAGTCCTATCTGCACTTACTTTCCCAAACTTCTGGATATACAGTTATTAAAATAAAGAAAACAGATGGCCAACCAAGTGATTACTGGAAAATTGATGAACACAACCCAAACTTTGAAGAATTCAGTATAAAGAGAATTTTTACCAAACAATAATATCTCTGTCATTCCGAATTTAAAGGAAAGTCTTTCCATTATGGTTTTACACACTTGTAAAGAATAAAATGAATGATATGAACGAAGCCTTAGGCTTAATATTGCAGCATTGTTTGCCATACTGCTTCTATCCTCATTCCCTTTTAATTTTTCACAAAATTCTCCATGTGGGACAGAATGGAATCTTACCAAAACTCAGCTATAGTTGATTCATTTTTAAAAAATCAAAATTTGATTAGAATTTTAACTTCAACATCCCTCTACAATATAAATTGACATTTTTAAGTCATTAGTCCACATGAAATGCAGGCTAAAGTGGAAGAGGAGCTAACTTTTCCCCCTTTTTATTTCTTCTTTTAAAATTCCCTGTTCATTCTTGATAGGGAGGGTTAAACTTCCAGGCCTGACTCAGGAAGTGGAGGGGGGAGGGGAAGAAGGGGCACAAGGGAGGGGTAAGTTACATCTAAGGGCTGTTTGGCCTGTCACTATGAAGGGCCACCCCCAACACTCATACACACAGCTTGGAAGTAAGCAGTTATGAGTGCAAAGGTGTTTTGATGACACTAGGAACAGGACTCTATAAACACAGAATATTATTCAAATAATAATTATGGTGATAAGACACATTTTGTAATTTTCTTACCAAGGATAACCTCCTAGGACAGCGGTTCTCAACCTGTGGGTCGCGACCCCTTTGGCGGTCGAACGACCCTTTCACAGGGGTCACCTAAGACCATCCTGCATATCAGATATTTACACTACGATTCATAACAGTAGCAACATTACAGTTATGAAGTAGCAATGGAAATAATTTTATGGTTGGGTCACAACATGAGGAACTGTATTTAAAGGGCCAGAAGGTTGAGAACCACTGTCCTAGGAGATAATGATAGATCAAGAATGACTGTGTCCTGAGGGGGAGGTGGGTGGGAGAGGGCAATGGGGGGGGAAAAAAAGGACATATGTAATACTTTCAACAATAAAGATTTATTAAAAAAATAAAACCAATAAATTTTTAAAAATTATTATTATTTTTTAAATGACTATGTCCTATTAATTGGTACCAAGAAGTTCGGAATAGGCTTCAGGAACTCAACTGCAATGGAGAGGACCTAGAGACAGAGGCAGAAAATAAGACGGACTGCTGGTGCCTTTCCTCCCTTCTTCAGGCTTCTGTGAATCTCACCCCAAGCACGCGGCTCCCGCTCTCCCACACAGGAAGGGCCGCCCCTCTCCCTGCCTCCAGTCAAGAAAGGTATTTATTTTCATCTGGTCTCCGTTCAGAACACACACTCACTCACCTGTAGGGGTTAGAGTTGGGGGTGATTAACTCAATGATATGCACTTCCTTGTCCCGGGGCTGCCTGGATATCACACACCCTTCTGCTGCTTTGGGCTGAAGGTACTCAGCCAGGTAATTGAGCGAGAGGAAATTCTTCCCTATGTTGCACGCAGGAGGGAACACTTGATCTGAAAGGAGAGAAGCGCAGAACAACCTGTGGAACCACCGATCTCCATGGTAACCAGATTCAAAAGAAAGAAGGGCAGGGCACAAGGACCATGAGTGCCGAGGCGGGGGTCTGAGATGCCTCCCCTCTGGTCACCAGTGACCTCAAACTGATCTGACTCCAGCGGCCTCTTTTGGTCTAAATCCCCTCCTTTCCTCTTCTCTGGGAGACTGCTTGGTCCTCGTCCATTTCCTCACGGATCTCTCAAGCTCTTTCACCGGCTCCTCCGCCTCCGCTCATCCTTTACACACTGGTGGTCCTCAGTCCTAGGTGCACATCAGAATCCTCCACCCCAGGGAGTCTGATCCAGAAGCCCCAGGGGAGTCGAGGAGCTTTCTTTGTGAAAAGCTGCACAGTTGATCCTGACAGAACACCAAGGCTACAAACCTCATTTCCTTCGTCCATCTTTCTGTCTCATATTCTTCCTGCATGACCTCAATCACTGCCATAGCTCCACGTGTTCCCAGATCACGGGGCCTTTTCTGAGCGGCAGACCTGTACTGTCATCGATCTACCCAGCACCTCCCGCCTAAACACCCACTGAAGATTTCAGTCAGTACACTCCACACTGCATCCAATGAGCTATCCTACCCCCGGTATGCTCCTCCTTGGCTATTTGTTACCACACTCAATAGGAGAGCCAGCTACCTAATTAACCTCTGGTCTACCATGCACAACAAATGATTCCCTCATATTTATTCCTCGCAGCACTTTATACTCTCAGGACTGAAGGCAGGAGCTTGCAGAACGCAATGAGGGCAGACTCTCATCCTGTCCCACAATCTTGACCCAGATGACTACTGTTTCTATGGCGCTGTACAGTTTACAAGATGCTCTCACAAGCACCGTCTCGCTGTGAGAGGGCTGCTCGTCACCCCCACCAGGGAAAGTGATGCAAGGGCCCAGGTCTGAAGACACTCCCCCAACGGCACACGCCGCCTGCACAGCACTGTGGATGATGGGATTTCCATTCGGTGGTTTAAACGTTTAAACAGAACTTGAAACTGCTGGCATGGTGACAGCTGGGACCAGTGTCAAGGAAGTTCTAGGTGCAGCAAACCCTTTTCAGAAGGGGTAATTAATCAGAGCCCTGGCACTTTAATGAAACACACTTCTGCCCTTCTCATTTAATGGACAGGATGCCAGGGTTCAAATTCACGTGCGCGTCTCACCGGGGAGCGAGGAATCAGCCCAGGAGGCCCCAAGCTTGGGTTGATCATTCCCTCCCTCACCCCTGCCCAATGTGTGCTGCCTCCCTCGTGCGGAAGTGCACAGCAACAGGGCTCCATGCACCATGGCGCCCCCAGAGCCATCCCTAGAACAGGGGACCAGAGGAGCTCCCCGCCTGCAGCTCCTTCCAAGAGAGGGTTAGCTCTGCATTCTGCATTCTTCCCTAACGACCCCCTCAGAGAGAGAAGAGCCAGGGCTCCGCCAACTCGGGCTGCTGGAGCAGCCTCCCGCCACATCTGCCGAGGGGTGTGCCAGATGAGCAGATGAAGAATGCACACCCTGCAGCTGCGGCCCTGTGGATGCCTCCCCCAGATCACAGGACGGAAAACGATACTGGGGCGGCAAGGCTGAAACTTCATGAAGAAGCAGAGGGTGTGTGGATGGGCCAGGACAGGCCACTCTTGAACTCCGGAGACTAGGACCCTCCTGGGACTCCAGCCTCTAAATTCAGTTCACAGGGGAACCCGGTAGCGTAGGTCCATGGTATAGGTTTCCTGAATTACCTAACGGTGATGTGAGATTTGAAACATTCACAAAGCACTCACCTACATTGTGACCCTCCTAAGCCACCAGGAAAGGTTGAATTGTTTAAAAGTTGCTGTTATTAAGGGCTCAGATGCCATTGCCATTAAGTTGAATAAGCTAACCACTTTTTATTGTGTATGCGTGCGTGTGTATGTGTGCGTGTGTGCGTGCTTGTGTGTGTGTGTGTGTGTGTGTGTGTGTGTGATTTTCCCCCCAAATGACCTTCTGCATGCCTGGCATCAAAACTTACATCAACTGCCAAGTAGAAAGGAAACCACAAAGGGGAATCCCCGGGTAGAAACCTGGCATGTTTGGGGTGGGGGAGGGGGCAGTCACATGCTTATTTGTATTTCAGGAAAGGGCTGACAAATGACTTTGAGACCTTGAATGATATTCTCTGAGCCTGGGAGGTGGTGCAAACTCCAAATTTTCCTGCTGCAGAAACTGAGGCTCCAGCGGTAAATCTGAGAGCTGCTTGAAGCTTCACAATTAATGAGACCGGCTGGGATAAGCACCAGGAACTCTGCAGTCCTTCCCCTCAGGTTAGAGCAGTCGTTCTCAGACATTAGTGAGCCCCAGAATCACCTCCAGGGCCCCTTCAAACACGGGTGACCGGACCCACCCCCAGAGTTTCCGATTCAGGGGCCCAGGGTGGGCCCCGGAACTGATATTTCTAACAAGTTCCCAAGTGATAAGGAGGCTGCAGGGGTGGGGCCCACACTTTGAGAACTACTGAGGCTAGAACAAGAGGAGGCTGGGGTCCCTGGGTTGTAGGGTAGAGAAAGGTCGGTTTCTGGGAAGCTAGTTGAAGAGACTTGCTCAGTCAACTCAAACCCATGGGGAGACACCTCATCGCCTCGTGGTCCATTGACAGCCCTAACCCAGGACTCTCAGTCCCTTTAGCTGTCCCTCTCCATGGTGTGGGCCAAAGACTTAGACCCCGCTGGTGGCTACAGTCAAGTGTCAGGGGCTCCAACGGGGTGACCAAGGAGTAAACCAGGTTTGACTGGACTGGACACCACGTCCTTCCCCGACCCAGTGTGTGGCCTTGGGAAGTCACTGAGTCCCTCGCCCGAAGAGCAGGGGATGGCTGGGCACCGGGGCTTGTGCACAGACAGGAGAACAGAGCCCAGCTTCTAAATGTTACCGGAACACATTTTCTTATTCTAACAAATTCCAACGGGGTCATCAACATTCTTTCTCGCTGCTAGAATTGTTCCAGAAATGCAGACCATTGGCCAGGGCTTAGAGCCATTGTGAAAAGAGGTGTTTTATCTTGTTCCAAATGGACCTGACTTCTATTATGAGCTACCTGACTAGCATGACAGTTTAGCAACAAACTTCAACTTTTTAAGCCCGAATCGCATCTCAAACTCCTCCTCTCTTTACTCGGCTGAATAATCCTTTCCATCCAGGTGGCCCACTGTCATTTTCAGGTTCTGCTTATTCCGCTAAGACTTCACACACACCATCAGGCAACACGCACTAGACCCAAGAGTCAGGAAACCTGGGTTTGAGTTCTGGCTTTGCCACGTGCTAGTCATGTGGATTTGAGCAAGTTAGCTTCACCCTCCACTAACCCCTCTGTAAAAGAACGGAAATAATGGCCTCCTGGGATTCCTGGCGGGGTTGGGCGGGGCGGGTGCATTCAAAAGCACCTGCTGTGGCCTCTGAACACAGCACACACTCCAACGTCAGTGCCCACCTTTCCTGCGTCTGTCAAACAGCCCAGATCCAAAAAGGGCTGGGCACAGGCGCGCAGTAACCCCTGGGAGCTGCCATGCTGCGTGCAGAGGGGGTGGTAGCCGCTGTAAATGCACCAGAAAGCAGATGGACGTTGAGGACCTGAAGTGCAGTTTTCACACAATCACCTGACTCTCACAAGGGCCCTTTCACAAGAGTCATTATTTCTAGTAATTTATGAGGGTTCCAAACATATTCCACTAGAAATAATAATGAAAAAAGTTATTAAAAATAATAGGCTTCCAAAATTGAGTCACAGAATATTTATATCCCTCTGCACGGCAAGGAAATTAAAATGGGCGATCTTCTATCAAGGCTATACAGTTAGTTGCTTTCTCTAATAATTTACCCTTGCACCAGGCCTTAGTATTAAAAATATATGCAAGCACTTTTCCTCTGCTGTTGTCCATTAACTGACATCTCAAAATCATCAACTGACATCAGCTTCAAATGTTTGCAAAATAATAGGTAAGAGGAAGCCCTAACTGCTGACCCATCCTGCCAGCAACTCCTTCATACCCCCAGTGATCACCTCCTTCCCCACTCTCTCGGCTTCTCGCCCGCCACTCACTTTTCTAACTTCCGTGTATGGCTGTCTTCTAAATCCTACACCACAACCCCCCCCCCATTACCCCCACCCCCCTCCTCTCCCAACCAGGCTACTCCCCCATTTCTCACTTGGCCATGTTAGCTCAGAAGGAAAACGGGAAGGAGGGGACGTGGGGGGAACAGGCCCCAGGGATCCCTCAGGTCCCTGCCAGCTCCGACATTCTGTAATTACATGATTCCTTACCCTAACCACCTGGTCTCAGGAAAGAAAACAATGGACTGCCGTAAATCAGCCATTAACTGAAGTCACATAAAATTTACCTTCCCCCACTTTGATATAAATGTTTCGTGCTATCTTGAGTTCGGTGAACGAAGTGACTGCTCCATACTCCTTTCGGGCCCATTTTAACAGATGTTCGTTTCCATGTGGGAAGCTCCTTTCTTCTGTTTTTGCTGACAATGAGAAGTTTCTGGATGAGAACTGGACCACAGAACCCTCAGACACCTAGAGGAAAGAGAATTGCACATTGAACGTGGTGCAGTCACCTGGAGCTGAGTCATACTCAGAGAGCACTTACCAGACAACTGATGGGGATCTGTCAATCCACTCTCTTCCCTTGTCCCACAGGCAGGTTATCTTTTTTCAGCAGCCGATTACAGAATAACCTCAAGGCTACTTCTCCCCACTAATGAAAAAGCTACCGAGGACACAGGATGTCCCTTTACATTTTTAAAGAACTTTGAGGTGACAGATTGCAGAGTTGCTGCAGTCCGTATCATATGAAATATCATGGCTATTTTCCAGATATCTAAATTGAAGACCCATCTTTCAAAGTGTTTCAAGTCAAGTCTTGGTGAGTGTCGTCATGGGCTTGGAATGAATGGGCTTCAGGATCAGGGCAAGCAATCCCCAAGTCCTGCTAGCAGGGCAACTAGACTTCCAAGTCTTCCCCTGCTGCGGTATCATCGCCACGGGGACACAGCAAGAGCCCCTCCGGATTATGTTCTCCTGAGCACAGAGATACCAAGAATGGCCAGAGAGGACCAATCTTCTACCCCCTTACACTACTCCGGGCAGTGGGATGAATGTGCACTCAGTTTATTTTTTAAGACCCTCCCCCACCCCGTTCCCACAGATAATGAAGTCAAGAGGCTGTTAGACTCAGCCTAATAAAACTTTGGTGACCACACTCTTGCTGAACGTACTTAAACGACCGCTGACCTAGCAAATGGTTCATCCACAACTGAGAAGCCCTGTCCTGGCGGGCACTGAGGATCCGTAATTTGAAAAACAGTCACAGGTCAGGCCCAGGGCGGGCACCTCGAAGCTTCCTCTACACCAGGGCTTCTTCACCAGAGGGGACTGTCACACTGGGAGAGAGGAGCTACTGGCAGCTAGCACACGGAGACCAGGGTGCCGCTGAATATCCTGCAGGAATACACAGGGCAGCTCCCACTATAAAGAATTATCCAAATGTCCACAGTGCTGCGACTGAGAAATCCTGGTCTGTATGTTGGACTGTCTGAATGTTACTACCACTCAAACATCTCCTGGGTCCCCAAACTGACAGCTCTTTCTTTATTTAAAGTACTTAACGAAGAATAAGAGAACCTTTCTGGTTTGGATTGGCTTGGGAGGGCCAGAACTAATTATTAATAACCTGACCGTAAACTATGACCACTAACAGTAGTCATCATTTGTTGAACACCTACTATGTCTTAAGCTCCACATAGTGCTATCAAGTGTGGTAAGGACATTTGCTAAATGTCCCAATGCCAGTTATAAATAAAACCAATGGGTACCGCTTAGCTTCTGCCTTGTTTTGACATCGCCTGCATAAGAAAAACCCCCTGAGCCTGGACAGCGTGGCTCAGTGGTTGAGCGTCGACTTATGAACCAGGAAGTCATGGTTTGATTCCCAGTCAAGGTACATGCCCGGGTTGTGGGCTCAATCCCCAGTGCGGGGGGTGCAGAAGGCAGCCAATCAATGATTCTCTCTCATCATTGATGTTTCTATCTCTCTCTTCCTCTCCCGTCCTCTCTGTAATCAATAAAAATATACATTTTTTTTAAAAAAGAAGAAAACCTCTGAGCCATTTACCTGCCAAACAATTGCCATGCCAACCTATGTATAAATCATCTGACGCTCAGCTACTTATCAACACGCAACTTCAAACAATGTTTATCTGGTTTTCTGACTTAAGCTCTGCAGTAAAATCTTCTTTACACTGAAAAGCACTTGTGTTAAAAAGTCATTTTTATGCGGCCTGTCACCGAAACAATCCACAGCAGTCCAGAGGCCTCTGTCCCACGGCCAGCACAGTGCTGAATGCTTAGGCAAGCATCCCTGGATGTTCTGTTCCTTTTGTTCTCATTCATGTTATGGCCATAAAATAAATCCCCCGGGTTTTAAATACGTTATACACAGAGTGCATTTCTTCAAAGTGGAAGATGGGATACGTCACCCTGGAACATTCCGGAGGCAAGAATGTGAACAGCGTCGGTAAGAGGAGCAATAGGGAGCAGCTCCGGAATGTATCCTGAAGTAACTGGAGAGTGATAGCATGGGGTAGCCAGGAACTCCTGGCCGATCCCTCCAGGCACCATCAGCCCTGCTCTCCTCAGCCTTCTCCCGGGCCAGCAGCAACAAGGGTCCTACCTTCAGGGCTGAGGGATTTGGAAAAGGAGTTACTGCCACTCCTCAGGCACATTCCAGTAAGGAAGTAAAGCTGCCAGGAGCAGTGAAGTGTCCCTGACTGTAGGTCAGTGGAAACTTTCTGTGTGGCAAGGGGTTAGCCAGCACTCCCACTGGCCACCAGTTCCAGCTCTGAAAAGGCCTCTCCCAACCCCCAGCAAGTTTTAGAAGATCCTGTCATTCCCACCCGACCCTCAGAAACACCAACAAGGTGATTTCCCTGGCAGAGAAGAGGGAATCTCAGAGAAGCTGATGCTCATCAAGGTCAGAGGACGGCACCGGGGCGAGCTCAGAACAGGAGACTGACTCCTGGTCTCAGATGGCTTCTGCTTGAGCCCTTCCAGAAAGAAGACCTTGCTGGCTCCCAAGGCAGAAGATTTCTGTTCTTACTTTCTGTCCATAACATCTGCCTTCCATCCACTGAGCTGTGTCTTCCAGACCAAAAAATGTCTCCCTCTTTCCTCCAGGAGACAAGCCTTCAAATGTTTGAAGATGTCACTCAACCCTGCCCACCACTTCCCTCCTTCGGGGCACTGTAGCTAGTCCCCAGACACCGTGGCCGGCAGGTCTCCGCCAGCGGTCTGAAATGTGGTGCCTGCGACAAGACTCGGGGCTTTTGGATGTGGTCTGACAAATGTACTGTGATGGGTAACTTTACGTGTCAATTTGACTGGGCCATAGGGTGCCCACATATTGGGTCAAACACTCTTCTGAGCATTCCTGTGAGGGTGTTTTGGGATGAGATTAACATTTAAACTGGTGAGTAAGTAAAACAGATAGCCCTTACCCTAATGTGTGTGGGCCTCACCCAATCACAGACTAGTAACGGCCTGAATAGAACAAAAGGCTGGCCCTTCCCCCAGTAAGAGAGAATTCCCCTGCCCAGCAGCTCTTCCTGTCCTACAGCAGCTCGCTGGCCTTAGACCTCGAACTGGAATATCAGCTCTGCAGATTTTGGACTTGCTGGCCAATTCCTGACATAAATCTTTCTATAATGGGGACAGTGCATCAGGCCCATGATTGCATCAGGCCCAACATCACATTAGCTTTTATGTCAGCTGAACCCTGCTATTATCTCATGTTCATTGTTTTACCCTTTAAAGATACACCCAACAAATATTTATTGAGTGCCCAGGCACTGTTCTAGGTGTTGGGGATATAATAGAGAAGGCGAGAGACAAAAATTCCCCCTCCTTGTGGAGCTCCCAGTCTAGTAAGGAAGCCAGAGGAGCAAAATAATACAATATTTAATAATCAGTGCTACCGCAAAATTAATTGAGAGAAGAGGAGAGAGGTACTATACTTTTAAATGTTGTGCTGGGGAAAGTCTAACTGAGAAAGTCTCTGAGCAGTCAGAGACCGGAAGGAGATAAAAGAGCAAACCATGAAGCCCTGGCCAGTGTGGCTCAGTTGGTTGAGCATCATCCCTTGCACCAAAAGGCCACCACCTTGATTCCTGATTGGGCCACATGTCCGGGTTGCAGGTTTGCTCCCCCAACCGATCAGTGTTTCTCTCGCTCCCTCTCTAAAATCAATAAAAACACATTTAATAGAAAAAAAGAGAGAAGATACTATTTGAAAAAAGAGAGAAAGCACTCCACGCCGATGTCAAGGGAAGAGCACTCATGATCAAGACAGCAAGTGTAAGGGTTTGGCACGGGGAGGGAAGAGCAAGGAGGCCAGAGTGGCTGCAGCACAGGCGTGAGGAGGAGACGGGTAGGAGAAAAGGTCAGAGGGGCTCGAAGAGGACACCAGCGAGTCCAACTGGACCTTGCAGACCCTCGTTAAGGACTGGGGGATGTAGTGCAGGTGCGATGGGCCACCACTGAGAGTTCATCAAAACACCTAACAAATGTTTTAACAAGATCACTCTGGCTGCCATGTCCAGGCTACACTGGAGAGAGACAAGGAGCAGGGAAGCGGTGGTAGACTTCTGGAATTCACCAGGGGAGAAAGAGTGGCAGCTCACACCAGGGAGGTGGTGGTGGTGATGATGTACCTAAATCCTTGGGTCTTTATTTTATTAGATCAAGCCTCTTCACGTCCTTCCCTTACACCATTAATTCTTTTAATATAAAAACAAAGACTTCTATTGATTCTTTAAATCCATATTTCAAGCCCTTAGGGACCCCGTAAAAATCCTTATTCTGCTGGCTGTCAGTATCTCTAAATTTTATATGTGTACCTTCTACACGTGCATCTAAATCCCCGAGGAGCTGAACAAGACAGGCTCAGTTCTGTGACTTACACTCCTCCCACGCATATTAAACAGCACCTGATGGGGTCCCAGGGTATTCGCCAACTACAGGGTGACCCCACACACTGTCCCAATCTTGTCTGTGAAAGAATCATGCTAGAACCTGTTGAGAGCCCTACTGAAATAAAGACACGATATGTCAATGTCATTACTCTTATAGTCAAAGCTCTAGTCCTGTATCATCTTCATAGTATGGTACCCTTATTAGAGTCTGGCTTAGGTGAGCATTCGTGGAAGAACACAGATGTAAAGAAATTAGCAAAAAAAAAAAAAACAGAGAGGAAAAATATTTTTCTAATATGAGGAAGGGTTATAATGGCCATTGCAAGGAAAAGAACTACATGAGTGAATACGAAACCATTTAAAAATGTTAAGAGCAAGAATTTCCAGGGCTGTTTATTCTAGCCACCATCCTCTACCTTATTTGTAGGTCCTTGCTATGCTACTACCTCATTTCTGGCCCTGACATCTCAACTAACTGTTACAGTAACCTCCTACTCTCCAAGCTGCCAACTCTGTCTCCCTCCCCTCCTCCCCCACGCTGTCAGCTGGGAGACCTCTCTAACAGTAAACTCATGACGATGCAGAACAGCACCTCAGCATCTTCACTGGCACATGGCCAGAGAGGGACTCTGCCCACCTTGCTTCCCACCACTCTCCCACGTACCCAGGACTCGCAGGTGGCGTCACTCGCGGTGCCAGAACAGATCGTGCTGTTTCAGGCTCCCTGCCTGGACCGCTCTTCCCGCCCCGCACGCCTGGTAACTGCTCCTGGTCCTCCCACAGCTACCACCGTCTCTGTGAAACCACCCAGGCTCCCTTTCTCTCCTCAGGACGGAGCCACCCACGGTGCCCTGGAAGCCCCCCCCTTCACATGAACTCCCTTTTTTATCCAGCAAACTGTCGCCCCTCGATTGACAAAAGAACACCTCGAGGGGCCGAGGAAAGCACCCGTCCCATTCCGAGTTTCCCTGGGCCTGGCACACTGCTTGGCACAAGCAGGCTCGATCATTTCTGGTTGAATGAAAGCTCAATTGCTGTTCCCAGGAAAAGACGAGGCCAAAACTTCTTCATTCCTGTAACCCTTACTTCCCTCGCTGCCCAGGAAATGATCATTCATCCAGGCTCTAAAGCTACCACATAATTTGATTTTTCACCCAATAACTCCACCTAAAAGCCAATTACTAAATCATTCAGTAGTTCCTTGTCTTCCCCCAGAACCCACTGAACTTTTCTCCTGATTGCTAATTAAAACCCAATCCTCCGACGTTCCCTGACGTGACGAACGTCTTCCTGTGGGACTGAACAGAGCGCTGAGCTCCAGGAATACCGATTCTTAGCAAGCATCTGTGGAAGGGGCAAGCGTGAGGCGAGGGCCTGTCCAACGAATCCCAGGCTGCTGAGATCCACACGGAGCCACCTCCCCTCCGGAACACTTCCTACTTAAACCGCACGACATTCCCATTTTAAATTCTAGCTACGCTACCAGAGTTTTTTAGAGAGCAGCACATTACTCTATCTGCCAGTGCTGGAAGTTTTATTGCAAGAACTTACGGCTAGGCAATGAGAGCCAAGTTTATTATTTTTTCTGGATCAGATTCAACAACTTCATCCAAACGAGCAAGAAAAAAGCAAAAGGAAAGGGGAAAAAAAGCCAAACAGGCAACCGGCCTTTTTGTTTCCACACCTGTATTTAAGCTTTAACTCTTAAAGTCCTCAGCGGATCCACCGGAGCTCAAGAGAAAGCTGCCAAGTGGAGGGCAGGGAACAAATCCTGGCTCGTGGGTGCAGTCACCACTTTCCTGGAACTGAGGCTCTTGGTTTTAGCACTTATCTCAGCACATCAGCTGACTCAGAGGCCTGGCACTTGCATCCGTCTCTCTCTCTCTCTCTCTCTCTCTCTCTCTCTCTCTCTGAGCTCCCCCCATGCTGTTTTCCTCTTCAGTGAGGACAGTGCCATACTCTAAGGCCTCACTTAGTCCTACCCCTCTCTTCCCTCTTTCTTGACCCAACCCCTAAAGGAATGTACCCCCATGAACAGTCCTGATGAGAATACAGGCCATGCCGGCCAGTGTGGCTCAGTGGTTGAGCATCAACCTATGAACCAGGAGGTCACGGTTCGATTCTCAGTCAGGGCACATGCCCAGGTTGTGGGCTGGATCCCTAGTGTGGGACGTGTAGGAGGCAGCCAATCAATGATCCTCTCTCATCGATGATGTTTCTATCTCTCCCTTCCTCTTTGAAATCAATAAAAATATTAAATACAAAAAAAAAACACAACCAAAAAAAGAAAATATGTACAGGTCACACTAGATCGTGGGTGGTAATTAAGTCCGATCTAAAAGTTTCACCTCACTTCCTTTAAGTTCACTCCCATGTTACCTTCTCGATAGGGTCTATGTAAAATGACAATCCCACCACCCAGGAGCCCCTACTCTAGCAACCTTGACGCCCCCCAGACCTGCTTCACATGTTCTAACTCCTATGGTACAACACCGCCCGGTCACCTTCCCAACTGCCATGTAATTTGCTTATGTACGTGCTTATTACCCCTGGCCTCCCACGAAATGTTAGCTCCTTCGGAGGCTCTGTCAGATCCCAGGCACCTACAACAGTGCTGTGTACAGAAAAGACACTCAGTAAGTACTTGTCTAATGAGTGAATAAATCTGAAGGTCAAATCAACTGGCAGTGCCTGCCTCATGTTCTCGCTGAGCAGGGTTCTGAGGTTCTACTCGGGAGGAGTCGAGAAACGGGAATGAGTGCCACGTGTCTGTCGCTGCTGTGCTGCTAGCCAACGTAGCAGTCACGAGCTGTGTGCCCCCACTGAGCACTGGAGATGTGGCCAGTTAAACTGACCTGTGCTGTCAATGTAACACACTTACCAGACTTTGTAGTGTCTTATAGTTGAAAGAAAGAAAGAAAGAAAGAAAGAAAGAAAGAAGGAAGGAAGGAAGGAAGGAAGGAAGGAAGGAAGGAAGGAAGGAAGGAAGGAAGGAAGGAAGGAAAAAAAGAAAGAAAGAAAGAAAGAAAGAAAGAAAGAAAGAAAGAAAGAAAGAAAGAAAGAAAGAAAGAAAGAAAGAAAGAATCTCTACTTTTTTATTGATTACATGTTAAATATCATTTTGGATATATTGGGTCAAAGAACATATGCTATTACAAGCAATTTCACTTGTTTACTTTGTAAATTCACTAATAGAAGATTTAAAATCATCTATGCAGTTTGCATCTTATTCCTATTGGACAACACTGCTCTAGAGCCTCCTCCAATATGACCCTAAGGAAGGAAGAACTGATCATTTCCATCCATCCATCCACCCATCTGCTCTTTGGTCTCGTCTCAGAATATAAATCAATGTCAAGAAGACATTTCAAGCCCAGTGCTTCCCAAAGTGTGATCCTTGGACCAGTATATCACAGACAGAAGCATGTTAAAATACAGATTTTAGGTGAAGTAGGAATGTGGGGCCCAGAAAACTGCATTATAATCTCCATGTACCTCCCCCCCGAGATGCCAATTCACACTTCAGGGTCACTGCTCTAGGCCATAGGTAGGAATATTATTTAAACTCCAAATAGTCTTTGCAAACCATGCAGGATTATTTGAAAACAGGCAAGAATATTTTCCCCTTGCACGGGTTGGGGGGAGAGAGGGGAGGGAGAGTAAAGCCAAGTCATGAATGGAGTCATCTTCTTGCACATCTAAAGAGAAAGAAATGAGCCTTGTGAAATAAGAGGAGCCATGGCTCCCCAATGATATAGAAAAGCCTGCTGAGATCTCAGAGGAAAACCTGTTCCAGGAATCAGTCTCTCTCTCTCCTTTCTCTCTCTCTCCTTCACACACACACACACACACACACACACACACACACACACACACACACACAAAGAGAGAGAGAGAGAGAGAGAGAGAGAGAGAGAGAGAGCGCGCGCACACTCAGCTGTGGTCCATTTAGAGCTTCAGTTATCAGTTGGGTGAGTGCCTGCTATTCAGGTTGCAGCTCCGTGGGGCTGCTCGAACTCTCATACCCAACTTCTCACCTTTACCTGACTGACACTGGGGAAAGTTCCGCACCTGCACAATAAGAACTAGCTCCTCTCCCTCTTTTGTCCTGCCCTACACCCGACTTCTACCATTCCTATTCCTTTTTCCTGACTCCTGCATACAGACAAATCTATTTTTTGATACTAAGAATAATATTTATTACAGTGTCCTCTTTATTAGTAAATATGAGTAAAATTTATTTTTTTAATTTTTTATTTTTATGTGTCAATAACAGTTGACTTTCAATATTATTTTATATTAATTTCAGGTATACAGTATAGTGGTCAGACATTTATATAATTTACAAAGTGACCCCCCCCCATAAGTCTAGTACCCAAATGGCACCACACATAGTTATTACATTATTATTGCCTATATTCCCTGTGCTGTATTTTATACCCCTCAGACAAATCTCTTTTTGGAGTTGCCTCCTTAGGAAAATAGAGCAAAACAAGGAAACAAATGAGGCGAGGAAAAACACTGACATTTCAGAAGCACCTGCCATGCCAAGTATTTGCTAGTTCAATTCTAGAGGGAAAAGACATATGGGAAAGTAGAACAGGCATTTCTCTAGAATTCAGGTCTATGTATAAGTAGGATCTATGCAGGTTGGTCCTAGAATGCCTAACAGTGCCCACATACAAAGACACTAAGGAGAGGATGTTTTGATGTATTTTGTGCACAAAGTCTGGCCAAAACAAACTCACATAGAGTCCTGGAACAGTGCTGAAACCTTTACCTCCCAGATGAGGATTGAACCCCACATCCTGAGAGGCCAGTCACACGTTCTCCCCACCCAATTTCTGGGACGGCCGTGCTTGCCTATTTCCTCCGAAGCCACGTGACGGGAGACGTGATCTGAAGCATGTCTTCTATTAACCGTATATCATGACTCAATGTTTTTTTTTAAAGTTTGTTTTAAAGAAATAATAACTTCCATGGCCAGGAACCTACAGTCATAATTTGCAAAGCTACATATTCATGAGCCATGTGCCAAGGGTACCTGCCAATCGTGCATTCAGAACACGGATCCACACAACCATTGAGAAACCATCGGGTGTTTTTATTTTGTATCCACAACCAGAATACGTCCTTTCAAAGACAAGACTTAAAACATATTCAACAACTTTTCTCAAAACACTTATGATGTTCATCCTCTGCTTTTAATTTTTATTTTTGCTGAAATACAAAGAACTAAGGGATTGAAACTGCTCTCTGTTCTTAACACCCTACATGTTTCCGCATGTCCAAGAGGAAAGTTCTGAGATGCTGCCCTCCGAGTATAAACACACACAAACTTGAATGTGAGTCAGTAAAAAAGCAATACTCTAATCTCCCATGGAAATGTTACAAAAACGACAGCCTATGTGAATATGTATATATACAGAGAGAAGCAGAATATCTCACTCCATCTGAGAGACAGACTCAGTCCCCACAGCACAACAAATTAATGAAGTGTGAGCTGCTTTATAATGTAGAGTTTCTCAGTGTAGAGTCCCAAGCCACAAAGGGATCCTTGCTGGCCTCACAAAATGACCTCTCCAGACTCCCAAATGTACCCTTTCGCGTCTTCCAACGTTAGCATGACGTTAGGAGGAGCCTGACCCAAAATTTAAAGTGCATTTGCCATCCAAAGGGTGTTTTTCAGAAAGAAAAAAAAATGTTGGCATCCTTACTATTACTTGCCACGATCCTCAGTCTATTTTTGCCTTCCAAATGTGCTTCTGGGAAATCCCTCGCTGGGGAGGATTATTTTATTTTTCTTTTAAATTACATCCAATCTGCCAATCCTGGTTCAAGGGCACAAAGTGAATTTCACAAAACACTTGGCTCCAAATAGGTTCCTAGAATTCTCTTTACAGAGAGTTCCTCTTCATCAAGACTGATAATCTGCATTCCAGTTTACAGAGAAGGAAATTAAGGTTCAGAGAAGCTAAAGAATCTGCTAGTCACCAAGCTGGTAGAAAGCAGGGTGGCCAGCAGAACCAGAGACCTCACTTCTCACTCTACAGCGCTTTCTCCTCCACTACCCAAAATCAGGAAGTCAGCAGTGCTGGGTAGACAGAACTCCTCTTGGCCCTTACTAATAGGAACAAGCATTGAGAAGTAATGACCATGAAGGCTCTTCCTGATCACTTACTCAGTTTCATAGATTCTGAATCCGCACATCTGACAATTGAAGACACTGGGGCTCTGAGAGGTTAGGTGACTTTGCTTTAGCAAGGGAACAAGTGCAGATCCAAACTATGTCTGCTGGACTCCCAAACTAGGCAATACAAATCCAGGCTTTTAAGAGAGTGAAAAGGGGCCCTAACCGGTTTGGCTCAGTGGATAGAACATTGGCCTTCGGACTCGAGGGTCCCAGGTTTGATTCCAGTCAAGGGTATGTAGTACCTTGGTTGCAGGCACATACCCAGTGGGGAGTGTGCAGGAGGCAGCTGATCAATGTTTCTCTCTCATTGATGTTTCTAACTCTCTCTCCCTCTCCCTTCCTCTCTGTAAAAAAATCAATAAAATACATTTTAAAAAATTTTTTAAAAAAAGAGAGGGTGAAAAGGGAAAGCAGTGAGGCAGAGCAGGGGTGAAAGGCAGGGGTCATGCCTGTCCCTGCCTCTTACACAGAAATTCTCCCCATTGGGTTGTTTCTTTCTCTTTCTCCCCTTCCCAGGGGGGCTGGCTGAGGAGCTGAGCTGGTGAAAGTGGAGGAGAAAGGGAATGAAGGGGCAGACAGAGAGTAATGACTGTTATGGAAACAAAATAATTGCTTGGCTGGAAGAAGGAAGAGCTCTTATAGCAAATAAGGACAATAAAACTTGGCCAAGGCTCTGGGAGTGACTGAATAGAAACTATGGTAGATACAGCACAGCAAGAATATCAGATTGTATAGATTTAAGATGTAAATGCCTCTGCAATGGTCGGTTCTATATGTTAATTTGGTTTAGCTACCTATTGCCGCTATTCACTCAAACACTAACCTAGATTTGGCTGGGAAGGTATTTTGTTGATGTGATTCAAATCCATAATCGGGTGGCTCTAAGTGATGGAGATTATCCTAGATCCATGGTCGGCAAACTGCGGCTCGTGAGCCACATGCGGCTCTTTGGCCCCTTGAGTGTGGCTCTTCCTAAGCCTTAGGAGTACCCTAATTAAGTTAATAACAATGTACCTACCTATATAGTTTAAGTTTAAAAAATTTGGCTCTCAAAAGAAATTTCAATCATTGTATTGTTGATATTTGGCTCTGATGACTAATGGGTTTGCTGACCACTGTCCTAGATAATCTGTGTGGGTCTGATTCAGTCGTTGAAAGGCCTTAAGAGCAGGGCTGAGGCTGGGCTCACGCCTGAGAGGTCCAGCTGCCTCTCCTGACCTCTGGCCCCGCAGATTTCTGACTTGCCTTGCCTAACCCCACAATGGCGTAGGCCAATTCCTTGCAATAAATCTCTTCATATATATCCCCTACTGGTTCTCTTTCTCTGGATGATCCCTGACTGATACAGCTTCTGTGAATTGGTGATGCAAGCCCCAAGAGGAATGGGACTGCATATTCTGGCTCAACAGCCACAGGCCTAACAACAGTGTTGTTTTGGGGGGAGCGCAGGGGAGGATGGGGTTCTAAAGAACATTTCCTTGGGGATGGGGATGAGGTGGGATGGAGGTGGGAACTTCAGCTCCAAAACTGGATGCTTTTAACCAAAGACAGGCCGTGTTCCTGTACTCACCCCCATTTTCCAGTCTACACTGAACAGTCCCTGGTGAGGACCAAGGTGATTGCTACGCCACAGCGAAGAAGCTTGAACTGAACACATTTAATGTCTCTGAAGAAAGGATCGCCAGACTGCCAAGGGCGATGCAGATATTGAGCAGGGAACCCTAGTGCAGCCGATCCAGAGATGGGCCGACCAGAACCAGAACATGCTGCTGGGAAGCGGGTCAAGAAGCAGTTTTAAAACTTTTCCCCTAATGAAATACAGGTGTGACCTAGATCCCAGTACTTAAGCCATTCACAATACACTTTGCTGAAATGAAACCTGATAGGAGAGTCCACACCATCTCCTCACTGGTCAGGGAGTGATGCCTTGATGTAGCTTGAGTTCAGTTTTTTGGTGTGTTTTTTTTTATTGATTTCAAAGAGGAAGGATGAGTTAGAGAGAGATAGAAACATCAATGATGAGATAGGATCATTGATCGGCTGCCTCCTGCATGCCCCCCACTCAGGATTGAGCCCGCAACCTGGGCATGTGCCCTAACCAGGAATTGAACTGTGACCTCCTGGTTCACAGGTCAACACGGAACCACTGAGCCACTTGTGCACGGGCTGTGCACAAGTTCAGTTCTAAAGTCCTGCTTATGAAACAGTCATTAGTGGCTCCAGACTGGAGATGATATCATAGTCACACCCCTGAGTCAGGCGGTGTGTGACTGTCCCAATGAGGTCTCCATTTACCCTTCTGGAAAGTATGGGGCACCTGGATCATAATCTGTCTCTCAGGAGGTCACCCAATTACCGTCCTTACATTATCTGTGACTGGGGAATAATGACAGAGGCTCCAAGCAAAGGGGGGAAAATCAGGAAAAAATGGACTGCAAACACCTGGGAGGTGTAGTCAGTGTCAGAATGCTATGCCATTTTTAAGGGGGCAGCCACATGACTAACTTCCAGCCGTTGGTAGAGCAGCTGCGGACACTTTCCGAAGCTTCCCATGGTGTCTAGTATTGTGGTTACCTACAGCCACATGTGCTCAGGACTACCTCCCACATCTGGACCTCGGGGGAAATCACTCCACTTAAATATTTTCCTTTGCAAAAGGAGAACCCTCCCAGGACACTGTGGACAATTAAAATCCAACGTCCCTGGCTACCCCTACTTGCTCAGATGATCAAAGCATAACTTCATTCAATCCCAGGATCAAAATCTGGGATATGTGATGTAAAGAAAGTAGGAGAAATCTAACCCCAACCGCTAATCCCCATCATTTAAAAACATATTCATTATCACTATTGCTAACATTTATGATGATGTTGAGCACTTACAAGGTGCCAGAGACGATTCTAAGCCATGGATTACGGCCACCGTTTACTAGCTGTGTGATCAGGCACAAGTTAACCTCTCTTTGAATCAGTTTCCTCATCTTAAAGTGAGGATAATAATAGTACCTACTTCACAGCCTTCTTATGAAGATTAAATAAGATAATATATGTAACGTGCTTAGAAGAGTGCCAGCACAGGGCGCAGGCTGTGTGTGTTAAATATACACATACAGGTATACACATCCTCACGACAGGTCACAAGAGTTGTCTGACAGAGCAGGGTGGACAGGCCCCAATTCATTCCCCGCTGTGGCAGGACCATACCCTTCTTGTCCAAACTGCTAGGAAAGGATATATGAACCATGTCCAAGGGCTGGAGCAGTGTTGGCTCCAAACAGCAGTTCTGAATCATCCAGAAACTACAGGCGCTGCAGAAGAGGCTCCCCGTGATACAGATGGAGGGGCTACAGATCAAATGGGCAGTGACCACTGTGGGCTTCTGCCAAAGGTGGCAGGTGGATAAGCCCCTGACTCCCAGGAACACCCTGGGCCCCAGCTGTGCCATTTACCACCCAGATGGAACAAAGCGGAAGCAGACCCATGATGACTACCTGGCCCAGTGACATAAGAGCCCACATTTGCAACAAAGACCCCAGGCCATTTGGGGACAGGATGTGAGGACTAAGGGCAAAAGCAGATCTTGGCATAAAATGGTAACCTGGACAGAGAAACACAAAAAGCTAAAGGGGCTCCTTCCTGGCCAGCAGAAATCTGCTTCCAAGCCAGGGAGCGAGGTGATGGAGGGCTGGAGTGGCAGACCCGGGTGGCCTCAAACACCCAGTGACTCTGCAGCTAGGAAGGAGTCGGCCCAACCTGCAGGCCCTTGCAGTGACTGGAACTGTGGGCTCCCTTCGGGGACACTAACCAATGGCCTCACTGTCTGCAGGTTATGAGAGGCCCCAGGCGCAGCCATGAGCCTGCGGTCAGCCCCACCAGGATCTCCCAAGAGACAGATCTCTTTCCCTCCCTCTCATGACATGAAAAAATATTCTGCATCCTCCCTTAACAGAACACTTGCTTTTCCTACCCAACAGCTCTCTGGCGGCTGCTCGCCACGCTAACCAAGGGCACCAGAGATGTTAACATTTGATACGATTGCCAAACCCATGGAAAGGGCAGCAGCATCAGATCACCAGATTAGCCGTAGACAGTGAAACCTTAAAGGACGTCATGGGATCCCACACGAAGAAACACCAGTCTTCCCCCCTCAGGGAAATCGGGTTTATTTAACCTCAATCTGTTGTATGAAAGCAAAGCCCTCACAGGGCTGGGGCCCCTGCCTGCACACAGACATGACACACAGCTGGTCCAGCAGAGCCAGGAAAAGTCTACGCCTGCCCAACCTCCAGGGCAGGATGTCGTGATCAGAAGAGTCCACCCAGGCAAACTCCGGAGGCCAGGGCCACGCATGGGCTCGCTGGCAGCATCTCCAGCCTGAACCCAGGAGTCAGGAGACATCCCATCAAGTCTTTCCAAAGGTCCTTCTGAACTAGGACTACCAGCTGAAACTGGACTCTTTCCACAGCTCTGGTTGCCATGGTGACATTTAGGAAGAGCTCTCACCACAAAAGGGCCAGAAATGGTTCCTAGGAATTAGGGTAGTTGTCGAGCCTAGTTCAGGAGAGGCTCAGGCCCCTTATAATCAGGGCTCTTTGAGACAAGCCACAAAACCAACAGATGAGCAGCCTCTGCACCAAAAATGCACAGGACACAACCACTGGGACTACCCCACAGGACACTGTGACTCATTCCACAAGAGACGTTTTAAAAAAAGAAAAAAGAAACAAATCTTGAAACAGTCAGCTGTGTAATCTGCCTGGAAGAGAAAACTCAGTTGGGGAAAGGCCTTACTTGGAAATACAAAACGGTATATCCAGACCCCTCGTCTAGAGGGTGACACTGCGGGTTGAGCAAAAAGGCTGTGCGTGTGTCTGCAAGCCCGACCCATCGGCCACACGCTGCGGCCAGGCAGCCTCACGGCGGGAAGGGAGCTGCCTTAGTTGTGCTTGGAATGCAAGCATGCTCATTTTCTCCCACTTCCAGCGCCCAACCTCACTGCAATGAATTGAAATTCCTGATCTCTTAACCAACTCCCCCCCGAAATGCAGAGCTCCGTGAGGACAGGCAATGCACCGCCTTTCTCTCTGGATCCCCCACACTTGGCATAGGTCCCCGCCTCCTGCCGGCACTAAAGACGGGGTGTCAAAGGAATGAACAAGTAGATACATAAACCGTCATACCAGGTATGCTAATGTCATGTTTTGCTAAACATGGGAAGGATTACCAAACAAGGGAAAGGAGACAATTAGAAAATAAAAATAAAAATACATTTCCAGATTTCTTGAATGCAACACAGCAGAGAATACAGAGCTTTTTTTAAAGTTCCCTCCTGCACAAGCAAACTTGAACGTCTGAGTTATTTGTAGGGCACGTGTGGACACCACAGCCCTCCATTACACATCTCCTGGATTCATGAAGAGAAGGACTGGACAGCTCAGCACACATCTGGGGCCGTTTAACAACTGATTGGAAATTTCGCCTTCTGATTTCCAGTTAAATACTGGGCACAGGAAAACAAATAGCACTTGTTTTTCACTGAGCCTTGTCAGCCATCCAAACTGCAGTGCAGAGCAGAGAACTGCCTGTGGTGTGGTGGCAGGGTCCCAAAATATTTGGGACCTTCCTCCTCCCTGCCCCCCAAGTTTAAGTAAAAGGAATAAGCCAGATTTTGGCAACTTCAGCTTCTTCACCCAGTCCTCCCCCCTTTTTCAGAAACACAAAGCTAGGTTTTAAATATTAAGCATGGTCCTGGTATTAATTTACATTTTTCATTAGGATTAAATTTTTATTTGTTTTTAATCCAAAGCCAATAGCACCAAATTTGGTTTCTCTCGGTTATTTCAACTGCCCTGCCCTGATATTTACTTGGATTTGCTGAAGAGGCAATGTTCAGATTACCATTTTTTTGTTTCTAATTAAACTGGGATATAATATTTAACGGGTGTATTATCACAAAATCAGAGTTGGAAAGCTGGAAGGGACTTTAGAGATCGGCTAGTACCGATCTGAATCATCCAGAAACTTTGGAGAAATAAAAACTAAGGCTCGCCCAGCCAGCGTGACTCAGTGGTTAAGCGTCAACCTATGAAACAGGAGGTCACAGTTCGATTCCTGGTCAGGGCATATGCCCGGGTTGCAGGCTTGATCCCCAGTAGGGGGCGTGCAAGAGGCAGCTGATCGATGATTCTCATCATTGATGTTTCTCTCTCTCTATCCCTCTCTCCCTCTCCCTTCCTCTCTAAAATCAGTAAAAATGTATTAAAAACAAACAAACTAACTAAGGCCTGAGTAGTTAAGTGATTCTGTCCAGTGAGGTTCTGGCCAAGACTACTCCCCAGACCTGATACCCAAGCTAGGGTGTTATCTAGAAACGAAAGCCCGAGTCACTTCTGAGTAGAGATGCCAGATAAAATACAGGACACTTCGTTATATTTGAATTTCAGATAAATAACAAATACTTTTTCAGTAAAAGTCTTCCCCAAATATCATATAGACATACTAAAAAATTGTTGATTATCTGAAATTCAAATTTAATTGGTCACCCTTTATCTTTGTTAAATCTGGAAACCCTACCTTGGAGACCAATATGCCCTACCTCTCCATACCTCCAATCAAACACAAACATTTGTATTCATTTATTTCCTGATTTTAATGATAAATGGCTGGAAAAATTAACCACAGCACAGTAATCCCAAGAGTAAATGATGTTGGAAGTTCCTGCTTATTACTTGAGACTTTCCTAATCTTTGAGACACCTTTTTTCCTTACAAGCAATTAAAGCAACTAATCCTGACACTAAGAGGCTGGCCAAGACCTCTGGACTCGAAATTTTATGTTATTAGAAGCCAGGCATTAGGGTCTCATCTTGAAAACTGCTGCTTGTCGTAGGATTTCAAGGCTGCAGGCCCTGCAGGAGACAGGGTTCATGTTCATGTTTGGAACACACACAAAAAAGGAAGGTTTTTTTCTTTTTAAAAAAACAAACAACAACTCTCTAGGTACACAGAATAAAGTAAAAAGATTTTAGCCTGGCTGGTGTGGCTCAGGGGTTGAGCACTGACCTATGAACCAGGAGGTCACGATTTGATTCCTCATCCAGGTTGCAGGCTCAATCCCCAGTGGGGGGCTTGCAGGAGGCAGCTAATCAATGATTCTCTCTCATCATTGATGTTTCTATCTCTTTCTCCCTCTCCCTCCCTCTTTCTCTCTGAAATTAATAAAAATATATATATTCCTTAAAGTAAAAAGATTGTAAAATTTAGTAAATTTTAAAACTATCCCTTTTAAAAGTGTGACACAGCAAGGTTTTCTCTAACAGCTTTATTGAAATATAATTCACCCTCATTGTAATTACATAAATTACATTAACATAATAACATAATTATAATTCACCCTTACTATTCACTTTATTGAAATGTCATAATATTCACCCTTTTAAATTGTACAGTGGTGTTTTTAGCGTATTTATAATTGTGGTAATATTCACCACTATCTCGTTCCAGACATTTCTTTCACCCCCAAAAGAAACTCGATGCCCTTAGTGGTCATTCCCCATTCTCCCCACCCACCAGCCCCTGGCAACTACTGATCTATTTTCTGTCTCTATGGATTCTACTATTTGGGACATTTTATGTAAATGGAATCATGTGGTCTTTTGTGTCTGGCTCCTTTCATTTGCAGTGTTTTCAAGGTTCATCCATGTTGTAATATGCATCACTTACTTCCTTCTCTTAATGGCCAAATAATATTCCATTGTATGAGTATACCACTTTTTTTAATCCATTAAGTCCGTTCATAGACATTTTGGCTTGTTTTCACTTTTTGATTATTATGAACAATGCTGCTATGAACATTTGTGGACAAGTTTTGCTGTGGACATAATGTTTTGTCCAACTGTTTTCCAAAGCACCATTTTATATTCCCACCAGCAGTGTATGTGGGTTCCAGTTTCCCCACATCTTCAACAACACTTGTTATTATCTGCCTTTTTTATTACAGCCATCCGAGTGGGTGTGCAGTGGCATCTCATTGTGGTTTTAAATTTGCATTTTCCTGATGACTAATGATATTGAGCATCTTATTTATTTATGTATGTGTTTGTTTATTTATTGGCCATTTGTGCTTTCATTTTGGAGAAATTCAAATTGTAGCATTTTTTTTTTTTAAGAATCTAGTATTGTAGCTCTTCTCAATCTTTTCTGGCAAACTCAGATTGAAAGTTCAGACGTCTATCGCCCAGTGGACCTACCCTACTTTTTCTTCAATGTGGAAATAATTACATACATAAAAATAAGCTTAGATGATTCTTCTAAGAGAGTTTTACTTGTAGTTTCAACCAGACAGACCAAAAGGGTAAGATTATTTTTATTTCTGATTGCACTGAGGAACAACTCTAACCCAATATTCTCTGGGTCACCCTTGTACCCTGCAAAGAAAAACTAAAAGGCTATGTATGACAACTCATCGTGTCAGTGTGTGTGTGTGTGTGTGTGTGTGTGTGTGTGTGTGTGAGGCTATTTGAGACTCAGCCTGAAACAATCCCACTTCTGGCCACTTCCATTTCCCAGGTAACGAGAAAAACCAGATAAAGGGACTACACGTGCAGAGGAAACTCAATCCCACATTCTCCCTGCCCGGCACGCTCCCGCTAGCCTGTACTGTGGAATCACGAGGAGAACTGGAGTGATTTGACAAAGAAAAAAACAAACTTTATTAGACAGTAAGTCCTCCTTAATGTTGTTGACAATTTTTGAAAACAGAGACTTTAGGCAAAACAATGTATAATGAAACCAACTTTACCATAGGCTAATTGATATGAACAAGAGTTAAGTTCCTATGGCATATCTCTGGTTATAAACATCAACAAACTTCTAAAGACCCAAAACACTTCTAATAGTAATCACTGAAATAAGTGTGAGCTGCACATATATTTAAGAAAAGTTAATAAAAACAAGTAAGAAAAGTCATTTCCTACTTATTTCTGATCACAGTTGAGGGTGGCCAGAGCCCATGCTGGCAGTCAGGGTGCAAGGTGGGAACCCACCCTGAAGAGTGCCCTTCCATCGCAGGGCCACACTCACCCACACTCACTCGACTGGGACCAGTTAGATGTGCCAATGAAACCAGCGTGCACATCTCTGGGTCGTGGGAGGAAACTGGAGTCCCCAAAGAAAACCCACGCAGACACGGGGAGAATGTGCAAACTCCACACAGACAGGGCCCTGGCTGGGAATTGATTGTTTTCCCCTTTTCAACAGTTATAACAAAATGATGCCGAAGGGAACAACGTTGTTCGAGGACCTGCTAGGTAATGTTTTTAGTCAGCCTTGTGGGTGGCTGAGGCATTCTGAGTAACACAAGGCCCTGCTAACTAATTATGAAAGGTTTCCTTTTCTAATTTGGGTAGTTAAACAATGCAGACATTCGACTTAAATTAAAAGGTCACCCTGATGGATGAGTAGATGCCATTATTTGAACTTTTCTCACCACCTTATTTAAAAAAAAATCTGTTCAAGTATTGTAACTCTACCTAGAAAGTAAAGACAGCTTTAAGACAGCAACACAAATCCTTCAGCAGCACATCAGGAAGGAAGCCAGGGCCTCCGCACCTTAAACCCAGAGTCAAGAGACCCAGCATCTCTCCTCAGCTCCTCTAAGCTTTCTAACCTTGGAGAGGACAGTGATGGAAATAGCCAAATTTCCAGAGTCCATGGGTCTTCTGAGGTGTTTGGACAAAACACTTTATGCAAAATAATTTAGTTATCTCCACACTGTTACTCAACTACTATAAACAGAACACACTGTGATTCTCTACCCAGCAGCTGATGCCTCTGCTGCTGTGGCTGCCCAGTGGAAGAGTAGGCCCTGAAATTCCCTTCAGACTGCGAGAGTCCCGCCTTCTTCACTTAGCGCACTCTCAGGGGAGCTGCCCAATGCTATTTCAGATAAGGGTTTAATCTCCAAAATTTACAGAGAACTCATACAACTTAACAAAAGGAAGAGAAACAATCCAATCAAAAAATGGGCAAAGGACCAAAATAGACACTTTTCGAAAGAGGACATACAGAAGGCCGAGAGACATGAAAACATGCTCAAAGTCACTAATCATCCGAGAGATGTAAATCAAAACAACGAGATACCATCTCACACCTGTCAGAATGGCTATCATCAACAAATTAACCAATTACAAGTGCTGGAGAGGATGTGGAGAAAAAGGAACCCTCTTGCACTGCTGGTGTGAATTCAGACTGGTGCAGCCACTGTGGAAGACAGTATGGAGTATCCTCAAAAAATTAAAAATGGAACTCCCATTTGACCCAGTAATACACTTCCAGGAATATATCCCAAGAAACTAGAAACACCAATCAGAAAGGATATATGCACCCCTATGTTCATAGCAGCACAATTTACAATAGCGAAGATCTGGAAACAGCCTAAGTGCCCATCAGCAGATGAATGGATTAGAAAACTGTGGTACATCTATACAATGGAATATTATGCCGTTATAAAAAAGAAGGGATGTTTACCATTTGCAACAGCGTGGATGGAACTGGAGAGCATTATGCTAAGCGAAATAAGCCAGTCAGAGAAAGATAAGTATCACATGATCTCACTCATATGTGGGATATAATGATCAACATAATTTGATGAACAAAAATAGATCCAGAGACAAATGGCAGGGGAGGAGGGGGGTTAGAGATCAACCAAAGGACTTGTATGCATGCATATTAGCATAACCAATGGACAAAGACACTGAGGCGGTGGGGGCTTGCCCTTGGGGTGGGAGTGGCAGGGGGGTGTGGTCAATCGGGAAAAAGGAGACATATGTAAAACTTTAAACAATTAAAAACAAACAAACATACAGATGGGAGAGAAAGCCGTTTTCCCTAAAGAAAGCCTGCTGGACAACAGGGCCAAGTTCAGATGTCCCAGAATTTAAATCCTTGATTTCTCCCATGTTGGTACTTTTAAATTTATCCCTTGATCTGCATTCTCCTTACATGGGATTAACTCCCAACAGGGATGATGTTAAATTGTTTACAAAAACTGTCTCTTCCCCCCCCCCATTGTTAGTGTGCCTTAAACTGATGTCCAAGAGGCAGTTCTTAATAGATCTTTAACAAAATTAAATCAGATAAGTAATAATTAAGAGTAAGATGCTTTCCCTCAGAACCCATGGAAGGGCAGGTTGAAGAAGGAATCCAGAAAGTGACCAGTCAACGATGATATAGGTGGCTCACACATTTTCTCTGGACCCACAGCCCAGAGAAACTGGAACTCCTTTCAAGGTGGGGCTGGCTAACCTAGATGCTTCATGATTATAAATGTAAGTTCAACATCCTTCCCAAGTGTTCCTTACTATGACAAATAATAAATAGCAACAGAGAGGGCAGGTAATGTCTCTGAAGTTATTGGTGCCAAACTCTGCAGTAAACATTTTATATCTAATCTCATTTAATCAAGATAGTAACCCCAAGACGTAGGAACTATTACCATTCCTATATTACAACTGAGGAAAGTCAGGCTTAGATTAATTAAATCATTTGCCCCAGGTTACTGCTTGGATTCAAACCAGGATAGGTAAAGCCTTTACTCATAACCTTTTCATTCCTTGCCCAGTGTGTAGCCTCAAGCTTCACGTAGCTACAGAGCACCTGTGATGTGGCTCATGTGCCTAGAAACCGTACTATGGATTTTAGTTTACATTTAAACAGCCACACTATATTGGAGAGCATCGTTCTGAATTACAAGGGCTAAATGGGACCTTGTGATCACGGCCCTTAGTCTCCTATCACAAATACCTTTAATTACAGGAGACTGACAATGAATATGAAGGGAGCCAATTTACCATTAGATTTTTGTAGAGTAAGTCCTACCTGGGTTGAGTCCCAGCTCTAGTCGTTTATTTAGGTCCCTACTTAACCTCTCTAAGTCTCAGTTCCTCCTCTGCAAAGGCATCTGTTAAATGAGGCAACACCCACATCATCACAGGGTTATTGTGAGAATTAAATAAGATAAAGTATCAGAGGGCTTACTGTAATACCAAGAGCTAAATGAAGTGCTAGTAATAGCAACAACAACTCTGACTTTTGGCCTTTTTAATTTAGAAGTGATGAGAGTTTTAATTCCCAAAAAGGCTATAATTTAAGTTATTAGTAACTACTACCTTATAAATGTACTTTTGAGCTAAAACTTTTTTATTGTGAAATAAAGTCACATTTACAAAATTGCAAAAATTGTACAAGAACTCTTATGTACCCTTAAACTAGATTCTCCAGTTCCCAACATGTTGCTATATTTGCTTTATTAGTCTATCTATACATCGGATGCTTTTTTGAATTATTTGGCCCTTTATCCCTTAATAGTTAAGTGTATTACGTTTCCTAAGAAAGATAACCTCTTATATAACAATAGTTCAATTATTAAGTTCAAGAAATGTAACGCTGATACAACACTTCAATCTATAAGCCCAAGTCCAGCTTTGCCTGTTATCCCAATAACATCCTTTAGAGCAGCGGTCGCCAACCTTTCAGACCTCACGGACCACGGGTTGGCGACTGCTGCTTTAGGGCAATGGCCCCTTCCCTTCCCAAGAGGATCCAGGTCAGGATCGCCTGTGTCTTCTGAGTCTCCTTCGATCTGGAATGGCAGCCGAGCCTCTCTTTGTCTTTCATGACTCACATTTTTTAAGAGCACAGGCCAGTTATTTTGTAGAATGTCACTCAATCTGTTCTTCTACAACGTCTCCTCCTGATTAGGTTCAATGCTACACAAGTGATGCTGTGTTTGTTCTCTGTTATCACACCTGGAGGTGCACAATGCCCACCTGCACCATGTTGATGTGATTTTGATCCCTTGGTTAAGGCACTGCTGGTATCTCCACTACATTTAGTTACCGTTTTTTCCCTTGTTACTAATAAGTCCTTTCATTTGCTATTAACAAGACTTGCAAATATATTGTCCCCCACACTCCCTCCACCTCCACCAACTTAGCTTGTATTGATGACTCTTGCATAAACAACTTTTACTATGATGGTTGCAAAATGATGGTTTTCTAACTCTATCATTCCTGCTACATTTATTGATGAGCATCCCACTATAAAGAGGATCTTCCCCCTTTTACTCATCTATTTTTTAATATATTTTATTGATTTTTTACAGAGAGGAAGGGAGAGAGATAGAGAGTTAGAAACATCGATGAGAGAGAAACATCAATCAGCTGCCTCCTGCACATCTCCTACTGGGGATGTGCCCGCAACCCAGGTACATGCCCTTGACCGGAATCGAACCTGGGACCCTTCAGTCCGCAGGCCGACACTCTATCCACTGAGCCAAACCGGTTTTGGCTTACTCATCTATTTATCTACTTATTAACTGCATTGATTATGGATTTTTCCTTTATTTAGTGGGTACCACTGGATTTTTTTAAAGTACTCTTCAAATACAAGTGACAAAAAACTACAGATCTGGATTAATTAATTAGGAAAAATGTATCCATATAATGCCAGAGAAACACTATTAACTGAGGCCTCTTACTATTCTGAATGCTTGTGGGCGAGAGAGGTATAAAAAGCCGACTGCTCTGTGCTTGAGGACATTAGCATGTAGCTCTACCAATAGACAATGTGAGCTATCACTGTGAAGTGCAGTGTTGCTCATCATCAGACATGATATCATACCCCAAAAATCCATCCAAACAACCCATCAATTTCTCCACAACTAGCAAACTTGAATGTTCTGGCAAACTCAAAAGGACATGATTTACAAATAGTAGGTAATATTTGGATCTTTCCACAAGAGCTGGGTTCCAGCTTTTTTATAAAATACAAATGTTTTCATTTTGGAGCTCACTGTGTCACTTTCTCAACAAACAGAACCTCGTATCAGAAACGAGGCCCGTGTTGTATATACAAATAGAATGGGTTTGCGCGTCGTTAGTTTGTGGTCAGAGACCACACACCCAGTGGCTATTTACAATATTTACATTGCTCGTGATGCCACGAGGGGAGTCTCAGAGCTGAGACCAAAGCTCAGGCCACACAGAGTATGGCCATGGGTCCCGCTCTAACGTGCAAACTGGACTTGACTCTCCATCCACAGAGACGGCATGTGAGTGGTGTTTGTTTTCTGTGAAAGCTTATCTATGTCATCCAAATATCACTAAGCGCATACTCCAAATTTAACACACTGACTATTCCTGGTATTACTTCAATGAAAAAGCCTTGCAACGTTTTAGGGTCATGACATCCTTGTGCTAAGGATCTCTGTGGGGAGGCTTCAAACACTTACCAAAAAAAGTCTGGAGACGCCAACGGCAAGCCGCTCTGTCTTCAGATGCCAGACAAGGGGCTGTGGGGAGTTGAGCAGGAACACGACAGGCTTGTGGTGAATGTGCACTGAGGAGATGGGGTTCAGGTGCAGGGTGACCTAGGAAGCATGAGAAAGAGGACTCTTAGGACTGACTTTCCACTACAGTCACTTAGGACAGCACCTGCAATACTTTCCCAAAGCTCAGCATTAAGAGAAGCAAGCTGCAAGTTAGTTCAGATTCCTGTCCATGGGTAAGACATATTAGATTGGAGCAGATGATTTTGCCAATATTTGACTATTTTTCACTACAAAAATGACTATATCATATGACTCAACCCGCACTAATCTCAACTAAAACATGATTCAGCTCCCAGTAATAGCGGAACACAAATAAACAGAGCACATTGTTTCCAAAGTTGGCAAAGGCAGAAGAAGTTACCTTCCCTCAGGACTGCCTTATCCTGCGAGTCACATGACTAAGCTGACCCCTGGAGCCCAGAGGTGGGTCATCCCTGTGGATTGCCAGAGAAATGACTTTCTTCTCTTCCAGGTAAGCTCCAACCTCTCTAGAGCTGAGTTCTGCCAAAGAAAAGTGTCGAAAGCTAAGGGAGAGGGGCTGCCAAGCGGAGCTGCCAGTGCTTTCATCATCCCAGCTATTAGCTTGAAGGGGTTTTCCAAAGAAATGAAGCACAGAGAACACACAGAATAAAAACTGATTGTATACAGCCCCAGTTAAAAAAGAAAAGAAAAAAAAACACACAGGGAAGAAAACCATGAGCCTGGATCGGTGCACTATGGCCGCTTTGACAGATCTAGGATGTTGTAGGTTACCAGTCGGCATTAGCAGCATCAGAAAGCACCTGTGAGGAGAGTAGGACCCAGTGGTTCAACAACATCCTCCTGGAGCACAAGGTCAAGCAACGTGAACATAGGAAAGCAAAGTGCACCACGATGTGATAAGGAAAAGACAAAAAGGACTTCAGCTGGAAAGACACAGGCTGAGTGATGCACTGGGAATGACCACATCCCAGTCAGAATCCTGGTGAGGATTAAATGGTGTAGATCAGTGGTCGGCAAACTGCGGCCCCTTGAGTGTGGCTCTTCCACAAAATACCACATGCAGGTGCGCACGTACAGTGCGATCGAAACTTCGTGGCCACACTCAAGGGGCCAAAGAGCCTCATGTGGCTCGCGAGCCGCAGTTTGCCGACCACTGGTCTAGATCTATGCTTGGGGTCTATACAATCATCAGGGACAGAGCACTGAAAGCTGGGCCACTTTACATCTCCCAGCGGCTGCTGGCCCCTGATCCGAGGTTTTTTACCTTTTATCGTGGGGGTGGCCTTCCAGCGTCACTCACAGCACACGCTCAGGTCACTGGTAACAAGGCGCTAAACTTTACTTAACTTTCAATACCAATACTTAGCACATGGCGGCCACTCAGAAAATGACAACTGAATATTTAATTTTCAATGATACAAAAGTATTTTATTCTATGAATAATATGCACTATAGTATATAATACCATCTCATTCACTAACTGTCGAGTGTGTGTGTCCTAATCTCTGAAACAGACTATAACCACTCTGTAGGCAAAAGACATCTTATATTTAATACTGTGCTTAATACACAGATCATTTTAAGTGATTTATTTATCACAGAAAATTCATACGTGTATGTTACCTAAAAGGTAAAAAAAAAAAGGTTAAATATATTAATAGGTATAAATAGCTAATTTACAGAAAAGTAAAAAAAAAAATTTTAAAAATGAGCAATACTCAAACTATTTCTGCAAGACAGCTAGAATCATTTTTATATTTGGCATGAGGAAAAGTACTAAAAGTACTAAAAGCAGACTACTAATGAACAGTACATCAAGTATAGCCACAGCAAAATAAAATTTCCCTTGGTTGTTCCAACTCTACTTCACAGCATTTTGGAGATGCTATCTGCACCTACTAATAAACAGATTGATTACCACTGTAAACAACAGAGGCTGTGGAAACACAGTGGGGCATTAGCTGTAGCATCAAATAAACAGAGATGCACACTACAAAAAGTACACAGTAGGGAGAGTGAAGAAAAGAGAGATAAAACCATTACTTGTCCAAGAGTACCTGAAAAAAGAAACACTCTGCCACTAATAGTACATCAGTAAAAAGTTTTCAGACTCATTCCTTCTAAAACTGTTCACTGAGCATCATCATGGCACAAAGAATAACAATGTATACCCACAGAGAGGACATCAACTCTTCTCCTGATGAATTTCTTTGCAGCCCTCGGGCATACATTTCTTCTTGGACTACATATTTAAAATAGTAATAAATATATAACTCAAATGAAAAAGATTTTTTTTTAATTTAGGAAACGAAAAGAAAAATAGGTATGAGACAGATATTGGTGCTTCAGTCCAAAGTTTTCCAGATGGTCAAAAGTGTCAAGGCCTGGCTCACACAATCAAGGAAAGATTTCTAGGAGCCCCAGTTCTGGGAGCTTTCCTGGAAACGGCTCCCTCCTCAATATGTGGCAATGTCTGGCCAAGATGAATCCTCGACTCTGGCACATGGGGCTTAGGCAAAGCCCCAAAAACCATTTGGCAAAGAAGAATTCACACTATGATTGGGAAATTAAAAGAAAAATATTCCATACTTTTTTAGAAAAGATCATTTGGCAGGAACAGAAAGTCCCCCTAGGACCCGCTCATCTAATCCCTCAGCAACCTTCCTCTTCTAGCCTTCCTCCACTTGAATAAATCTTGCTGAAGGGAAGATAAAGGACAACCAAAAACAACCAACAAAAGAATAAAGGTATAGAAGCTCCTGAAATATCTCTTAAAGAATTCTTGCCTAAGGTATCTAATTTCTATCAGGCAGGGAAAAAAAAAGATAAAAGAAAAAGAACTTGCTCTTAAGAACCAATTATATAGCTCAGGATAGATTACAGTTACAAAGATAAGAATATACTGCTGCCCAGCTAGTGTGGCTCAGTGGTTGAGGGTCAACCCATAACCAAGAGGTCAATGGTTTGATTCCCGGTCAGACCCCCCCGCCCCCAGTAGGGGGTGTGCAGGAGGCAGCTGATCGATGTTTAATGTTTCCATCTCTCTCTCCCTCTTTCTTCCTTTCTCTCTAAAATAAATAAAAACATTTAAAAAATAATATACTGCTGAAGATTTTCATGGCTAGATTACTGTCAGGTGATCATTGTCTAAAGACCAGAGCTAAAGCAGAGTACAGCACAGGAATAGCCAAAGGAGAAATGATACATATGGTATCCAATAATTTTCAGCTTGAAAATCCACACAGTAATTTAAAGAGTTGACTCTCAATCCTACGTCAAATTTGCATAACAGTAAAAGCTATCAGTTATCCATGGGCTTCATAAGGAATAGAGAACTGAACTTAGGGGCCATGTGACTCTGAAGGCTCTTGGGGCATAGTGGGCTGCATCCAAAATGAGGGAACAATGATTAGTCTCTAAATTAGTAGCTTTTCTGTTAATCTTTGGGAGTCACAGAGCATTAGACTTGAAAACGTAATGTAGCCGAAACCGGTTTGGCTCAGTGGATAGAGCGTCGGCCTGCAGACTGAAAGGTCCCAGGTTCGATTCCGGTCAAGGGCATGTACCTGGGTTGCGGGCACATCCCCAGTGGGAGATGTGCAGGAGGCAGCTGATCGATGTTTCTCTCCCATCGATGTTTCTAACTATCTATCTCTCTCCCTTCCTCTCTGTAAAAAATCAATAAAATATATTAAAAAAAAAAAAAAGAAAACGTAATTTAAAATACGAATCCACTCCACAAATGCACTCACACACATAAAAAATCCAGATGCCCACCAAATTCTGTAGACAATGTCAAGAAAATAATCCATCACAGGACCCATGAACTCCATATTAAACACCCATTGTAGAAGAGCAGGAAAATCTAATGGCAGAAACGGAAACAAAACAAAAAGACTTCATCTAATTAAACCAGAAATTACACCTCTGGTCTGAAAATGCCATCCTCTCAGAGAAACAACTTAAAAGATGACAACTCAGAACTAAAAAACTTTCACAGGCAGTGACCTCTTTTTACCATACTTTGACCACACAGTTGCCAATAAAGCCTAATCCAGAAGCTCCTGCTCTGATTATGTTTGTCTCAAACAGTGCTAAATTTCAATCTTCCTAATGGCGTGAGAAAACGCAAGCAAATCTGATCTGTCACATTCCATATGTAGACACTGCCCCTCAGACAATTCTGATCCTTCCTCAAAATGAAAGAAAGCTAATTGGTCTAATCTGTCCTACCACATCTATTTATATCAGGTCTTCTGAGGTTATCTGTGCACTCCACAAACTACTAGATATAATTAATGTATTTCTCCTATTTTATAAAGAAATTTAAAGTAAAACTTTTCCGCGTACTTTTCTGGGGAATCTGAACACAGTTTTGACCAAAGTCATGGCCAAACCTCAGGAGCAGAAAGCCTCTGAGATAACCTTCCTTTTTCCCATCAGGAAGCATGTTCTTCCTTGCCCACGTTTTCACCAGAATACAACAAGGATGATTTTTCTCTGGACCTTGTTAGGGTGAAGACCTCTTAGTTCTCCAAAGATTATCTTTGTTAAGCAAGACCTATATATTGTCTCAAACTCTATAAATCATGTTATGAAAATGAACTGTGTACTACCTTACAGGAAAGAGGAAAAAAAACAAAACACCTACTCTCTTTATGGAAAGATGCCATATAAAAATGGTTTTGAATTTCCCAGGATTCATAGTAGAGATGCAGGACATTCTCCTATAGTGATTTCAGAAATGTCTTATTAGACCTCCTACTCCTGGGATTTGTTACAACAAACAAAAGCAAATTGAGTGAAACAACCGATAAGAGAACCTAACAGTTGTCCAATTTTGCGAATGCGTCAGGGAGGCTCTGTTTCCACATTTCTGATTGTTCTAACGGCCCCTATGGACTTGTGAAACAATGAAGTCATCCATAACCCTACCAGAGGGACTCCTGTTCTCTAAAACCAGACCAAACAATGCTCTGAAAGGGATGATCCAATCATCAGTTTATACAGAGATAGATAAGAACTCCAGCAGCGGGTCTATAACCAAGACCCATAAAATCACACCCTGGGCTGTACGTAGCAGCCATCTATCCCCTCTTCAGAGATAAAAAGATATCCTCATAGCAACAGTGTTGGTAATAATTGAAATCTGGGTCCTGTAGCACCCATAATTTACACAGACAGTGAGACACAAATCTATTCCAGGACACAAGGGTATCATGGCTGAATTTGAATTTCACTTACATTTGGACAATATGACTTTTAGGAATGCAAATCTGACCCCAGATGCATCAGAAATGTGCAACCAATTGATGGGAGTGGGGAACAGTAGTTAGTTGCTGCTGGAGTGTTTTAAAATGTATTCCAGTCTGAGGAACCCTCTAACCTGACAATTTGCCATTGCTTGTCTTTCACCATTTACGAATCTATATCAAAAGTTTCCTTAAAATTTTCTTGGAGGGGTGGATTTGGAGCCTTTAAAAATTTCCTTGTTCTTTTACATTTCTCTGAATTGCTAGAGGCACGTCAATCAGTTGGGCTGAATTCAAGGAATTCTAACCCCCTTAGTGTCTCTATCCCCACCAGGAGAGACAACTTACCATTCTCCCTGGTCCCAACAGTTCTTGGGTCAAAGATTTCATTCTATAACAAATGATACTAAAATGATTTCACCTTGCTATCCCAAATGGCATAAAAAAGACTTCACACTGCTCACTGCTGTGGCAAGTGACACCAAGCTCCTTCCTAAATGGTTTTGTCTTGAAACTCTTTAACATGGTAAGAGGAACACAGCCCATCAATTCCAAAACGAATTCCTCCTCCTCCCAACAAGGAGGGGATTCAGGATTGCCTGGGAACCTCTGAATATAATCTAATATGATCACAACATGGGTGGGGGGGGTGGGGGGAGAGAGAAGGAGGGGACCTAAGTTTGAAATGTGATGCAAAAATAAGTCTGCCCTCTCTGCCTATATTTTGAACTAGAAACCCAATGCACAAAATTCATGCAAGGGGCTCAGCCATCGCAGCCCCGGCTGCCTCGAGGCCCCACAGCCCCGCCCACTTGTCATTCTGGAAGATCGTTCTGGAAGGTCGTTCTGCCGTCCAGTCTAATTAGCATATTAGCTCTTTATTTTATAGGATGCCCTGGAAAAATACTCAGGACTAAATTTGGGTTGGGGATTGAGGCACAAGAACTCATATAAACCGAAGAATATTTCTGAAACAACAGGTCATGATCCCCTAAAGGGGTTCTGAGAGAGTTGTAAGGGGATTCCAGAGACCCTGGACCTTCCTTCCCAGAGCAGCCCACAGCTCCGTCACTATGGGGAAGGGAGGCAGGGAAGGGAGGCACTGGGCGTGATATGCTCTGGGGTAGGAACCTGCTGCTGGAGCCCTCAGCAGGCTGTTGCTGACTCACAGGCACCTTCCCACGGTCCTTCATACTGACCTTCCAGGATCCTCGTCTGCAGCACCCTCCCACCAGCTCAAGATGCAATTTCCAGTAAATCTTTCCCCATCCTGCAGGCAGAGCTGGAGCTCAGCGCTGCTCCCACAGACCACACTCATGTGTCCACTTCCACAGTAATAATCTGTTTAGATGTCTGTCATTTACTTCACACTCCTTACACTGTGAAATTCTCAGGGCATTCTTCAACTGAGTCACACTCATTTCTGCATCCTTAAGCCTAGCACAGGGCTGGACAGCTAGTAAGCAGTCAACAAGTTTTCTGGAAGATTCTATAAAAGTTATTCATGAAATGTGGTTCAAGTAATTATTACAGAGTTATACTGTCAAGTCTTTCTGGCCAAAAAGGAGTGGGGGAGGGTGCATCTAGTAAGTAGCACATTAACTTCATATCAAGTTTGACTTGAACTTTAAAAGAGTCAAGAAAAGCAGATTCCAACTCATGCTACCAAAATGAATGCCAGAGGCTGCCTAGAATGCATGTTGGAGAGGAATCGGGGCCACATCCAGGCTCTGTGGGAATCAACACCCGGACATTCTTGACTGTAGAGCAGTACCTATGCCATGTATGGGAATCACACTAGGCTAAAAAAGAAAACAGATTTTTTAAATATTTAATAGTTATGCAAACACAAATATGTAAAATGGGGGAAAAAAACCTTTGGAAAATGTTTTCCTTTCCAGGGATAGACAACAAAGATAAAAAATTTTGACCAAATGTTATACTAACCTTTAGAGTAGTGATTTTCAACTAGTATATCCCAAGAATTTTTAAAATACGCAATACCTATTTAGTCAAGGTCACTGACCACTTTTCCCTTAGATTGTCAAATAAAAAAATGACAACAAGCAATACAACAATAGTCATCTGGTGTGAATGATTCAAAATTATACCAATTTTTTTTGTCAGATCAACAAAAAATACATTTTTGGCATGCCACATAATTTTAGTAATTAGTTTATGTGTGCTATGAGATAAAAAATGGTTGAAAATAATTGTTTTAGAGACATAGAATTTTAAATGCTTTTCATTCAGGCAATAAAGTGTGTTAGAACAGTTAGAAATTAAAATTCTAGACAAACTGAAGGGACTCAATATTTGCACATTGATTAATGTGAAAAAAGTTGTTTTTTTTATATTCCTTGTCTCACTTAATAGATTCATTCCAAACACTTCATTATTGTTTTCTAACTCTAATATATAACCAACACTCCATATGACTATGTACTATGTAAATTTAATTCCTCTCAACTTCTACTTTTTATAATGAGCTTAAATTTATTTTTTTACTTAAACAATATTTTGACATGCATATGTCTATAATAACAGGACCTCAGAATGGTCTGTGTGTCAGTACTAAGGTGAACAACAGAACTGCATAACAAAGAGAATCACTGCGGTGACCAGTGGAAGCTGATTTCAAAAGTAGGCATAGCAAGAACCTGATTCCTACATGATCTGAATACTGGATTAATCATTTGCATCTGCCAATTGTAGTCACAGAACTCTATAAAGATTGCTGCTCAAGCACCATCTTAAAGTTGGTAAATTTGAAAAGGCAAAAAGCTCCACCAAAGTACACTGGTATTCAGGCAGTAATTTAAGATACTTCAAGCATCAAAGACTGGCATTTGAATTCCCCTGAGCTAGTGTATTCACCTGAAGCTGATAAGGAATTCCAAATGGGCATACAGTGTCAGCTTTCTAGCACAAAAGAGAAATCTGGAGAGGAGTAATTACTAAGATACGGATGTTCAAAAAGTCTACACTTGAGTCACTGTAGTCAGTAAGAATAGTGGTGGCAGCAGTAGTGACAGCCACCATTATTCTCTTCCAACAAAAGACAATAGGCAGGCCCAGGGTGCTTCTGTTGGGTTAAGACTTACTGCTCTCAGCAGAAAAAGGTGGTTTGAATAATTACCTATTTATTCCCAATTTAAAGGTGAAGAAATTGGTGCCTAGAGATAAGTAGTTTTTCCAAAGTCATCCTGCTAGAAAGTGGCAGTGCTAGGAGAATGAATGTCTCTCATCACCTGTTCTCTTTTTTTTTTTCTCCCTACCTTCCTAACCCACCCTTAATTTTGGGTATTGGCCTTGAGGCACAGGAGAAGACAGGGAGCTACTCTACAGAAGTAAGAGGCAGGAACTATTTTGCTTCTGGAAAAGGAAAGATAAGGAAGAAAAGACAGGGACTGAGTTGTGAGCAAGATGGCTGGGAGCTAGCACAACTAAGAGGTTGTGAAACTCCACAGGGATGGATCAACAAGTATTCTGGGAACAGTGCTGTCTACAGTGTCAGCTACAACTGTTTGGATTGCTTTGATGCAAATCGTCCTCTATCTCCTCTACCAAAGCTTTAATAACGCTCGCTGTCCCCATGAACGAATGCTCAATGGAACTCAAAATGGTGCTGGTTATGTTTCAAACCCAAGTGAGTCAAGTGTACCTCAGACACATCCCATGAGGAATTATAATCCCAGGAAAGTGGAGATGGCCCCGGGAACTCTAAGGCTCTGACAATCTGCAGAAATAGGCCTTCCTCTGGATTTCTAGAGGCCACGGAATTAACAGAGGTGCAAGCCAATCACACCCTGAGCTCCAGGGGCCCCCGGTTGACTATGTGGATGAGACCAAATTACTCTCTAAGGAAATGGAATTCTGGTCAGGGCAGGAAAAGCTTGGGAATTCTATGAAGTCTGCTTTCCTCTGAAAGCTATAACAAAAACAACTCCTGAAGTTCTCAATATCTACCCCCCTTGCCCCCGCCAACCGCCCCCCCCCCCCCCCCCCCAAAGATCCCTGTGGGCCCCAAGGGCTTTCCGGTCTCACCCACCCCGGTGAGGGAGGTAGGGAGGAATGTTTTTTAGGAAGCTTTCTTTTCGGTGTTACATGGCCTGTCTTGACAGAGGGAGAAACAACTGAGAAATCAAAGCCACGTGGAGAACATGTCATCATTCTGTGTTTTGGGAGCACTTTTCCTGAAAAAGTATTGTTTTCTTTGATCAAATGTTCCACTATCTTTTAGAGGCATGGAATTTTAAATGCCGTTCATTTAGGCAGTGAGCTGTGTCGGAACAGCCTAACACACAATGGAGCAAACGCACTTTGTAGTGTTTATATTAGCGTTCAGTACTTTGCCCCTTTTCCTTCTCAGAACCCGTTTTCCTTGAGCCCTGAAATGAGTTTTCAGGGTAAGAACTACGATCACAGAAAGCAGAGGGAAAGTTGCCAAAATACTTACACAGAATGTGGCATGCTGCAGTTGTGAAGCGCCTAAGATGGGACAATATCTCCTTAAAGCCAGTACTGAAGGGTTTATGAGGCAGCATTAAACGTCGTCCAGCCCTAGCCAGTTTGGCTCAGTGTATAGAGTGTCGACCTGCAGACGGAAAGGTCCTAGGTTCGGAAAGGTCCTAGGTTCGATTCCAGTCAAGGGCATGTACCTTGGTTGCAGGCTGGATCCCCGGCCCTGGTTGGGGCAGCGTGTGGGCGGTAACCAGTCTATGTGTCTGTCTATCTCTCCCCCTCCCTTCCACTCTCTAAAAAATCAATGGAAGAATATCCTCAGGTGAGGATTAACAACAACAACAAAAAAGTAGTTCAACACATTTGTTCTAACTGGAAAGGGACAAAGCCAGAATAAGGAATATGATACCGGGTAACAAATTGAGTATAGTAACTCAATATCCTTAAAACCCTTTAAGCAGTTATTAATAACCTGGAGGGAAAAAGAAAATAAAAAGTAACAGAAAGAAAGAAGCAAAAGAATTGTAGGAAGTCTAAAAAAGGTTCCTTATTTAGATCCAGAAATCCTGTTGACGTTATTTATAGGTAAACCAGAATTGAGTGCCATAGCAGGGACTAGAAATGCATTTTACCTCAGAATGTAACAAGTGCAAATTCTAACAAAAATTATTTGATACTCAAGTTGTATAACTAATACTATACCAGTCATTCATTTCCCAGTAATGAAGAGACTGTAATCCTGTCAAAACCGTACACGTAGTCCAAAATTTAAACCCTGATAAATCAATATTATTAAGAATTCATAGCCCTGACCGGTTTGGCTCAGTGGATAGAGCATCGGCCTGCGGACTCAAGGGTCCCGGGTTCGATTCCGGTCAAGGGCATGTACCTTGGTTGCGGGCACATACCCAGTAGGGAGTGTGCAGGAGGCAGCTGATCGATGTTTCTCTCTCATCGATGTTTCTGACTCTCTATCCCTCTCCCTTCCTCTCTGTAAGAAATCAATAAAATATATTTTTAAAAAAAGAATTCATAAATGTATACAGCAATAGGGAAAAAAGGGGGGAAAGTAATTCATTTCCAAGTGAATAATTAAAATTGCTTCCCCTATGTGACACAGGGAAATATGAGGTTCTTCCTTAATATTTGGAAATACTAATTGTGTCTTAACTTTATATACACAGTCTCATTTTTTATGCTTAACATGTGAAAATATAAGCATCTACTCTCTGAATTTTGCTCTGTCTGTTCAACATGGAAGGCATGCGTGCAGCTGGAACATCGGTATTTAGAAAGAGTTTGAAAGTGTTATAAAGGCAAATGGAGAAGGTGCAAGCTATTTTTCATAACGTATCCCTAAAGAACTTGCTCATTCTGAAATCAGAATCTAGAAGGTACCTAAAAGTACCAACATCAAACAACAAAGCTGGTTTATAATTCCATCACATCCCAAATGCCTATGAAGTCAGCAGCTGCTGGTCTTCTACTTCTCATTTTCAGCAAAACTACTCTAGTCTACCATTCTGTCTCTGACTCATCCTTTGAAAATACCACTAATAAGCAGTAAGTAGAACCAAAATGGGAAAAGTAAAATGGGGTGAGGGGGGAGGCATTAAAAAACATTCAGGCTTAGATTATAAAGTTAAACATTTCAAAATTACCAGTATCGTGTAGAAAAAAAAATTAAGATTCTCTGCCATTCATGATGTTTCGGTAGAAATAAGAAATTTGACTCATGACCAATCTCTCTATAAAAATGTGATTTGAAATAAGCAAAATGTGGTATATCCATTTAATAGAATATAAAAGACGTAAGTACTGATACATATCACAACATGGATGAACCTTGAAAACATGATGTGAAGTGAAAGAAGCCAGAAACAAAAGGCCACATATTGTGTGATTACATGATAAGTCCAGAGCAGGCAAATCCACAAAGCAGAGTGGTACACAGTGCCAGGGCCTGGGGCGATTGGGGGATGGAAGTGACTGCTAATTGGTACGGGGTTTCTTTGTGGGATGATGAAAATGTTCTGCAATGAGATAGTGGTGATGGCTGCACTACACTGTAAATGTACAAATGCCACAGAACTGTACACTTTAAAATGGATAAAACGGCAAATTTTACCTTCTGTGTTTTTTAACACGCCCCAAAAAGATGTGACTTGAACTTCCATATGGGACAGACCAGACCAAGTCTTGAGTTTCAAATCTCATCTGGAAAGACCTTCGTGTGATACCACAAGAAACAGCCTCTCAGGAGGCTGAAAAGTCACACCAACCCTCAGCACTTCAGATCCAAGGCAGTCAACGCTGAGCCACACACGAAGTAGCTTGCGTTTCCTATGCATCTTCTTTTCATTTATTCGGATAGCATTAGTCAAGTACCTATGACATGCCAGCCTATCTTTCCCAAATGTGCTCACAGTCCAGAGGGAGACAGGCACATGAAGAGATTATTACAACCCTAGCCAGTGCAGTGGGTAGAGTGTCAGCCTGCAGACAGAAGGGTCCCAGGTTTGATTCCAGTCAAGAGCACGTATCTCGGTTGCAGGCTCAATCCCCAGTAGGGGCCGTGCAGGAGGCAGCCAATCGATGTTCTCTCTCATCAGTATTTCTCTCTCTCATTCCCTCTCCCTTACTCTCTCTCTAAAAAATAAATAAAAACACTTTTTTAAAATAAAATAAATAAAGAGATTATAATAATACAGCACCAATGCTGAAATATGGCCAGGTGTGTGGGGAGAGAAGAGGATGTCAAGAGTCAAGAGAGGCAACAAGCAGCTCAGGCTGGGTCTCGAGGCAAAACAAATCAGACCCAAACTTCTGTTAAGAAACAGGCAAAATCTGCCAACATGATAAATCTTGTTCTCCCATTCCTTCTTAATTTCCTGAATTACTTGGATTGGCTAGATGACCACTTGTCAGAGATATTTTAGAAACAAAATCCACAAGCCAAGTATAAGCTGGACTGGATGAACACTAAGACTCCTTCTGACTCTACGGATTCCATGACTTTATTATTGAATTCCTTTCTTAAGACTTTCAGAATCACTTTACCCATGTCCTATTTCACTTCTCTAAAGAAGTTTGCTAAATTTGTTTTTAAAAGTCCATATATTTAACTAGGGACCCAGTGCATGAATTTGTGGACCTTGAAAGGAACTCTGGACCTCAAGGCTGCGGTGGGCACAGGGGCGGGTCTCAGCCCATCCTCTGCGCCCCTGCCCGGTCCCTCCCACCGGGCCCCGGTCCCCTCTCTGCCGACAGTCCCCATCCCCCGCTCCTGCCGCCGCCACTCCCACATGCTGAGGGCACCAGCGCACTTGCACCCACTGATGGCACGGAGTGACTGCGGCTGGTGCCAACAGCGGGTGTGAGTAGCACCAGCACTGTCAGCAGGTGCGAGCGGTGGCTGCTGCCCCAATCACCCCTCAGGAGCAGGGGGAGGTGGCAGCCACTGCTTGCACCCACTGACAGTGCCGAGTGATTGGGACTGGCTCTGGGCACCAGCAGCGGGTGCAAGCGGTGGCTCTGGCACCGGCTGTGGGTGCAAGCAGGACTGGCGCTGGCAGCAGGTGTGAGCAGGGCCAGTGCCAGCAGCAGGTGCAAGCGATGGGCAGGACTGAGGCACATGGGAGCAAAGAATTTTCAGTAACCACCAAAGGCTCGCCTCGATGACAGCAACTGGCGCCCTGCCTTGGTCTGGGGCCCCCACTCGCCTGCTCCACCACCCCGCTGCGGCCGACGCCCACCATGTTCCGCGCATGCCCCCTGGTGGTCAGCATACATCATAGTGACCGGTTGTTCGGTTCTTCCACCATTCGGTCTATTTGCATATTAGAGTTTTAGAGAGATAAGCAGTACAATAAATTCTTTGAGAGAGTTTCTTCAGAGTAATTATTTCAAAAGAAAATGATACTGGGATACAGCAAGTCTATTAGGGAAGCGATAACAGTTCTTTAGTATTTCATAAAGGGTCAGGATACTGTTGTGGTGGGATCAGGTCACATCTGCCCATGTCTTGGTATATGCGAGTCTGTGGGAGTTTTTTGCCTCTTGTTTATAAGCTCAGATTCTAAAATTATAAATTAGCTTTGAACAAGCCATTATTCTTCATAAGTTATTAATTAAATCTCCCCTAAACCTTGAAAGAGTTCAAGCAATCATACAGGATTGTTGAAAAGGTTAAATAACTTACGTTTATTATAAATATAATTCTCTGTAAACTCTGAAGAGTTAGGAAATTTTTATAACTGTCTCAAAGAATACTGATGAAAAGTTAAATTTGTCCAGACCATTACAGGTGCCAAATATCCTAAAAGATCTTTGATTTTTAGAATAGAGAAACCTGATAGAGTCAAAGTCATCATCAAATTCCACATCCTTAAGCAATTCCATATTTTTAACCAGAGCTAACAAGTGGCAAAACTATATGATTCTTGTGTCTCCTATTAATTTTCCACTCACCATGGAAAGCTCCGTCTACACTGAGAAATAAAGTATGAACAATGTGCAAAATGGGTATCATCCCTCCTACAACAGTGAATGGCCTGTTGTTTCATGAGGAGGAGGGATCTTATATTAACCTCAAGCTACTCTAAGAATATCTTAGCACCAAGAAACTGCCTTTTGATTGCTACTTTATGGCTTAAAATGGGATGCATAAAGTAAAATATGACTAACCAGCATAGCATAATGATTGAGGGCATGGACACTTGCACCAATCCCCCCGAGTTCAACTCCAATTCTATTAATTCCTTAGCTGTGTGGCCTCAGGCAAATTGCTTGACCTCTCTGTGCCACTGTTACATCATCTAAAAAACAGGATAATAGTAGCTACCTCTTAAAGTTATTATAAATAATAAATAATAGTAATATTAGTACTAGTAAAGCACTCACATGCTTGCCTCATAGGTAAAAATTATGTATTAGTTACAGACAGGCCTGCAACAGACTTCAGGAATTTTGCACAGTAATCACCTGAGGCATCACGGGAACTTTCTCCTATAAAGCTGGATCTCCCAGGCCCTTCTCCTTCTTGTGACCTGCTCTCCATTCGCTACTCTGGAAACTGCTCCTACCAGCTGTTTATAAAAGGAATACACTGCTCTACTGTGGTTTAGAAATTCTCAAGAACAACCTTAATACAAAGTCAGCAAGTTAGACCTCTCAATTCTGTTTAGAAAGGTAGAGGCGTGTATGAATATACTTAACTTAGTTGGAGTTTCGTATTTTCACATGGGATCAATTTTATTCACTTCATGGAGAAGATACCGTGCTTCTAACGAAGGTTTTGTGTCATCGGTGCCCCCAGAGACAGAAGGTAGCTCTTCCCACTGGGTGCTCCTGACCTTTCTCTTACAGGGGCTCGCACCTGCTTCCGCGTGGTAAGCGAACTTTGAACATGTAAACTATCTGAAAGGAGAGGTTGGGACTTGTCTTTTTATCACCTTAGATCCTAGTCTAATACCTGGCACTAACCGGGTACTGCATAAATATTTAATGATGAGTGAATGGATGAACAAACAAATCAATAAACACATTTTAAAGTGTAATGAAATCCCTTCCAAGTTCTACATGTTCTCCCAAGGTGGCCAGTGTCTCCTGTAACCCTAACATTTGGGTCACTCTGCCTTCCTTTCTAAATTGCAGGCAATCTGACCTAGCGGTTAAGAGCAGTGACTCAGAGCCAGTTAGAATCTCAACTCTCCACTTAGCCGCCATAGGGCCTTGAGCACGTTAAGACTCTCTGGGCATTAGTTTCATCAGTTGCGACATGGGGATAATACCTGTGCTATTCCATCATATGTCAGAGGATTAAACATGCCGTACGTGTAAAGCACTTAGAACAGTGACTGGCACGTAGTGAAGGCTCTTTAAATGTTAGCTACCATTACTCTCACCCTCTAAAACCATGGCTATTTTTCTCCACTCCCTTGGTTCCTATGGAAGGAAGGTCTTGTCTACAATGTCCTCTGAAGTTTAAAGTCAAAACGGCTTTCCTCACAGTCCTCCACACACCACACTGTTGGCATCCTTAGACTCAGCCACACCCTCTTCCTAAACCAGCTTCTCTCTGGGCATACACAAGCCCCATTAAAGCTTCTCCTTCACCATTACTCTCTTCCTCCCCACCTGGTAAGTCTATAAACGTCTTCAGCCATTCTCCCAAAGCTCTTACTCATATCACTATCATGACCAACATCTCTATGGCTCAGGAAACTCTGGCTTCAGCCAGACTTGGAGATACTTCAAAGTCCCATATGACTGGGGAGAAGGATAAGGGAGCTGTTTGTTTTGAAACACATCATGTCCTAAATGAGATGCCCTGTTTCCACATATGTGTTTACCCGGACACAAACTGACCGCTCCGAGGCCTGCTACGAGCTGGGTGAAGACCTCCACCAGATACACCACCAAAAAGGTTGAGACAGCTGCAAAGGTTTCTGTGTCCCTGGAGATGGAGTTTCACGGAAGGCTAAGAATCACCACAGCAACCAGACTACAAAAACAGTCCACGGGCTTCAGCCCCGCAACTCTGGTAAAGCAATTTGTACTCCGTGAAAAGGCTGGGGCACACAAGTTGAAAAATGATCAAAGTAAACACTGCTCTTCAAGCACCATTTTGCTGTGCTGATTTCAAGGCATCAAGTCACAGCATCGAAGTTGTGGTATGAAAGACGCGCATCAAGTGCCAAGGCTCTGCGAGGCTGAACTAACTGCTCGGTGTGAAGGGCTAGAGAGATTCCTAGCACATTCTCCAAAACAACCATTGCAAATGTGCTCTAAGAGCAGAGCAGGGTAAAAATGTTTGCCATTATATCAAGTTACCTTGCCCCTGCTAGAACAGCTGTTGATCCCAATCTTGGATTTAAAAAAAAAAAAGAGGTGATTTTTCTGATAAAACCTGAAATAGAATTTATCCTATACTGACCTTACATGTATTAGTTCCCATATATTCAAGAAAATAAGCCTTATTTAACACTAAACGAGAAAACAACCTGACCTAGGTTATCTGATCTACTACCCTCAACCTACAATAGAGTTTACATGGCAAATAAGAAAGTATAGTATATTACTTCTATGCTTTATAGAAGCAGCAATTATGAAATTTAGAAACAAATTTCTTCATGGATTTATAAAACCCTTCAATATCTACTAACATGATTAAAGTTAATTAAGTACACTAACTATAGCTTGAATATACAGAACACTTTTATTTTATTATTTTAAGGAACTCAAAGTGGTGCACCTAAGTAACCTTACAACATCCTCAAAAGTTAGGTTAAAAAAAATATTGCAATTCCCAATAGCAAGAATTTATAGGAAGAAGATCCTCAGAACTCAACATATATTGGCAGTACTCAAATTACCCTGAACAGAACATTTAGAAATTCGGTTAGAACAATGTGATGTGTACATACACTGATAATAATGCAGGTAGTCTATGAATATTGTGAAAACCGTGGAGACATATAAACTTGTATTTGGAAAGCATCACTTTGTATGAAAGGGCTTCAAACACAAATTAGGTATGAAACTTGCCCTCAAGAAATTCAGTTTCATGGGGGCAAAAGATACAGATGTAAATGTGTCTGTGGGGAGCAGAGAGGGGGCACTTCTGCTGGACCCTGAGAGTAAAAAGGACAGGGACAGGCAGGACTAAGGAGACAGGGCAGGGAGAACCTTGAGAGAAATGTCAAAGAGGCAGGCAGCGTGTGTAGGTTTAGGGAACATTTAAATTCCAATGAAGTTGAGGAAATAGACGAAAGAAAATAGATAAAGTTGGAAAGGTAGATTGGGGCCAGCTCTAGTGGGCTATGACAGCTGAGCTTAACTAATCAGTAAAAGCCATCGAAAGAAGAGCATGTAATGTAATCCACTAGAATGGCTTGGCCATGGCTGCTTCCTGATAAAAAAATGGGAACATCAACTTCTGACACATCAAGTGTCACTTCGTTAATTTCATTAACGCACTAAACACACTTCAGTCGCCTCACTTATTTGCTCAAATGAAAATCTATAATAATAAAAGCATAATATGCTAATTAGACTGGATGTCCTTCTGGACGATCTTCTGGACAAAGCCAGGGTTGCAAGGGACGCCTGGGTCCCGGGTGCCAGAGGGAAGCTGGTGTCGGCAGCCAGGGGAAGGAAGGCCTACTCTTGCACGAATTTCGTGCATTGGGCCTCTAGTATATTATAATACAGTGGGGCCTTGACTTACGAGTTTAATTCGTTCCGTGACGGAGCTCGTAACTCAAATTACTCGTATGTCAAATCATTAAAGTGAACAAGTGAGACACGTGATGCTGGGCTGATGTTGTGGTGTTCACTGTGACATTCGCTGCGCCAACTAGCGGTGGGGTATCTGAAGCTGGCTCGTAACCCAAATTTTATCTCACAACTCAAAGCAAAAAATCGGCCGAGATGGCTCGTATCTCGAAAAACTCGTTAGTCGGGACACTCATAAGTCAAGTAGAACTAAAAAAAAAAAAAAAATGCCATTTTGTATAAGATCCCATTCCAAGTTACAGACTGTCATTGTTACTAAGTTACCAAGGAGCATCTTGCAAAGTGAGAAAATTAAACCTTTGTCCTCAATCCCAAGTCTCCTAGACCTGAGGAGCTTAGACTTCAGCTTTGTCCACAGCTCGCAGGCCCTCAATAAACACTTGTTGAGTTTGGGGTATATTTTAACCATAAATAATGAATGAATCAGGCAACTACTGTGAGTTACTAGCCTTGAGCATTTATACAAAAAACAACTATCAGGGTCTCATGGGGCCTGGTAGTTCTGATCCTGGTCATAATTATTCTATGCAAAAATTCTTAAATCCTGCCCTTAGTTCTCTACTAAGTAGAAAATGAGTCAGATCAAGTGTCTTATCTCTTTCTACTTTACTGTCACTAAAGGAAAAACAGGTTACCATTCTCCACCCTACCAATGTCTTCTTGAGATGCCCCAAACCTTGGCAAGGCCTCACGATGCTTTTCCAGTACACACCTGAAACAACGCTGAGTCATAATCTCTCTTATAGTATTCTTTTCAAAAAAAAAAGCAAGCAAGTAAACTGTTGGTAAGTGATTTTAGAATAAAAATAGGCTTGTCTGATTTACAGAAAAGGATTTATTGTTTGCCCTCAGGGGAAGAAGCTAATTATCTATGCCTGAGAAACAGAGAAAAATAACTTTCACTATAAACCACAAACACCAGTGCTTTCCAATCTTATCTTCCTCTTCGTGTAAGATTCTGAACACATCATTCATTTAAAAAAAAAATGTTCTGCTGAAGTATCGCACTTTGGGACTTAGTGTCCCCATAAATGAAGAGGCTACAGCTCACGGAGCAACTGGTAAAGTCACTAATGGTCCCAAGACAGATCCCAGGAATAGATGTAGCTGACAAAGAAGAGTAAGTGGGCTGATGTCTGAATTATCCATTCAGAGACACCAGGTCACCCAAAATGATCTGTGTACTCAATTAAAGAAAAAGATTGACAAATGTTTAGTTTAACTTGCCAAAGTGAATATAAGAGAGTAAAATAGATTTTTTTTCTTTCAAGAACTGAAAATATCCCAAAATGAATTTATCAAGCTTGTCAGACCAGTGTGAATGTATTTTAGAGAATTTCTTTTCCTTTCCTTTCCCTTTTCTTGCTTTAATTCTGGGTCAGTGTGTGCCCTGTAGTTTTATATGCTTGGCAGAAGCAAAACAAATGAAATACTCAAAGCTAATCCTAAGGGTAAATCAAGATTTACCATGTCTTTTAAAATAGGTAGTGTTGACAAGATAATAGTCTTAAGACAAGTTAATTTATTTGGTTTTGCTGATTTCTTTTAGATATACTTTTCAATGAGAGAGCTATATGACTTATACTGAATTTCAGGAAGACAAGCAGATTTTTCTATTTTCTATTGAAATATACAGCTGCCAACAAATTATGATTTAAAAACAAAAGAGTCAACACAAACATTATTACACCATCAGGTTCTAAAACCACTAGTTTGATATGATAATCCTCCTCAATAAGGACGATGGTTGCTCTTGATTAAACCATAAATCATGAGGCTGAGAACAAGTCTCAGTCATTACAATCAACTCATTTGATGACTAGGAATTACTGGAAATTCTTCCAGGGCAATGAGGTAACTTGTGTGTTAGTTAGGCACACTGGTCAGCTCTGGGTCCAAGTGTGAAGCTATGAAGTTCTCTCATTTTTCCTGTATTGTTCACTTCTTCCTGATCTCCCCCCACCCCCCTCAAATACTTCACTGGCTATTCAAAAGGCAAAGGAATAGGGCAAGGGATGAAACTGGAACCAGTGGACTTAGTTATTGTAATCAGTGCTGATAGAAGTCTGAAAGAAGATAAAACCCAAGATAAAAATTTTTGTTGAATAAAAACCACTGACTCTTATTGATGGAGGAGATTTCAGAAATATTCAGCTCCAGACAGTTGGTGTAGATAAGTAAATTGAAGCCCTAAGAGGTAAGGACATACCCAAGTTCCAAACCTGGCTATGGCATCATTGAAACTAGGACCCAAATACCCATCCCAGTAACCCAGCTTCTTTTATCTGCCAGTGGAACTATCCACACGTTTTCTTAAATAACCAATTCTCTGTTACTGGGAAAGAAGGGCTTCCCGAGTCTTCAGAATTCAGGGACAGCCTTTTAAAACACTGGACAAGAACACAGAAATATAATAAATGGCAAGGAACAACTGACCCTTGACTAATTAATCCCATTCTACCATGCTCCTCCTTTATCTATTCCAGCCACACAGGCCTTCTCACTCACCTCCAATAAGCTGCTTCCTAGCTTAGGGCCTTGATATAAGCAGATCCTTTATCTTGCCTGATTTCCCCCTGGATCTGTTCACGGTTCACTCCCTTTCATCATTAAGGTCTGTCTTCAAGTGCACCTCCTCAAAGAAGCCTTTCCTAACCACCCTAACAACCACCCCTCCCGTCACTCAAATACTCGGGTACGTTGTGTTCAAAACCATGTAAGCATCATGAGGGCTAAATTCTGCCTTATGTGCCATTGTATCTGTAGTCCTAGAACAGTGTCTGCAGGTGATAAATACATTTTTAGAATGAATGAATGAATGACAAAGGAAAGATGAACCAAAATATGGTTGATTCCACTACATAGTGCCGGGAAATCCTTCCTTTATGCTTTTGCTTTTTTTTTTTTTTTTAAATTGGAAGGAAAAGAAAGCAGCTATAGATGTAGAAAGCTACCAGATAGCTTACTGGCTTCTAGCTAAAGCCTATCTCTAAGGTAGTTCTGATAAAAGGTCATTGCCAATAAAACAAAAATAACCAATTTTTCAGCCTCCTCAAGATACGCAAGAATTCAAAATCAAGTCATAATATATTTCAGAGTTCACCTGATTCTGCCAGCAAGAGGTCTGCAATGCTGAATTTCTGGGCATGTGAATGATACATTGTTTTATTGAAACATTTTCCAAGATTCCTTTCCAAATTCAACTTCATGGGTTTTGTGTGTGTTTTTTCCCCCTGAAGGGCAAAACACTAACCTGTTTCCAAGCTATCTGGTAATATTTTGGCACAGATAATCCACAGTAAAGAGAGTTGTTTGTATAGAAAAGAGCTATCAGTAACAGGACGCCCCAACCTGCCCCTCTTTTTCTAAGCTCCTAACCTATAGATGACAACTCAGCTACTCACATTAATTCTTACCAGATGGTTCTTTTATTGCAGCTCAAAGACTTACCTCCAATGTGATTAAAGTAAACAAAAGTAGGAGCAATATTTAAGCCCACATTTAAGGAGAGCAAAGAGGTTGAAATCATCTAAATGGGAGCAGGAGCAGGGGGAGAACGCGCTATCCACACATGATCACTACCTTTGGCAAATACTCAAGGTTAGGGGTATCAGAGACTACCAGTGTCTGGCACTATGCCTGACAAATAACAACAGGTGCTTAGTAAATATGGACTTCATGACTGAATAAATGTCTAAACCTTGAGAAAGCCCACCTTGCCCACAGCCACTCAGTGCACACTGACCCCATCTAAAGGAGCTGTACGCTGTAGATTCAAGCTTGGGCTCTAAACATTTCTTCCTAGCTCTTGGCCTTGGGTAGAATATTTAACTTCTTTTAGCCTCAATTTCCATTCCTATCAACTACAGCTAACATCAACTCCCTTACAGGGTGTTGAGAAAACTGACCAAAATGGCAATTTTTAAAATCCTCTGAGAAAGCAGCTTACCTGTGTTTGTCTTTGGCTCCAACCAATGTGGTACCATGACCTGAGGCCTGCAGGTTCCTGGATATTTAAACAGGATCACAAACTAACAACAGTTGCACACATGACCCTCAGGCTTCCAGATAAAGAACAGCTTTTCTGCCATTTCCCAGCATTCCCCTTTGGATTTGGGTCTCAATAAAGACCCAGCCTGATAGATTAGTACAGGCAGCACGAATGCAGTCACCTTCACCACCTGGGCTTTCGTCTCCCCTGGTTACTCCTGTTAAGGCAAGGCAACTCTGACCAGCCTCAAGTCTTGCTCTCCAAGCAATACCATATTCATTCCACATCCAACCCCAACACCACATCTGCTCTGAGGCCCCAAATATTGGAACAGAAACTCAATCACCTGCCTTTCTGTCCTAGAGTATGCCTTCCAAAGAACTAGGAACACAGGAAGAGCTAAAGCCATGAACTCCTTCCAAGGCAGCTGAACTCACCGGACTATGAGGTAAAGCTAAACGTTTCTCCTAATGTGTGGTTGGGAAGTTGGGGGACAAACATTCATCTTTAGAGATAAATTGCTCCTTCCGGTGTTAAAGATGATACCCATTCACCCAGTGGGGAAGACCTACAGTAGTAGTACAGCTGAGTACCCCTTCTCCCACCGTTAACACCAACAGGCAAGGCCACCAGACACCAGGTCTCCCGGCTGCCAAGGTACTCATTGTCCTCAACATGGTTCATGCTCCTTAACTCGGTCTATTATTTACCAGCCTCCTCCCCTAGTCTTTAAAAATTCTCCCTCCAGCCTGCAGCCAAACCACATCCCTATTTCAAACCTCTCCCAATTCTCACCTCCAAAAAGCACTGCCAGGCCAGCACACCTGGCTCCAATTACTGCAGCAACACGCCTCCCCGGCCCGCGTCCTCCCAACGTGCCTGCTCCCCTAGCACTTCTGTTTACTTCAGTCCAGCTGTAGTTGATTAAGTCTATTTGGTTAAGTTTCTATCATGTGTGTTTAGGGCAATAATATGTTTCTATGTCTCCGTCCTTTCTGTTTACAGGTGTTGTTCTCTGCCCTGGTCCACACGGGATGGCGAGCTCCACGGCTGCAGCCGGCGTCGCTCCCACAATGCTTTGCACCGAAGCACAGTCCGTGGAGGCTGCTGCCCAGGGCTGTCCAGCTGCCTGGTTCTAATTACGCGGGGAGGGGCCCTTGCTCTGCAAACTGAAATGATTAGTTCCCCTAATCTTCTGTATTTCAATAAATAAAAGACAGAGGGAGAAAGATTCTTTGTATGTCCTCTGTCTGTTGAAACAGTGAAGCCATTTGGAAATCAGGAAATTTCTACTCTGCAAGGCAGTAATATCTAAGCGATGAAACTCAAAAGCATTTTCCCAAGTATTTGGGGGCCAGCTTTGCCCCCAGATCTGTAAATCCTACTTAATCCAGGTTTAAAAAAAACACATAAGGAGACACCAGATACCCTCCGTTTACATTTCAGCTCGTAGATGGCTCCCACCCACTGTCTGCCGAGGGTTTATTTAAGGATACTTTCTAATTTAATAATTTCCAGAAACACTTTCAATTCTGCTTTTCAATTGGTATTTTTTAGTAAATGTAAATTATGTTGTTTTTCATATTGGAGGCCTGGACTAAGTACATTTTTAAAATATGCCCAACTTTTAATGTAGATGCCCCTCCCCCCCCAAAAAAAACTAAGACAAACCCAGGAGCATTGAAAGAAATATTAAATCTGAATCTTTGCAACATCTTTATATTGACAAATGAAGAAACTGAGACTCCCATGCTCAAGTTTAAACAAAGAAGATCTTGATAAATAGAGGACCAAGTCCACTATTAAGACTCACAATACAATGCTGTTTTCCACACTTTGAAACTTGGGTTAAGAAACATTTATGACTGAACCATACACACTATACCAATAACCAGATTTTCCAAAAGATATAATTAATATAAGAAATTTACAGATAAAAAATTTTCAAACTCAGTCTGTTTACTAAACCTAAACTATAACAACATATTCACTTGTTCATTAAAGCATTTATTTCACATATATTTATTGAGAGCTCACTACATGCTGGGTGTATTCGAATTACTAGAGATAGTGCACAAAACAAAGTATCTCATGGATATTCTAGTGGAAGGAAAAGACAATAACTACGTTTACATAAAAAATATGTTTACATATAACTATCAGGTGGTGATATGAGTTATCATAAAAATGTAAAACATTGGGGTGGTGAACACACAATACAATATACAGATCAGGTATTATAGAATTACTAAAGGCCCGGTGCACAAATTCGTGCACGGGTGGGGTCCAGCCGGCCCACCCTGATTGGGACTGACTGGGGCCCTGCCCCCAATGGGGGGGGGGGGGCCCGTTGGGGGCCGGGCTGGCTGGGAGGGAGGGTGCCATGGGAAGTCAGCTGGCTGGCCCTGCCCCCGATCGGGGTGGGGAGCCAATCGGGGGTAGGGCCAGCCAGGGGGAGAGTCTGCAGGCAGTTGGCCAGCAGTCTCTGCCCCCGATTGGGGTGGGGGGGGCTAATCAAGGCCACAGTGAGCATCAAAGCAATCGGTCATTCCGGTTGTTCCAGCCATTCCAGCATTCTGGTCACTTGGCTTTTATATATATAGATACCCCTGAAACCCATATAATTTTATTAACCAACTAGAGACCTGGTGCACGAGATTCATGCACTGGGGGGGGAGGGTCCCCTCAACCCAGCCTGCACCCTTCCCAGTCCGGGAACCCTCGGGGGATGTCTGCCTGCTGGCTTAGGCCTGATCTCGTAGTCCAGGGCTCTTGCAGTCCAAGACCCCTCACTCCTTACCGCCCACCTGCAGTGGAGGTGGGAGAGGTTTCTGGCTGAGCAATGC
>NW_005871158.1:2465432-2485021 GCF_000147115.1 Myotis lucifugus
ACCAGGGGCAGCTCCTTCATTGAGCATCTGCCCCTGGTGGTCAAAGCACATCATAGCGACCAGTCATTCCACCGTTTGGTCGATTTGCATATTACGCTTTTATTATATAGAATGTCACCCCAATAAATTCAATTCAAAATTTTACATTAAAAATATAAAACAAAGTTGGAGACAGTAGAAGGGTGTGGCTGTTTGAAACGGAGTGGCCCATGAAGGGCTCTGCAGAGGTGGGCTGGGTGGGCCTGGATGGATGGAGGAACAAGCCTTGTGAATAACCATGCTTCAGGCAATGGGTGGGAGGCAGGAGTGTGCCTGCTCTGCATCTCTGAAGGGCAGCAGGGCCAACAAGCAGTGAATATGGTGAGTGGTGGGAGAAGGCTGAAAGTTCTGCTGGGGGTTACGGATTTTATTCTAAAGGTAAAGGGAAGCCATTGCAGGAAATTGAGCTAGTAAATTTTGTGACCGGACTTAAGTTTTAAAGGGATCATTCAGGCTGCTATGTGGATAATACAGCTTAGTGAATTATGATAGTAGCTAACATTTATTGAGTGCTTATTTTCTAAGCACTGTTCCAAGCACTTGTCACAGCAACCTACTAATTAGATACTATATACAGGGTGTGCACCCCAAAAATGTATACACGCTCTAACAGCTGGTAGCTCAATTTTGAAAATGAAATGCATTTTAAAAAACACTGCCTTTATAATTATTCAGAGTGTGTGTATACATTTTTTGGGACACCCTATAGACAGCATAACTTGTCCAAAGTCACAGAGCTCATACAGAGTGGGACCAGGCTTCCAACACAGGCACTCTAGCTCCAGATCCTGCCCTCTTACGGGACCTGAGTTAGGGTCCACTGTGTCTCAAGTAAAGATGTGATGATGGCTTAGACCAGTGGTTCTCAACCTTCTGGCCCTTTAAATACAGTTCCTCATGTTGTGACCCAACCATAAAATTATTTTCGTTGCTACTTCATAACTGTAATGTTGCTACTGTTATGAATTGTAATGTAAATATCTGATATGCAGGATGGTCTTAGGCAACCCCTGTGAAAGGGTCGTTCGACCGCCAAAGGGGTCGCGACCCACAGGTTGAGAACCGCTGGCTTAGACCAAAGGTGGTGGGGGGGGGGGCGGGGTGAGTAGAGATTAAAAGTGGGTGAATACAGAATATATTTTTATGGTAGAATATATAGGATTGGATGTGATATCTGAGAAAACATAGAAAATCATGGATAATGCCAAGGTTTTTGACCTTGGTAACTAGGTGGTAGCATTTTTTACAGAGATGGGGACATAAACAGGGAACGAAATGGGGACAGGAGGCTGCATGGGCAAGATAATCTCCCCCACTAATGTGAGATAGGGAGTGTATAAGTTTCCTTTGGCTGCTGTGACAAATTACTACAAATGTGGTGGCCTAAAACGACAGTAATTTATTCTGTCATAATTCAGGAGGCCAGATGTCCAAATTCAGTGTTACTGAGTCAAAATCAAGGTGTCAGCAGAGCCGTGCTCCCTCCAGAGGCTCTAAGAGAAAATCCATTCTTTGCCTCTTCCAGTTTCTCACAGCTGTCAGTATTCCTTGGCTTGTGGCTACAATCACTCCAACCTCCACCTCCATGGTCACATTGCCTTCTCCTCTTCTGTGTCAAATCTCTCTCTTGTAAGGACACATGTAATTGCATTTAAAGGCCGGATAATCCAGGAGAATCTCCTCACTTCAAAATCCTTCAATTAAAATCTGCAATTTTTTTTTCTACAGAACATTCATATATTAACATTTACAGGTTTGGAGGATTAGGATGTGGGCATTCCTTTGAGAGCCATGACAGAGCCAACTACAGTCAGGAATACAAATAAGAAGAAGACAATCCACAGGTACGAGCAAAGTATTAGCAAAATGTATTCCTCTTCTACTTGAGAATTTGATCTTCTGTTAATTCTATTAACTCTGTAACCCTAGTAATCTTGCTTATCATTATAATTACCCCTGATTGGTTAATATATTAAGATTGGAAAAAATAAAAATATCTGATAGAGATACTTAGGGGCATTGCTAGGATCAGTGAGCCTGTAAACTAGGCAAGTCCTTCATGGGCACCATAGAAACGGTTCTTATAGAGCATGGTTGTCAATTAGCTCATTCGAGGTGTGAGGCTTCTAAACCAGGGCTACACACATACACATACACACACACACACACACACACACTCCTGGCATTTGAGCCCTCAATTGGAGAGCTCTGGATTGGAGAGCTCTGGATGGCTGTGTGAACTGATGTGTAGGCAGCCACAGGTATCCAAAAAAAGAACACTCTGGCCCTCGCCAGTTTAGCTCAGTGGATAGAGCGTCGGCCTGCAGACTGAAGGGTCCCAGGTTCGATTCTGGCCAAGGGCACATGCTCAGGTTGCAGGCTTGATCCCCAGTAGGGGGGCATGCAGGAGGCAGCCGATCGATGTTTCTCTCTCATCATTGATGTTTCTATCTCTCTCTCCTCTCCATTCCTCTCTGAAATCAATAAAGAAATATATTTAAACAAAAACAAAAAAGGACACTCTGCGGCTCCGCTGCAAGCAACGGTCTTTGTCCTACAGCCTTCTGGGGAGAAGCCATCTCTGGCCTGTGACCGTCTCCTGGGTCTAAATAGTTTATTTGAAGCCAAGAAGATCCCCAGGATATTGGTTGCCACATGTAATACAAATATCACTTCAGTTTAATTACTTCCATTTCTTCCTCCACCAAACCCTTTAACACAGTGACCAGCAGGGAAAAGGAGTGGAGCATTTGTTCCATCAAGTCTCCCTCGGGTGGTCTCACTCGTAAGCAGCAACAGGACTAAAGGGGGCAAAGGGAAAGGGGAACCTGGAAAACACAAATTAATGAATTCACAGAAACGGAGGTGACTGCTTCCCCAGGGAGGAGGCAGTGCCCCCAGAGGACTATGTCACGCTTCCTGCACTAGGCCTTCCCGGGGCCTATTCTGCAGGATTAAATGTGAAAGTCCCAACCCACATCTCTGCTGGAAATGCGCAAGTGGGCTCACCACTCGGAGCCAAGATAAAGGAGAAACCTTTATGAGTACCGTAAGTATGAGTCATAAAAAATAGGAAACACATGTAGGTCATATACACAGTAATAGTACCAAGCCAGGGAAAGTGTTTAGGAAATGTATATAAGAACACATGGCAAAAACAGGACAAAAAATTACCCTCCTGCCCTGCTCCAAAACACACCCAAACACTCACAACACGTCAAGGGGTCATATCACTCGGGTCTCCAATAAACATAGGTCAGTTCCCTATTTGGAAATAGGCAGGCACCTTTTTTTTTTTTTCCTTTAATGCAAATAGAAAGAGAACTGAATAAAGGGGAAAAAAACTTGGATTAGGCTTTGCAAGATTTTATGATTTGGGAAATTTGAACGGCTTCCAACTAAAACACTGGGAATTAGATATTAACAGCATTAAAAATGAAAAAAAATATTTTTCAGAGACATACTTGTTCACAATGGTAATATTACCATTTCATTTAGATTCTCGCTATTTTAACAACCAGCAGTGATAAGGGAGAAAAGAGTGGAATCTTCAGCCCATAAAAAAAGCAGGAAACAAAAGTAAATAGCAACACATGCACTACCCACCAACAAAGAGCAATAAAGGGCCAGGATTAAAAGCATCTAAAGGACGCTGGGCTCAGCAGAAAGAACGCACAGTGGGGAATAGGCCGAGCCCCGTGGCCAGCTGCACCAAATCAAAATCCAGGGGGTGTTCGGAATAGAAGGGAGGGTAATTGGCCCCAAAAGATCTCTGCGGCCAGATGATGGAGGCACAATGCCCAAGCATGACTCATCATTGGAAATGAAGCTCTCCAGTTGCCTTTGATTCTGGAAGACCCCCAAATCTGAGATTGAGCATGGCAAGCACAGGAGACACCCTAGATGCCCGTATGTCTCACACCCAAGCATGCATGTCCGGGTCCAGATGGACCTCTGGCTCCCTGGAGCTTCAGCTTGCTCCTTTCTCCTCAGAAACTTCTGATTCCCAAGGAGAGCATTATCTGCACGTCTATCTACTTGAGGTTGACAGGTGCGGAAGGATGCGTAAAGTGTTTTTAACTTCATTAGTGTTCAATGTACCTAAGACGTCAAGAAAGTCAATGCTTTTTAACAGCTATTCTGAGGTACAAATATCAATATAACTCCCACCTCCCAAAAACCCAAATGTAGAGCACTAATGAACAACCCCCGCCCCAACCCTCTGCCCCCAGGAGCATGGCTAAGCTAAGTGGTGTGATAAAACTCATTTTCTCTCCACCTTTCATTTCTCAGTCCTCGTACCAGCTGCCATCTCCCTATTCCTCTCTCACACAGCACCTGCACTCACTAGGCGTGAGGCCACACCTGTGGGGGCTCACCTCTTAAGGTATGAATGCAGCCTCCATTCAAAGCAGTGCACAGGTACTGAGTAGCTACCCTGTGGTAAGCCCAGCGCTGGCCACATAAAACCAACAGCCACGTCGCCAACTTGCTGAAGCAAATTCAAAAAGAATCAGGTGAGTGTACACATGTATCAACAAATGGAAATTAACTCTGAATGTGCACAATGTGGTGTGTGGGCTCCAGGCAAGAGTTAGGCTCTTGCACTGATCCTGCATCCACAGCTGGCTCTCCCTGGCTCACAGTTAAACCCGGGAACATCTAATCTAGTCTATCTTCAAAGGAAGCCAAATCATACCTGCAACTTGCCTCTTTTCCACCCCCAGGGATGTGAAAATTCTAGATGCAGCCAAAGGACTCTGTGGTTTGGATGAAAGTGCCATAAATATAAAGCACTATTGTAGGGTATCTTGGACTAGAACCCAGATAGCGCCAGATGATTGTGGGCAAAGGACCATACCTAGGAGTCAAAAGCATAGCTATTTCAGCTTAGTTTTAGTTCTAAATGGGGAGTGCACTCAGAGCAAAAGCCTCCCCGAACACTAGAAAATATATAAAAACGTATAAAAGCCAAAACGTAAATTGTTATTCGTTTAAAAGGACTAGCTAGTATCTGGCCATTGACATTTTAGCATTTCAGACAAGGCCAAGGGGCTCGGAGAAAGGCCTGTTTCAATGAACCCACAGCCTCGGTGCGGTGCCCTGACCGTCTGGAGAGGAAGGCACAGGGCACAGAACTGCAGTGGGAGCCAGGGCAGCAGGTCCTCCAGACGCAGATTCGGATCCCTGTGTCTTTAAGACCAGACCCTCATAAATGGACTGCTTCTGCTGGACACCATGCTCTAAATAAACAGACTCTTCTGGCCGACACACAACTTCCTGTAGGGTTCTGGTGGGTAAGGCTTGGAAAGGCTGCCAAATCCAATGACCAGCAACTTTTGAGCTGACTTAGAAAACAAGCTAGAAAGACTTGGGTCCAGAGTAAACAAAGGAAAAAGCCACATTAAACAGGGAACAAATTACTATACAGGCAGGGATATTTTAAGTGCTCCCTGAGCAAAAAAAAAACCAAAAACACAAAATTTTAAAAATCAAGTTATTAGATATTTAACAATACAAGGTAGAGCAAAATGACCTTTCAGCTGGAAGAGTCGAAGTTGGTTCGCACCAGCCATGTGAAGAATTGGCTGCATGTCATCCCCCTACACCATGAGGACAAACCATTCTCAGTGGCCCGGCTTCAAACCTGGCTCACATCAAACGCACCACCCAAGGGAGCGGAGCAGCGTGGAGTCAAAAACCATTTATAGCTTTTACCCTGCTAAGGGAAACACTAACTAGTTGACCAGCAGATGACTGAAATCCGTAAGAGTAAAGAAAAATGTAGCAGAACTCCGAAACTGGCTGGGGAAAGACTGAAACAGAGACCTGGAGGATTTAGAGTAAACTGCAGTAGCCTGAGATTTAATTAGGAAAAATGCATCAGAGCAGTAATGCAAAGTAGAGGCTACCTGCTCAGCCGCAGCAGTTAAGAGCAGCCTGGGGACAAAACATCAAGTCCACGGATATAATGCAAGTTAACTAAAGGTGCGCTGTGGGAAAGGGAAGGGATCCTTAAATAACATCCCGGGACCATGCGAGAACCCACGGCGCACAATGCAGAAGAGGCCAAGACTTGGGTCCTGCCCTTAAGAAGGCTGCTCTCCAGCTGGCTGTGCAAGATTAACATACAGGATTCGGCAGCAAGTAATTCGAGAAAACATATCATCCCATACTCTGGGGAGGTGCAGACTGTGCTGGGGTAAGGAGGGGATTCAGAGCAATGGTAAGAAAAGAGGGAGGTAGCCCAGCCAGTGTGGCTCAGTGGTTGAGTGTTGACCTATGAACCAGGAGGTCAGGGTTCAGGGCACATACCCAGGTTGTGGGTTCAATCTCTAGTAGGGGGTATGGGAGAGGCAGCCGATCAATGATTCTCTCTCATCATTGATGTTTTTACCTCTCTCTCCCTCTCCCTTCCTCTCTGAAATCAATAAAAATATATTTAAAAAAGAAAAAGGGAGGTGGAGGAGGGTTAAGGAATCAGGAAGGGTTTGCTGAAGAGTTCAGACTTACGCATGGGCTTCTAACATGGAAAGGATTGAGAGAATGAAGAAAGAAGGTCGGGGAGAATTAAGAAAAGAGGTGTGGGGCAATGGATTCAGCTGAAAGGTCAGGAGTGAGGCTCAGGAGTCTGCACTCACCCATCTCCAAGGGATTCAGACACAGGGGGTTCATGTACCACACACATTTGGAGAAAGACTGATCCACAGGATTAAGTCCAAATCCTTACTCGTGCTGCCATTCTGTTCTCATCTTCCATTTCTTGGCCCCGGCCCACACTACCATTGTCCTCACCATTGCTGCCATCCTATCCCAGGGGTTGGCAAGCTGTGTCTGCAAGTGGCCAGATCATAAATATTTTAGGCTTTGTAGGCCGTGCAGGCGACACTACTGTCAACACTACTCAACTCTGCCACTATAGTGAGAAAGCAGCCCCAGACAATACATAAAGGAACAGTCGTGACTATGATTCCATTAAACTTCACTTACCAAACAGGCATCAAATGGATAAACAAAATGTGGCATAGCTATACAATGGAACACTACTCAGGAATAAAAAGGAATGAAATAATTAATACATGGATGAACTTCAAATGCATTATGAAAGTCTCCCATATTCCAAGATTACATTGAAAGAAAATATCTGGAATAGGCAAATCTATAAAGAAGGAAAGTGGATTAGTGGTTGCCTAAAGCAGCGGTTGGGAGTACGGGGAATGGAGAGTGACTGCTAATGGGTGCAGAATTTCCTTTAAGAGTGCTAAAAATGGTCAGGAGTGAGCTGACCAAATTAGACTGTGATGATGGCTGCACAACTCTATAAGTATATGAAAAATCACTGACACATACACTTTGAAACAGGTGAACTTTACGGTATGTAAATAATATACAGGGTGTCCCAAAAAATGTAATACACACTTTAATAGCTGATAGCTCAATTTTGAAAATGAAAAGTATTTTCATAAACACTGCCTTTATAATTATTCAAAGTGTGTGTATACATTTTGGGGGGACACCCTAAATATACAAAAACGGGCAGCAGGCAGGACTTGGCCCAAAGGCCATAGCTTGCCACTCCCCAATCTGTACGCCAGCCACACGTGTATATGAAAGAACTTTTCTTCACACATAGTTTCTGCTCTTCCCTCTGTGTATATGGAGGCCTCCCTTTTCTTCTGCACAGCAACTTCTACTTAACTTTCAAGCCCTTCATCAGTGTTCTCTTCTGGGTATCCTTCCCTCCCCTGAAAATAAAATTACCACTGCCTCTGTTAGGATCCTACAAAGTTTTATTAATTTTATAACAAATAATGGTCATATTATTTGTCATACTGTATTGAATTTATTCTCTCTTACAGGCCAATAAGTGATGAAGATATAAAGATGAGTAAGAATCTAATAGCATGTCTACCTAGCACACAGTAGGATCTCAATAAATAATTCATTGAATAAGTCTGTAAATGAATGGACAAGTAAATGAGTTATGGGAGTAATTTTTAGAGAAAATTGGTTTTATGAAGCAGTCCGCAAGCCAGACTGAAAGAATCAGGGTGTGAAGGTGCAAGTCCCAGGAGACAGGATAAGGAAGCTTCAGGGTCAGTGGTGAGGAACACGGAGATTCAAGAGCAATTGCAGAGAAAATGTCAATAAAACTTGGTGACTGGTCAAATAGAGGGTTTGAAGGAAATGAGTAAATCCCAGATGACTCAAAAGTCCCAAGACAGATGGTAGCAGTGACATTGATGGTATAGGGATGTTGGACTAGTAAGCTAGCACTAGGGTAGCAGAGGGCCTGGGAAGATTCTTACATTCAATTTTAGAAATATGAAAAAGGGCTAGCATTTGATCATGTCCTGTGTCCCAGGAACATACGCCAGCCCTAAGTGCCATAGAAACTTCTCTCAGTCCTCAGTGAACCCTCTAAGAACTGCTACTATCATCTCACTTGGCAGATGAGGAACTTGAGGCTCAGAGAATTAGATAGCTGAGGCTAACCCACTATCTGACCTTACTGACAGCCACTCCTCCTCAGCACCTGAGGCACCTGGGAGCTTGAGGTACGTCCTGACAGGTAAGGTGCTTCAGAGGCCTGACTGGAGCTTCATCTGAGAAGCTTGGAGAGGCTGGGGAGTCTCTGGCATGGAGGTGACAACCGAAATACCAAGAACAGACGAACCAACCCAGGGAGCATAGACAAAGGAAAACAGGACCCGAGGACTGCACTTCAGCCAAGAACCCCTGAGAAGGAAGAAAGAGAAGCTGAGAAACAAACAGAAAAACAGATGGAACGATAGAAAGAGGCCTGGCCAACATGGCTCAGTGACTGAGCGTCTTCCCATGAACCATGAGATCATGGTTCGATTCCTGGTCAGGGCATATGCCCAGGTTGCAGGCTTGATCCCCAGTAGGGGGTAAGCAGGGGGCCATAGATCAATGATTCTCTCTCATCATTGATGGTTCTATCTCTCTCTCTCCCTCTCCCTTCTTCTCTGAAATCAATAAAAATATATATTTTTTTTAAAAAGATAAAAAGAGAACCAGACTAAGGTAACATCCTAAAACCCAGAGAGAGAGATGCCAGAAGAGAGGTTTCAGAAAAGGAGCTAAGGAGTATCAGTGGGGAAAGGCACTGTGGTAGAAAGAACTCAGCGATAGGAATCGGGGCCCCTGGGTTCCCACCCAGCAATGGCACTAATGTCTTAGTTGGCAGTGAATAAGTCATCACTTCATCCCCTGGTCGTCTCCTCTGTAAGGTGGTTGGGACTAGGTGGTCTCCAGGGCACCTCTCCGGTCCCAGCATCCCAGGAATTGGTCAAAAGGGCACCATCAGGGACTCCCCAGAGATAAGCTCAGACCAGCAGTCAGGCTGCAAAGAGGAAAGAAGGGAAGGGCAGGGCACACAGACCTTCACCCATTCAAGAAGTGAGAAAGGCAAGGAAAAGCGAAATAAGATGGTGTGGAGAGGTGATCAGCAGGACCAAGTTCACACATGGCCCCTCCACTGTGGGAGAAAGAAAAGGAAAACTAATTAAATGTGTGTCTAATTTTCACAGAAATATTTAGAAAACACAGCGGGGGCATGACTGAAAGCAATATTATAAATACTTCTGCAGAGTTTGAGTATTTAAATCAGACGTTAGCTGTAAATTTCCTTTTTATTCTCGAACAAAATGTCAGGATGGCTCACCAGCAATGGAAACAAGAACGCATGGCTGGGTCTCTGGATGTTCTGCACAAGCTGGGCCTCTGCCCAGGCGGCACATCTGGCTCTCATGCTGTAGACCTGCTCCTTACTTTGGTCTATTGCTTTTTAAAGGACTCTCCAAAAAGTTAGCAAAAGAGCAAAAAGTCACATTTTCAAACGTGGAGGATGCTCTTGTAGAAGCATTTTCTAACAACATTTTCAGGAAATTATACAATTTTTGAAAAGTCAAGAGAAGTTACCATAGCAACGATAGCATGGGTCAGGGTTGTAACCCTAATTTCCATAAAAGACAAATACCACATGGGTTGGAAAATGCTGCTGCTGGACACATCTGAGAAGGGGACAAGGCAGTGTTTCCTCCGGACTGGGGACGAGGCAACAATAAGAGGTCCTTTCAATCAGCCAGCCGTCAGCCGGCAAAGAACTTGACCCAGTATTACCTCATGCTAAAGTGGCAGCGTCCAACCAGACCGGGTCCCTCTGTGCCTTCCTAGGGCAATTTTACAGCATCTGGATGTTACTGTGAAGTGACAGGATTTAAGCAGTGTGGCCAGCCAGCATCTTGATGAGAACTTGTAACTCCTTTGCTTCGCTTATGTCCTGGCTTGTTTGCTAAACCCTGATGTTTACGCTTACCACTCTGATTTCTGCTTTCACTTTTTCCAAAATTCCACGGCTGAGTTTTTAGAGAATTCCTACTCGAAAGCTGAGTTTCAGATGGAACATCTTGCCCCAGTGTGTTAGAAACCATCCTTGACTGGCATGGCCAATTCTAACTGGCAGACACTGTCCTCTGCTGAGACAGCAGCCGGAGGTCTAGTTGCCTTGCTGCTCCTCTGTCCAATCCTGGCACCTCCATACTGCCCGGCAAGGGGTCATTCATTGAAGCCCTGGCTGGTTTGGCTCAGTGGATAGAGCCAAACCAAAGGGTCACGGGTTCAATTCTGGTCAAGGGCACGTACCTTGGTTGCAGGTTCCTCCCCGGCCTGGGCCCTGGTCAGGGCTCACGTAGGAGGCAACCAATCGATGTGTTTCTCTCACATCAATGTTTCTGTCTTTCCCTCTCTCTTCCACTCTCCCTAAAAATCAATGGGAAAATATCCTCGAGTGAGGATTAAATAAATAAATAAATAAATAAATAAATAAATAAAACTTTGTTATTGTCAATAAAGTAAGTTTTTTAAAAAATAAAGCGCATTGAGTATCTTCAAGTGAATGGGCAATTGTTTTTAAACAAGGTGACTGTCTTATTTATTTAGGGCCTCCAATCCTATGTGAGTCCAATTCAGTTGCCAATCAAGTTAATGAAAAAATTTCCATAGCAACACTCAAATGACTGGAGGAAGGGAGGAGGAAGGGAGGGAATACGGGAGGGAAGCCTCTGGGAAATGTGACCCTTGTTGTCAGTGTAACTTTCTGGTCTACCTGCTGTAGGTCTGCAACAAGGTGGCCAGCTCAGAGGTAATCTTACCTGTCAGTCCGGGTGATTTCCAAAACAACCTCCATTTAAAGGAACAACAGGCAGTGTTTATATATGGAAGGTATTTGTTTAGTAACTGCATCTCACCACTTTCCATGTCTGTGTTTGAGGGATTCATTTTGACGCTTGCTTAGCATATACTATCTATAAGATCTCTAAAACATAGCCTTGAGTTTGTTTTGATTTATTATTATTATTTTATTTTGCATATACACAGGACTAGCACTGGGAAGGCATTCATGAATAACAGTGGAGGAAAAATTGCCCCAGACAGAGAGAGAGAAAATGTTGCTCTCACATATGTACTTTCAAAAAGCCTGTCTTGAAATTTTGCATTAGTTCTTTTAGTGGTAGTGGTTAAAAAGGTAAGCCACACACCCATTCCCTCCACCCCACACACTGATCTATCTATAACTGAGGGGGTAAAAAGAGAGAACATGTCCACCTACTTACATTGCAGAAATAGGGAAAGACGACATTCAGACAGGTAGGTGCAATCCTCAAAAATACTGAACCCCTGAGCTGCCAGATTCCTCAAAGTAGCAAGAAACACATCAAATCAGATGGCTCCACATACTGAAGCTCTTGCATTTCGTTCACAGCAGGAAGAGTCCTTTATCAGACAGTCCAAGCAAGTTTGGTTACAAGAAGTTGTGGATTAGAAGCAGAGAACGAGCGAGTTACTTTTGTAAAGGCAGCTGAAAGCCTTATGGGGGGAGGAGGAAAATGATCAACTGTGAAAACCATTAGGAGTGGCATTTACTAGTAGTGTTGGTATTAATGGCCACATCAAGTGCAGGGCTTCTGAGCTAAGTAATAACCTTCTACACCAGAAAGAAAAAAAGAGACACTGCCACACACAGACCAATCTTAACACAGCCCCAAAGCCACAGCGAGGAAATGAAGAAGGGAAAGAAAGGAACTTCGAGCACTGGAAAAAGCGATCGCAAGACGACGTGTGAACCCCAACCCAGGTAGGAGATCTGCTGGCTCACCCAGCAGGTAGAGCCAACTGAGACAGGACAGGGTAAGAGCTACAAGGAATAGGGGAGTGGACGGAAGTGTGGGGAAAGCTTGGACTATTGAGTCCAAAGACATGGTTCAACCTCCTCAAGCCTCCCCTGCTTTCAGGCTGATGAGGCCTGGCAGCCAGAACACAGGGTGCGCAGGTGGCTGGCCCACAGCAGGCGCCTCTCCGCCCCCACCACCATAGCTGTTACTGTTATCTGGTGAGAGGTGGGGGGTGGGGGGATGGGGGATGGGGAGGGGAGAGTGGCGATAAGGGAGCTGTCCAGAGGCAAGCAGAACAGTTAGCATTTTAGATGTGTTTACTTCCTTCTCTTTCTCCCCGTGGTGATCCTTCCTGCCCTCAAAAACAACCAGGAGACGGAGGGCTTTACGCCCCAGTCCTCAGAGAAGGTACAAAGTAAAACTGACTTGGAGCCACATGTGTGATGAACCACACATCCCACTCGGTCCCGCCTGCCAAGAAGCTTGGAGCCAAATTTCAAACCCAACCATACCGACCACATTCACCCACATGGCTAACAAACTACGCTTTTCTTTTTTCTTTTGTCCTCACTTCGCATTTCTGCTTACGCTGTTGGTACGTCTTGTTGTTGTAAGCCCATCCCAAAGCCTTTTTTGGAACGAGGGAGAGAATAAGCAAACGCATCAAGGAGGGTTCGGAGTTTTCTGACAATAAAGTTATTAAATCTGGCCCCTTTCCCAAGACAACGAAGCCTCCAGATCCTCACCCAACCCCTGCAGCCAGTCACTGGCATGCCTTAACAGTCGCTCCTTTATGTCAAAACACATACAGAGATGTAAACGCCCATATCTTCTGCAGGCGTGCTTTAGAGATCTCATCGGTGTGATTCCAGACCACCGCAATAAAGCGAGTCGTTGTCCTTTTGCTGGCGGAGGGTCTTGCCTTCAATTTGTAAAAAAATGCAACATCTGTGAAGCGCAATACAGCCAAGCGCCCTGAAAGGAGGTCTGTCTGTATCCCTATGTCATGTTAACCAGGGCCTGATCCTCAGCAGCTTTTCCTAATACGCAAGCAATTAGGTTGGAAATAGAAAAGACACCTCGCCACATAAAAGCAGTAAAAATTAGATGATAGGAAACAAAATTGTCACCATTCTAGCAACTAATGAAAGTATGTTACTGTAAACAAGCCAGTGGTGGTGCTGTACCCCCTCTCAGAAACAGGAAGCACCACCGGAGGGACCAAAATCTGACAGAGGGTGGGGGTGAGGGTGCCTTTTACTTTGACGTCAAAGAGCAGAAGGCGCTGGTTTTTAGGGTGAGCCCTGTGCCACCCGCCTGCTGATTCTGAAAGACAAAGCTGACATCTCGGGGCTGTTTCCCTCTTCTGCTCTCTGTGGCCAGGGAGTCCTTTTCCAGTTTCCTGTTCCCTTCGGAGGCTGTTGTGTGCAAAACCAACAATGACAAATGAGAGGTGTGGTCTCAGATGAAAACTACAGCGATAGGTCTGTGCTGTCCGGATGAGAACCCAGCAGGGAAGCCAACGGCCCAACGGCTTTGCATACCTTATTGTGGCAGGTGGGTTTCTGATAGAAATTCTCTGCTCGCCTATAAAACTGTTTATCTAACTTAAGAGAAACTGTTTCCCCGGATCTTGTCAACCTGCTGTGGTTACTGCATCCAGGTAAAGGCTCTGTCAGCTCCTCCACCCAGGAACAGGGGCAGCCTCTCTCAGCTGACTAAGGTGCCTGGGAGGTAGGAATGTGGTCAAGTGTTAGGGAGGCGTGATTTATAACAGGTCTTCATGCTGATCACGCACCAACAAGCCGAGGGGAAACAGGGTTGATTTAGTAATTCCCTCACATTTAAGGAGGACATCATGAAAAACAACTATAGCTGTCATCCAACAATGGCTTGGAGCCAGGGTGGCATTCTTTTTGCTAATTTATAAGCAACAACATTTATCATTTCCTTTTGGAAAAGTATTTGCCTTTAACATCCGGTAGAGACACGCACCAAGGCTGCCTCTGGTCCTCCCACTACTGCCCCCAAAATGGATCGGCTGTGATTTTTAGCCCAGACCATATAAGTGTATATCTATAAAAAGCAAGTCACCCAGAGAGAATAAGGAAGAGTTAGGTGAGTTTAGGTTGGAAGAGAAAGCAATCTTGGTTTAAAAAAAAAGTGAATACGGCTAAAGTAAACTTTATGGACTAATTACTGGCAAGTCAAATGATTGGTTCTTTTAAACAGCTTTCCTGAGATAAAATTCACATACCATAAAATTCACCTATTTAAAGTATAATTCAATGGATTTTAGTATATTCACATTTATCAATGGTATTTATCTATATTTTTTATCTTGCCTACTTGGAATCTGGCTTTTATTTTTTTTAATTTTTTTATTGGTTAAGTTATTATATCAATGGTATTTAGTATATTCATATTCAACTGTGGAACCACCACCAAAATTTAATTTGAGAACGTTTCAGTCCCCCCGCTCACCGCCCCTCCAAAGAAACCCTGCACTCAGCAGTAGCTCCCATTTCTCCCTTTTGCCCTTCAGCCCAAAGCAACCACTAATTTACTTTCTAGCTCCATAAACTTGTCTATTCTGGACATTTCAAATAAATGGAATCATACAATATGGGGTCTTTTATGTCTGTCCTTCTTCTCTAAGCAAAGCATTTCAAGGTTCATCCATGTTGCAGCATGTATCAGTTCTTCATTTTTATTGCTAAATGATATTCCAGCGTATGCATCTACCATATTTTATTTGTCTATTCATCAGCTGATGGACATTTGGTTTGTTCCCAATTTGGGGCTATTATGAATAATGTTGCTGTGAACATTTGTGGGCAAGTTTTTGTGTAGACATATGTTTTCATTTCTTTTGAGTCCGTATGTACTTTGGAGTGAAATTGCTGGATCATATGGTTTAAATGATTTTTAAAAACTGTTGGCATGAGTGCAGTAATGTATTTCCACAGTCATAGATGAAGAAGGTGAGAGAGATTTAACATTTCTCCATCCTCATCTTACCACCCATGAGCAAACCCTTTCACTCTCTCTGTCCCGGCCTCTCTGCTCTGAGGTCCTCCACACCACCCCCTACATATCAAACACGCAGTCCGCCACGTGAGTGCAGCTCTGAGCTGTGAAACTCCCAAAGATCACTCATCCCATCTTGTTTTCAAACAGGACTGAACTACAACCATCTAATTCTTAAAAGTCCCCAAGGACAGAAAGAACACAATTCCCTTAGTTGCCTAGTCTCAGAAAGCTCTTCAAATCACTTACCCAAAACCATACACATACAATAAAAATACTGAAGGAAGATGAAGAATGGCCAGGTTTTTTAAACAAGCTTTAGAGACTACCCCCCACAGATGCTTTCTTTATTTCCTCACTGAACACACTGTCCCCTGGTGCCATCTAAGTTTACTAGTATGTATCCTAGGTCCTGCTATGGCCTAAAGTGAATTCCATGTTGATCTAACATAATAAAGACAAGTGTGGGAGAGCTGCTGTCATTCCTTGAGGTGTTTTTCTTTTGCTTCGATAGTCTTATTTGAATCTGTTTTCAGAGTCAGCAACTCTACCAGAATGTTCTCCTGTTGCTGCTTCTGTAATAACTCGAACTTTCTTTTTCCTTGGTTCCTCTGAGAAGCATATATAAAATGAGTCATTACTGCTGCTAAAGAATCGCTGGAGTCAGCAGCGCTTCTTAGGAACTGCATTTCCTCCTCCCCCCTCTTCCTCCCACCACCATTTCTCCCCCATAAGTTAAGAATTAAAGACATATTACTGGGATAAAGAAATCTGACCCGAAATATGTGTTGCAGCTACAATGGCAAGCAACCAAGAGCATTAACAATAATTTCCAATGTAGCTGGAAAGGTTAGATGATTTGTCTTTGAAAGGAGCCAACTCCGCACACTTTCATAGGATTAAAATCAGTTTGCTTTTCCTTCTGGACACCTCACCTCTCCTATTTCCGCTCCCCCAAAAAGGCGGAGTGGTTGACGCGCATAAACAAATGGTTCTGGAAATTAACTTTCTTGACCAGAAGAAAGTTCAAAAATAAATTCTGTTCTACATTAGTTTTCCTACACTTCACTGTGATCAGGATTTTTTGTGGTTTCTCTCTCCCTGGAGAGATAATACTTGAGTGATAACATTTCTGACACACAGAAGCTCAAAAACTGAAAGACTGACAACTGTGTTCCCTTTGGCTCACAATCTAGGTCATTTCTGAGCCACTGACCTTGAGCCAGTGAGTTCTCTGTGCGCCTGCCTGTCACATGGACAATGAGGATAATGATAGGACTTCATGGAGTAAATGCAGTAAGTGCTTCAAACAGTGCTGAGGGCCGAGTAAATGTTGAGTCACTAGGAGCTTGGATCATCACCACACCACCAAGACCACCACCATCTTTGAAAAGCAGCCGGGACAGCATAAGAAGCTACCCCCCGGGCCTTTCATGTAAGTACCAAGTGTCGTCATCTTGATTCCAGCGTCTTCCCATTTCCCTGGCTCACCCTGCAGGAGCCACAGGTGCATAAGACAAAGCAAAGAAAGAAGACAGATGGAGCACAGGCGAAGATGGGAAAGACATTTACAATGACAAAGCAATGGCACCCCATTTTGTTCTTTCATAGCCATGTTGAAAAGACGAAATTCGTAAGAATATTCTTTCCAATGGGAGGGGCCAGGAAAGTTAGAAAAAAATCTCTAGAGAGGGAAATCCTAGAGTTGACCAGTCCAGAGAGCAATCTGGTAGTTGAAATCCTTCTCTCTCGAGTGTGCATTGTATCCTCCTCCCCACGTATGTTCATACATGATCATCCTTGTTAGACCCTGAATGGAAGAAAAGGACCCTTTGTTCATGGGTAGAAAGCTGGCGCCTGTACCTACCTCTTTCTGCGGCTGGCCGGGCCCCGGGTCCGGGCCCCGGAGGTTCAGGACGTGCACCTCCTGTGGCAGCCCCGTCGTGCCTCTGCTGGCACAGCCCGAGAGGACGGTGAAGCTCTCCATCAAGGCCTGGACCGGATGGGAGGCGTTGACCGGCGACAGTTCACACTGGGCACTGGGCTCTGGACCTGCAGGCGGAATCACAAACACCCGTCAGAAACCACAATCGACTGCGCCACAATCAAATTGTTCCGGATGGACAAGCCACTGCCAGCCCACCCAAGGAGTCCCTCCAGGTAAGTTGTTTCCAGAACTAAACAACAAAAAAGCTAGCCTAGTCTTCTAAAATTCCAATCTCTTAAATTCCTTTTGGATGATTTTGATGTGTATTTGATTACTTCAATTCCCTTTTAGATGCAAAAGTCATGAATGTATTCCTTTGGATGGAGGAAACCTCCCATTTGACATCTGTGTTTAATTCTCCCTTCTCCTCTTACAAGAAAACCAGAAATAAATGAAATAAATTGCCTGAAGTTCCAATGACATGATGCATAAATAATATTAAACACCTAAAAGGATACCCCAAGAAGTTTAAATCCCGACCTTTCAAGTGCTTCTGCTACTTAGACGAAGCAAAATAAATGTAAGAACGATACAAAATAAGATGCAATGAGTGGAGGCAAATAGCACCAGAGTGTAGAATAAAGTCTGGGTCAAAGGTCTGAAAACCCTCTCAAGAGAGGTAGGATGTGAGCAGAGCCTGGTCACCATTGGCTGCTGCTTCCTCATTCTCCTCCTTAAATCCTAAATAGGCGCATCCCTCTTATCTTTACCTCCTGTAGCCCTCATTGTCTCTGTCCCAAGACCACGTAGATCTTCCTAAAAGGAGCCTCGGGTGTCAAGCTCTCCAAGCCGCCTTCTATACAAAAGCATGGTCCATCTAACCCAGGGCGCTCAACTCACTGGTTATTCCAAATGCAAATGCAGACCCTCCCTGCTCCCCAGCATGTCCTGCCCCTGGAGAACTGCTGGCCTGTGAATACAGCCTGAGCTCCTCAACCTGACACGCAGGCCTTTCTTGATCCAGCCCCTTCCAATCTCTCCAGCCTCCCCCCTCCCCACTGCAGCAATACCAGCCAGCTTAACAGTCTCCAAACATACCAGATGTTTCTCAACTCCATGCCATTATTCAAACTTGTGCCCTTTACCCAAATCTCTCTTCCACCATAACTCCAACCCCACCACAAACATCCCAAACTGAGGGAGGTCTTCTTTCTCTGTCCTCTTATAATTGCTCTGCCCAGCACTGCTGTTCCGTTTTCCATATTGTAACCACGAGCGTATACATCTGTCTTTGCAAGTCCAGTGTGACCTCCGTGATGGCTGTGGGTGTGGGTTCCTCATCTTTATATCCTCAGCACCCATCACAGTGCCTGGCTCCAAAAATATTTGTTAAATGAATCACTGAGCTTAAGAAAAAATGGTCCCTTCTCTGATCAGTGATTAGAGCACCATCCCAGGTCCTTGGATTGGACTCTAAGGCACTGATATGGAAAACAGATTGCTACAGTGATGTGAGTACAACCCACTCCATTCAGCCTCATGTCACATGGGCTGGATTGATAGAGAGACGTCCAGGAAGAAGAAGGAACCTTCCATTCGTATACCTCACACACCTCTGTGAGCTTGGTGTTATCCCCCATTAGATAGTTCGGGAGGCTGGGACAGGGCCCACTAAACCTCAGCCTACCAAATGGAACCCAGTAAAAAGCCCGAGTGCACTCCAATGAGGTCTTCCGACCTCTACACAAGAAAGATGCCCTCCAGGCTTGTAACTCTGGTCCCAAATGCAAATGCAGTTCCGAGCCAGGCAGTCCCACACCCCACTGCTGTACCCTATGCAGGCATCCTGCCTGGCGTGCTAAGTCTATTTCAGAACTCATGGACATGCTGTAGGCTGGCAATAGTCATCTCTTCTGCAATGAAGTATGTACCTTCTCAAATAATTACTCCCGCCCTCCGTGTTCCTGTACTGCATCCAGCTGCTTTCTAAGAGGTAGTGAAGAAAGATGTTACAGCAGCAAAGGCAGAAAGTACTGAATGTACAGTTCCCTGAAGCTCCCACACAGGCAAATGGTAGGAGCAGGTGTGCCCCGTGCTGCCCCCCTCCTGCCTTCACCAGCCACAGTGGGATGTCTGGTGCACTTCACATCCCAGGGCTCCAGAGAGAGAGTCTCCTACTCAACTCAGGACACACAGCGGCTATGGCTGCTCCAATTGGAGAGCCCTTCCGAACTGGTTTCATAGCCTCCTACCATGAATTTGTCATTATCACAGACTAAGTGCAAATAAAGAATACATTTCAGTTCCATTTTTTATGTACAAAGCTCCGACTGGGCTACAGTTCTACCCAAAACACATCGTGCAAAAAGGCTTGCAACCTCCTCCTGATCATGCTA
>NW_005871158.1:2488095-2490205 GCF_000147115.1 Myotis lucifugus
TCTGATCAAATATAATAAGCTGCTTGGTTCACACTTGCAACCTTTCGGTTGACTTAATAGACTTCATAACTTAATGAGAAAACAAGCTCATTTCTCATTTCACCAAATGTCTTCTTCTTTTTCACGAATGCTTGCTTATCTGCACGTGGGAAATGTTTCTAAAATCTGGCTATAACATCAATGTCTAAATTCCCAGTTCCACTTAAAGAAAAAAAATGCAAATAGACTCACCCTTTCATTATGTTCTTTTGCTACAACACAGCATTCCAGTCTCAGTTACAGAACCCCCACATCCACGCTGGCGGCAGGCCAGCCCGGAGACTTGACATAATACAGACAAAGCATCTGGGAACAGATGCATTTGCTGCACACACTTTAAATTTAATCTGTCCCCAAAGAAATTAATATCACACCTCATGCAACAGAGTCAAATATTGGGCGGGGAGGGGTAGTTATTGTTTGGGAGAGGATAGAGTCAGTAATTTTCACATTGAATAAATGTGATCCTTACGCATTCTAAATACCAATGCGTACCACGTTGACACAAACATCTGGTACCTATTCCACATAATTTCCAGCACACTGATTCCCCATATCACCCAGGGTACTAATGAGGAGCGTGTGTTCAGCTGTAATAAAAAAATGGTAAAGATGCAGAGGGAGTCAAGGGGTAACCTTATAGCCTGGGACCAAGACACTGCAGTGGGGAGATTTTATTCCAACAACACCATTGGCTAATAAGGGTTTCTGTTATTGTCCCACAGGGAATTCTGCAATGCTGTCAGCTGCAAAGAGGGACAAACTCCCACAGATTGTGGAACTGGGCACTGCAGGATCATTCTGCCCCTGAGCCGAAAATCCCTTCTACCCCCATGGGGCGCAAGAATCCCTAAGAAAGGGCGTCGGAGATGGTTTCCCAGCCAATAGCACAGCCTGGCTCTAATTGAGCTTTATGGGAGGGAATGTGACAAACACTAGGATATGATGCAAAAGCAAAGCTCCAAGAAAAAAACACCTGGAAGGCCCTGGGCTCAGGAGGGCCTGCAGTGTACACAACATGTGCTCATGTTTATACCATCTCAAATTACAACTCACTGGAGCCACAGCCCCTTGGGAACAGAGCTGCGGAATGTACCGCCAGTAAAATCCAAAGCGGGTCCTTCTACCACAGACCCCACCTGGGTTTTTCAGCAATCAAACCTGGCTTAAGGCTGAAGCGTACCCCTGGTAAGAAAAAGACAAAGCCCTAAAACCTCTCATATGGATTTCTCGGGCGGTGGGGGCGGGGGAGACAGATTTTTCTATAGCACAACCCCTCAGGCATAGCTTACCATAGTTTCTCTCAAGCTCCAAGTGAATATCTAAATCCAAACCTTCCTCTTGACAAACCGACCCTCTTCCAAGAAGTCGACTGCCAGCTTGTTGGGCCGAAAGCCAGTGCATATTTGTCTATTGTTGTGCTGAAACCATGGCGCAACCATGTTGGAGAATTTCCTGTTCAAGGGTGTTTTTAAATGTTCAAAGGAAAACAATGGGCAGAGCTTCTTTAAGAATCTAAATTCTCCAAGTGTTGGGAAGTGCCAAGCTCCCAAGGGTGCTCACTCTTCCATCTAAGCAGGATTCCTCTATACAGCCAAGAGGTATCAGGAGGGTTTAGACAGCTCTGTGAGGAAGTGGGGGTGGTTCGTTTTGGAAGGGGGCGGTGGTGTTTATAACCTGAAGATAAAAGGAGGCAGAGAGGGCATGTCCAGAAGTCGCCACTGGGTAGGGCACAGGAAAAGTGCTCGTATTAAAGACCCAGTGGTCGCCTAACCGGTTTGGCTCAGTGGATAGAGCATCGGCCTGCGACTGAAGGGTCCCAGGTCGATTCCGTCAAGGGCATGTACTTAGTTGCGCACATCCCCAGTAGGGAGTGTGCAGGAGGCAGCTGATTGATGTTCTCTCTCATGATGTTCTACTCTCTATCCCTCCCTCCTCTCTGTAAAAATCATAAAATATGCTCTGTCAATAAGACCATGTGCTAAAGAATGGCACAGGTATGTCGAATCGTTTAAACAGATCGCCTATATTGCTGACGGCTAAGCTCCAACTCCTCTCTATCTTGAAGTTG
>NW_005871158.1:2490305-2493857 GCF_000147115.1 Myotis lucifugus
GCATTTTAGACCCAGATCTGTCACTTATTAGTTGTCTGACCTGTCTTTAAGCTTCTCATACTCTCCCTCTCTCTACTCTATGACAGGCTTGACTTGTAGATCCAATGAGGTACTCTACATACACATTCTTTACAAATTTCAAGTACTGTTAGAGACATACAGTTCCCTGGGGAGAAGAGAAATAAATGAAATGAAAACACTTTCTCCAACTGGAGAAAAAAATGTTTTCTTTATGAGCTTTTAGAATGATTAATAAACTATCTCAGATAGGATGTTCTTATACGACTCCCTAGCCATTACTCCCCAAAAATTATTTCTAAGAGTTGTACTGGGAAGATTTAAAATAAAACTATGTACAGTATTAGAGAAAAAATTCCTGTTATCTGAGCACACTCTGAAAGTGCAACTCCCAAAGGTGAGAACAGCCCATGTTTCTCTCCCTCCCCTTCCCCGGGAATTCCCAAAATCAGTAAAGGGGTAATCTGGCTCGCTCCATCGTGGCTGACTCTCTTGTTGCTTACTTTCACTCTACAAGATAGTATACCTGTTCCTGTGCTTTTAAAAAAATAGGTTTTTTAATTGATTTCAGAGAGGAAGAAAAAAGGAGAGAAAGATAGAAACATCAATGATGAGAGAGAAGCACTGATTGGCTGCCTCCTGCATGCCCCCTACTGAGGATCGAGCCCACAACCCGGTCATGTTTCCTGATTGGGAATCAAACCATGACCTCCTGGTTCATAGGTTGACGCTCAACCACTGAACCACACTGGCTGGGCTAAGACCTAAAGGAAGCTGAGAATGAAGGAGACACTGGCCACAGTACTCATTTATGAGGAGATTAGGACTTATGGGATGCTATTGCCTAAATGGCTGAGCACAGAGACCAACAACAAATCTGAAGATTTGGAGAATGAGAGAAAATAGAATCTGTTTTCTCCCATCATGTGAGTTTGAGACACACAAAATAATAAAAAGAACGTATACTTCTTTATTAAATGGAAAATACTTAATTGACCCAGGTTTAAAATATTATACATAATTTAGACTCATAACCAATAAAAATTATAATTTAACTAGAGGCCTGGTGCATGAAATCATGCATGGGTGGGGTCCAGCCAACCCACTCAGATTGGAGTGGGAGGGGGCAACCGGGGGTGGGGCTGGCTGGGGGGAGGGGCCACGGGCTGTTGGCCAACCAGGCCCAACCCCTGGTCAAACTCCCGGTTGAACTCCTGGTAGAGGGGACAATTTGCATACTAGTCTTTTATTATATAGGGTTCCTACAAATGCATTATTTTGTGGCAAGTCTGGAAAGCTGCTCCCCATTAACCCTGAGGGATGCCATCACCAAACTCCTTCATCTCTCACACCTCAACTTATATGCAAGAGAGTGGCTAGACTAACTTTTTCATTTTTTTACCTCTAGAAAGCTGGTATCTGATAAGAAAGAAAAAGATGAGAGGCCTCGCTGGTTTGGCTCAGTGGATAGAGTGCCAGCCTGCAGACCAAACGGTCCCGGGTTTGATTCTGGTCAAGGGCACATACCTTGGTTGTAGGCTCCTCTGCAGCCCTGGCCCCGGTTGGGGCTCAAGCAGGAGGCAACCAATCAATGTGTTTCTCTCACATTGTTGTTTCTCTCTGTCTTTCCCTCTCTCTTCCACTCTCTCTAAAAGATCAATGGAAAAAATATCCTCAGGTGAGGATTAACCAAAAAATAAATAAATAAATAAATAAGATGAGAGAAACAGAGGTAAACATGAACATAGAAACACAGAGGTCTAACACTGCACAGGGCATTCTCTGGGGCTGGTGAGGCCTCGGTTAGGATTGGGGTGCAGGGGCTGGACAAGTGACAAGACAATAAGCTGTAAGTGGGGGGATGGTCAGGAAGGGCGGAAAAGGTAAACCATAACTGCTGGGAAGTCAAATCACAGCCTGTAACCATTGGTCCTGATTATAGACAGGAGACAAGAGATTAAAAAAGGAAAATCTGCCAACTTTTGGGGTGGCCGTGCAAAATATGACTAATTACAGCCCTGTGTACAAACGGGCCATGAACTGAAAATACGGTTCCTTTAGGATTTTATATATACTCAGGGCACTCAACAATTGGGTTGTTAAAGGAATGAAGGAAATGCTTCACACCAATGCTGACTTTACCAAGGATCAATATATACGTGAATCCCATAACAAGACTAAACCGCAGTCCTTCCTCCTCAAGCTGGGGAGCTCACTGCCCAGGTGCTTCTTCTTTCAAGAGGGAAAAGAGAGGACGGTGTGTAGAGAAATCTATGAATAACTGGTGTGCTCTTGCTCCTTTCACGGGGAAGCTCACAGGGCCCAGGGGCATCTACGGAGCTGGGGTTTCCAGGTTTTGCATCAGTTGTGGGCCAACCAAGCAGCACATGGATGGGGCTCTCAGTGCAGACCGGGGAATACTGGGCCTCAGGAAGACAGAAGGATTGTGCCCAGCTAAGTAACCCTGATGCAGAGCCACATTTTTGTACCTCAGTTCAGAGATTCTGTAAACCTGTTATACCCATTATACTTTTCCATTACAGCCAATATCAGCTTTTAGTTACAGATCTATTGTTTCATTTATGTGGGCATGTGCTTGTGCATCTTCTGCTTCACTGGGAACCCCATGAGGGCAAGGACCATGTTTCTCTTGCTGATCCCGTCAATCCCGGTGCACAGCACAGCGCCTGGCAGGTGGCAGGTGTTCACAAATACTTGTTGGGTGATGAATTCCTCAGTCAAATAAACAAAACCCTAATTCTCTATGGACCAGGGAACCATATCTCAGCCCTGCCACACTTCAGCTTTGTAACCCGGGGTCATTATTTAACCGCCCTGTGTCTCTGCTATAGGGAGGGGGTTATAATAGTATCTGCCCCAGAAGACTGTTCTTAGAAGTAACACATTTATATTATCATGTAACTGTTCTTATTATGACCATCTCTCCAACTATGGGATGTGTTCTGAAAAAAAATACTTTTTAATCTATCTCAACCGTCTTTTAAAGCATTAGGAGTCAGAATATTAGAGCTCAATATCCTCCCTATCACCCAGTAGGTTTTTTATTTTATTTTAAATATATTCTTATTGATTTCAGAAAGGAAGGGAGAGAGAGAGAAACATCAATGATGAGAGAGAATCATTGTTTGGCTGCCTCCTGCATGCCCCCTACTGGGGATCGAGCCCACAACCCAGGCATGTGCCCTGACTGGGAATCGACCTCTTGATTCATAGGTTGACATTCAACGACTGAGAGACCATTATAAACTAGTTGATGAAAAGGCCTTCTCTTCCCGTCCTTCCTAGTTTTCAGACAAGTTCTGCCATGGCTTCTGATCCTAAAGATGCACATTAATGTACCAAGATAGGTCTGACCAGGATCCCCAGTTTTAGTGGGCTCTATTAGAAAATTTCACGATCTAACCAAAATGTCATGCTATATATGCCTTTATGAAGAAGAAGAAGAAGAAGAAGAAGAAGAAGAAGAAGAAGAAGAAGAAGAAGAAGAAGAAGAAGGGAGGGAGGGAGGGAGGG
>NW_005871158.1:2494035-2579843 GCF_000147115.1 Myotis lucifugus
GCCAAGGTAAAAGAAAAAGTGATGCTTACAAGATTTCATAAAAAGGAAACAAATCAACTATTTGGATAAGAAAAATATTTTTCCTAAGTCTGAATTTAAGAGGCCTATAATAACGTGAGGATCAGTGATTTCTAAAAGTCATTTTACAAAACCATAAACATAACTTTTTTATATGGCCTCATTAACAATAGAGGGAATGTAGTCCACAGCGAATTTCATTCAGGGCTCCAGGCAATTCTCTCTAGTGTGCACACAAACATTTCTAGAATTGGAAGATTTTTTAAAACTTTTAAAACCAATAATTTGCATTAATGTGGGTATAAAAGCAAAAAAACAAAATGACATTAGTTTGCTAAAGGCTTTGGGGGATTTTATGATCTTGATTTTTAAAAACATGCCATGCAAGAAGTCAAAAATGTTGGATTTTGCTGTGTGGATCAACAAGTGATTTTTGAAAGAATAAAATCTAAACAGAGGTATCAGTTTAGGGTTAGATTCAATCCAATTGCATTTGACCTAGAGATATATATAAAATAAATTAGTGTACTGTTGCTTCATAAACTCTTCCCCAAGACTTAAAACTGGGATAAATGAGATACCTGTTCAGAAAAAAACAACTACTGGGCATGCTCAGGAAAAACTTCACACACAGTAAAGCACTGTAACACACACATCTGTACCTGACAAAGCACCCTTTCAAAACAGATGGGTCATGATGTTTCAAAGCTCAACTTTTTTTTTTTTTAAGTTTGTCACATTCAATCAAAGCAATTCTTGTTTTTCTGAAATCTGCGTGTTATTTTGGAAAAAACTTTTCTGCGGTGTTTTTCCACCCTGGATCAACTAGCCCCTCTCTTTTCCTCCCAAGTGAACCTCGGAAACCACTGTGCCAGGGGGAATTCACCTTTCCTCACACAAAGACAAACTCTAATACTTTCAAATGGTCAGTGTGAAAATAAGATCCTTTGTGTGCCAATTTCTAAAACAAAAAGGACTTTGTTTCATGATTTGCACAGAAAAATGTACCAAAGTTACACCAATCTATTATTTAAAGTAATAATCAAGTCCTTCTCTCATTTTATATCATACTCCCTCTTCTCATCATACTTCACCTGGCCCAGCTTACCACTAATACAATAAATGCCCCATTTATTCAGCAGTGACTAATAATGAGATATCTCACATGTGCAGATCTTCCAAATAACTAAGGTTTTACCCCTTTCAAAAAAGGAAGTGACTTTAGTCATTTTAAAGGTAATTCTACCTAAAACATATTACACATGTAATTACTTCTTGGCCACCTTAAATAATTTTTTTACATATATGTTTTTGTTGATTTCAGAGAGGAAGGGGAAGGGGGAGAGAGAGAGAGGAACATCATTGATGAGAGAGAATAACTGATTGGCTGCCTCCTGCACGCCCCACACTGAGGATCGAGCCTGCAGGTATGTACCCTGACCGGGAATCAAACCATGACCTCCTGGTTCATAGGTCGACACTCAAACACTGAACCATGCCAGCCGGGTGCACTGTAAATATTTTGAGCATCCAGAATATTGCTTATTAAAATTTTTGGAGGACCTATACGGCCATCTTTATAACTACTAATTACAGATTATTAAACCTGGCATTTCAGTATTTATCTCTACACCAAGTGGTTCCATATATCTATATTTTATAGTCTGCCTACACTTCCTAAACCTCTATTTTTCTCAACTCTGGCTTCAGGCCAGTTGCCACCTGTTACCCTCAACTCTAAATTAATAAGCTCTGGATGAGGGCCCTCCCACCTAGAGTAACCTATGGGGACTTTTGACAGCTCTCCTCCTTATAACCTACCAAGCATTTTGGCTACCTTGCATGCTCCAGATGCAGGGACCTGCCAAAAAACTGATACTGTATAATAATATTAGTGACAATATTAGCAACAGAGTAGCAGCACTGTCCACACTAATCTAATGTGAATGGCAAGCCATCAGAGAAAGGGGAGCTTAAGCACTACTGTGAACTGTTGGGAATTTTAAAACTGTGCTAAAAGTCCTACTCTCCCATCGCTCTCGCAAGCATGTCAAACTCAACGGCCGGCAGGCCGCATGCCTCAAGTTTGACATGCTTGCTAGGACTTCAAGCATTTTAGAAAGTTTACCTTTTTAAGAAGAGGAGAGAGCAAATATATGAATAGGAATATATATTATATTAGAGGCCTGGTGCATGAAATTCATGCACTTGGTGGGGGGGGGGCGGGGGGTGTCCCTCAGCCTGGCCTGCACCTTCTCGCACTCCGGGGACCCTCGAAGGATGTCTGGCTGATGACTTAGCAGACCTAAGCCATCAGTCAGACATCCTTAGCACTGCCACGGAGGCGGGAGAGGGTCCCACCACCGCCACTGTGCTCCCCAGCTGTGAGTCTGGCTCAGGGCTTCTGGCTGAGCAGTGCTCCCCCTGTGGGAGCTCCTGCATTGAGCATCTGCCCCCTGGTGGTCAGTGCACATCATAGCGACTGGTCATTCTGCTGTTCGGTCAATTTGCATATTAGCCTTTTATTATATAGGATGCTATATATAAAGTTCTCTTGGTGTCTCCGGTCTTATTTATTTTTCAGGACGAAGAGATTTAACCTGCACATCCCAGATTCATTATAATTTTGGCATCATTTGCACTCTCTTCCACTGTAGTTCCTCAGTGAAACTAGTAATCCCCATTCCTTCCTGTCTTCCCTCTCCCATCAGTGAGAGCAGGCAACGTCATGGAAATCAGTGGTCCCTGTTCCCGGTCAGTACAAATGAGCTACTGTGTCCAGTACAGTGCAGGGCAGACTGCAGGCTGGACAGAGAAAACACAGAACAAGGCCACTCAAAAAGCCCCTGTGCAGTACAATGGTACCATCTGCAGCTCTCTAAAGTCAAGCTGGGACATGGAATCCCCCGGCCTTCTCTGTCAGAAGAACCAGTTAGACCAAACTCTTTGCAAATCACGGTTACGTAAGGAAAGGCATCTACATAGACTATTGCAGTTTTGCAGACTCAGGGAGATTCACTTTTTAAAACCTCTTTTCTGAAATGAAAGCATTTCTTTGCCCCAGAGATAACTCATAATTTATCCTAGATTTCAACCTTTTTACTGTAAAAAATATAGGAAATTGCATGGAAACAATGAATGGAAGTGCACTTTTTTTTTAAATCAAACAAGAACAGGAAACTTTCAGTAGTTTGTGGTAAAAACTACGCATTTGAGCCAAAGAGAAATATTAAACCACCCTCTTTTAATGCCTAACTGTTCACCGTCTCCCATCCCAAACATAACAAGGATATACAGAACTGACATCCATGAAAAAAATCTCAAGACTAAGAAAAAATGAACATTTACAGGCTTCAAAAATATGTTTCCCCCAAATTACTTAATGAACTCTTCAACCAAGCCTACACCTACTTCTTCTATTATTGTATGGCCAAATGAGTCATAATAAAACTTTGGAATATTAAAGACAATAAGTGAGGAAATTCCAGAAAATATAAAAACTATTTCAGGGAGGCAAAACAGGGCTCTATTTGTTTTTAATGCATAGGAATGAATAAACCAGCAAAATAACGCCAGCAATCACAACAGTGAACATGTCTGGCTACAGTTCTAGAACATGAAATCTTCCGAATTTACCACCTCCTTCATGCTAAAGATTTAACTTCCTTAACCTCCAGTACCCTCCTTACTCTAAAAACTTCTATTTAAAAATAGATATTTTTTATTTCCACGACATCTAACACATCAACTGACACCCAAAACAAAAAGGAAACGCTCACATTTAATTCTCATTCACTTTATTCTTAGTCCGGCCTTGTCTGGGCAATGGCTCCAATTCCTAATAACATGTCACATCCCTGAGTCTCAGTTTTCTCATCTTTAAAACGGACATAATACTTGTTCTACCTAATTCCCGTGGTTGTTAGAAAAACAAATGAGATCATACATTAGAAAGGTGATTTTTGTATGTGGTGTTTTGTTGTTGTTGTTGTTGTTAATCCTCACCCGAGGATAATTTTCCATTGATTTTTAGAGAGAATGGAAGGGAGGGGGAGAGAAAGAGAGAAACATCGATGTGAGAGAGACACATCGACTGGTTGTCTTCCTCATGTTTCCTGACCGGGGCCAGGGATCGAGCCTGCAACTGAGGTACGTGCCCTTGACCAGAATCGAACCCAGGACCCATCAGTCCATGGGGCCGACGCTCTACCCACTGAGCCAAATCAGTTAGGGCAGAAAGGTGATTTTTATACTAAATGGGGAAGCTCTATGCTTCTATGAAGATATTACCAATAAATATATGAAAAATCAGTAAAAAAGAACCTCCTTTCTCCTCACCATCCTGCCCTCCCCCTCCAAAAAAGAAGCTCACAGCCCCCAATGCAACCTTAGAAACTTAGAGGAAAGAAGGGTGAACATGGCATTAGAAGACCTGGGTTCTAGTCTCAGCTCCGCCACTAACAAGCTGCTTGACCTGAGCCACCTACTTAGCTTCCTCCCCTGTAAACTGGGGTAATACTACCTGTCTTGCCAGAATAAATGAAAGTGATGAATAGCAAAGTATTCTATAAGCTTGAAGGTAAGATCTAGATAAGAAATTAACGAATCGATGTGCCTAACAAAAAGTTCGGACTTTTTGTTATAAAGGCGATTGACAAGGAAAGAAGCTGGCTGTGATCAGACCTTCCCCAAACACCTGAAGGAAGAAGGCTAACCAGAGACAGAGAAGCTCCCACAGTGGGAACTGACGGATTAACTACATAAAGAAATGGGGGCTTTAGAAATTGGAACTGAGAGCAAGTAACTGTGGGTTAGAATCCCTTGAGTCCACTTAAACCTGTGAATTGAAATATCAGGTCAGATCTTCTCCATTCCTGGTTAAGACAGAGGCAGGCAAACGCTAATTCTACCCAGCATTCCAGAATCAACAGCAGCTCCTGCAGAAAGCAATAGAAGCAGCGTAAGAGGAGAAAATAGATCAACAAACTACAAACGACCGGTCGCTTAGTAATTAAAAGGAAAAAAAGAAAAGAAAATAACCTCTTTCAAAGTTCAACTCCAGGCTGAATTCCTATCAGAAACCTACTGGAGGCCAAAGCCCACATCTGCATAATATTTTAAATCTGAGGCTGGTCTTTGAGAAAACATTTGGCAAAGATTATCAAAACACTGATTTCTCATTCTTTCTACTCATTTTTCTCAAAAATTTTTATGCCTAATCCTTGAGCTTCACTTACCACTCCTGCTTTCTTAACTGCAGTCAGCAAATACGTATCAATTTGGACTCAACAGACACCATGTAACATATTCTTCTGTACGTATTCTTTTTGTGTGTCGCTATTTCCCTTTTGTAATTGAGTGAACAGCACACATCCGATTAACAGCCACCGAGATGGGCGGGCGCAGGAATCGCTCCTGATAGCGACCTGGCAGTGGCCGGTTCTGCCTGGACGCCCACATGTTCACTTGAACTGAACACACCATCTGAGTCAGCGGTGGGTCTCTTCATCTTTATAAGATTGTGTCTTTGAAAATCACTAGAGACTGTGGTTCCTGCCTATTGGCCTCAACTGAAACTTTAGACTCATGTGATGTGTTCACATTCAAGTATCACTGGACCGAGTGCCAGCACATCAAATGTAAAATGAAGCATTTAGGAATGTAACGACGTGCCTATATTCCTTTACATATGCAGGATAAAAAAGTACTTATTTAACTTCCCCCCCCCCCTAAATGAATACAGGATTTTAACTATATTGAGATATGATTATTTTCAATTGGTCTCATGGAACAGATATTCTTATTGAAGAAAACACCTTCACGTAACCACAGTATGAACTCACCTAACCCCCGAGTACCTTTGCATTAGTCGTCTCTCAAGTACACATTTGACAGAATCAAACTGTGGCCTCAAATAATGAGAATGACTGTCCTCACTAAGAACTCAAGAACCCAGCATACAACAAGAACCCTAGCTGTGTATTTACTTTAAAATAAGAACAGTAACTTTTAACTCTACGCTTTGGACTCTGCCGCTGGCCTGATTTTTTTTAAAGAGCTACCATGAGACCTAACTCCAGTTAGCTTAGTGTGTTAATGCAAATCAATAGCCATCTGACGGTATCTTTACAGACAAAGCATCATAAGAACATATGTTTCAGCCGAAACCGGTTTGGCTCAGTGGATAGAGCGTCGGCCTGCGGACTGAAGGGTCCCAGGTTTGATTCCGGTCAAGGGCATGTACCTGGGTTGCGGGCACATCCCCAGTGGGGGGTGTGCAGGAGGCAGCTGATCGATGTTTCTCTCTCTTTGATGTTTCTAACTCTCTCTCTCTCTTCCTCTCTGTAAAAAATCAATAAAATATATTAAAAAAAAAAAAAAAGAACATATGTTTCAGAAGGCCTGGGGGTTGTGCTTTCAAGGTCCATATTGGACAATCCTTGGGATAGGTCTGCGGGTGTTAGCTCAGTGTAATAAATGCGACGCAACCCCCTCTTCACGACAAGTCACTTGCAAAGGAACACTCTGACCTTGGCCGAGTTCTCAAAGGTTTAGACAGATGGGGACTGCAAGAAGAGGTTTTTTGTTTGTTTGTCTTCAAATACTGCCTTTTTTAAATCGCCCCCTTGATTTTTAAGCCAGAAAGGATGCAAACGTCTACATGACTATAGTCACCTTCCTCCCACTGCTTTTAACTGCCTATAAAACCATCCTGAACTGCCGGGCCTTGCCAGGACAAACGTTGGCCCATGTATTCCAAAAGGCCATGAATATTCTGAAGGTCAAACAAAACACGGATTCTTTCCACCCAGAAAGGAAGTCTGTGCTTTCTGGGAGGTGGCCCCCCAGCTCAGCCTTGACTTGGTACGCAATGAAGCAAGTAAACCAAGAGCTGGAAACAGCCTTGAGTTTTAATCTGTACTTTCTGAAGGATGCTACTGATAACAGGGCCTTGGGGGGTGGGGGGGATTTAAATGTAACTGATGTTCACATTTCTCTGTCTTGGCTTTTCTCCTCTTACAGATGCATATACAGATGTGTGAAATAACACTTCACCAACAAAGCTTTCAATTCAACTACAGTATATAAATTTGGATTCCTGCACCATTCATGAAAAAGCTTGACTCATCACTTGGGTTTTTGTTTTTCTTCCTATTTACCAAGTAAGTTTCCACAAGTCCTTCTTATAGTGAAAGTATCTTAGTGATAAAGTGATAGTGGTGCTAAAATGTGAGGGGGGTGGTAAGAAAGAGGGAGGAGGAAAGCTTTTTGCTGTCTACTTCCCATAAAGGGCCAAAAACCTAACTGTTTTCAAACAGTAAGGCGCAAGACCAGTGGTAACTGGCACGCCGACACTACAAACACAATGATACTCCCTTTCTTTCTCTGGCGTATTGAAACAAAAAGAGATCTCAACTGTGTTGTTTGCAGATGAGGAAACTGAGGCCCAGAGAAATTAAGGGACAGTTTAGCTTGGTGGCCAGCACTTGTCACAACACGGTCCACTTTCTTCCGGGGCCTGGCCTCCAGGAAGGCCTCGCGCTTCCCCGGCTCCGGCACCTCATCTTCACTCCCTCGCTGCCATGCTGAAAGCCCACCCAGACCTTAAAGCCCAGCTATGGCCTTCCCGCCTCCATAAAGCCTCTCGGCCACACACACCCTTGCCCTCGCCTCTGAAATCCTGCGGCACCAAGCTGCAAAGCTGAGTGTGCTCTTAAAGTCAGAGAGAGCGTTTTCTACTTAATCCCCCACAGCACCTAGCTAGGATCTCGTACATAATAAGCATCCAATAAAGAGTTCTTAAATGGAATAATTTGATCCGTTAATGAAAAAAGTGACATTTCCAAGTAAAATCCACGCCCCGTGATGGCAGCGTCTAGCTTGCACCACAGGGCCCCAGAACTCCACGGCGGCCTTGAACGTATGGGTGTGGCGAGGCGTGCGCTGTGTTGTGTGCACACACATGCGAGTCTTCACAACCAAGGAAAGAACAGTGGGACTTCCCACCGTGAACTCAGTTTTGATATTTCTGTAAGTGTCCCCACAGCCCTAGCTGCTATTTTATACTTTCACTCTCCACTAAGAAAAATTTTAAGCGGGATCATTTCCTTCCCCACCCCCCACCCCCCGCCTTTTTTTGTTTTAAAGAAAGTTTAGGACAGCAAGGAAAACTGCTGAGCTGAGACACAAGGAATAGCTGAGTCTGCACATGCCTCATTGTTTTCCATTCTCGTTCCAGCACGGCTGTGGCTGGAAACCAGCATTTAGGATTCCCGGTGGACCTGCATCCCTGGTGTTCCAAAATGTCACACTTGACACGCTGCTCTGTGAGGTGAAAGCCCACTGAGTATGTTCCCTCATATATATCCCGTATCTTTAGGGAAGTAACCAAAATATGTGTTTGGGAAAGGAGAGGGAAAAGGGGCCGAGGGAGCGCTCGGAGATGTAATTACACCTACACAAGTGGGACCTTTTGTGTGTGTGTTTTGGAGGTGGAAGGTTTAATGTAAACATTAACTTCATTTGTGCTGCAGGCTTTTATATACACACTGCGTCGCCGCGCACTTGAGTACACATCTGTTAAAAGTGCTGAGCCACTCACTATGAGAACGCCATTCACTCTGTGGGTCTGCGTTCTGCTGCGCTTTGTTTTGTTTTCGGATTTTCTTAGCTTTCTTCCTCAAGTGCACTGATGACTTAATTTTAAATTTTTGATTATTTTATTGCTGATGAGATCCTCCTGTGATCCAAGGACACAGGTCATTTTGCCAGCGAGGAGAACTGATTCCTCTTTCTAAGCTGCTCCGATTCCACCTCTGGGAGGAAAGGCTGCTCGCGCCAACTTCGGGGACCTACACACACAGGGTCCGGGTAGAGCAGGAAACAACCAGAAATCCTCACCATCACCCCACTCCACTGTCCCTATGAAAGGGACCACTTCTCAAAGAGCCAAGCCATCCCACAGGCTGAAAGTAACCCTTAGATGCAAATAGACATTAAAACTCAAAGCAAGCTGAGATAATGCATCCACCGAGGGCTGTTCTGTTGAGAGAGGGCCGCCAGACTGCATCTAAACATACAGCTTTCTTGGCAGTGATTTCTTTTCCTGACCTTGATACAAATCCACAGCTGTCAGAGCACCCAGGGCTCTGTGTTGCCACCATCACAGCCTCCTGAAGTCCTGAGTCCCACCTCCCGCCTGATGACTCCGTAGAGGCTTCAGCAGCCCCAGTCCCCAATCTGAGGGAGTCTGCCCTTCCTTTCTCTACCCAGGCTGTGATTCCATTATTTCAAAGATAGTTTACCTTTTATCATTTTTCTCAAAGTCCTTAAGAAGAGAATGGGCCAGCTTCAGCACAACAGGGAAAGGACACCGAGTTGGTCATCACCAAACAAGGGTTCAAGTTTTGAATCGGCATCTTAGAAGCCATGTCACTTTATGAACGTCACAATCTTCCTGACGCTTGGTTTCAGACAAATGACGAACAGTTGGACATGCTTCACAGTATTGTTAAAAGATTTAATGAGCCCTGGCCAGTGTTTCTCAGTGGTTGGAGCATCGGCCTATGCACCAAAGGGTTGCTGATTCGGTCCCTGGCCCTGGCGGTCAGGGTGCGTGCAGGAGGCAACCAATCAATATCTCTCTCATCTCTCTCTCTCTCTCTCTCTCTCTCTCTCTCTCTCCCTCCCTCCCCCCGAACTCCCCTTCCACTCTCAAAAATATCGTCAGGTGAGGATGAACAAAGAACCAACAAAAAGATTTAATGAGATAATACATAAGAAAGTACCCAGTGCATATTAAGTACTTCCTAGCCTTTTACCTATAAAGCAACCATAATGCTCAATTACTACTTCTCAGAGGGTTTGATCATTCGACAATAAAGACCCATAGGAACATTTTGAGCTTTTTGCAATCTTAACTAGGTTCGGGTAGCAACTGAGGTGCCCCGAGTCTCTGTAAAGGTATTGCACCATGACTGCAATTATGCCATATTGTAATTGGTACAACTGTAAATACACCAACTGCATTACATCATAACTTCACAACAGTACTGAAAAGGCACTGCGGTGTTACACACATAGGTGTTAACTGCCATAATATTTACAATAGGGAAATACAAGAAATAACCTAAACGTTCGTGAGGGTATATCTGTACCATGAAATATATATGCTGCAGTTAAAACGGTACTATTTGTACTAGCAGAAAAAGCTTAATGACATATTGTTAACCTTTTTTAAAACTGCAGAATATGAAAGAATGATATAACTCATGAATTCCCCTGAAACTATGTGTATATATTCACACATATGTAAGTGCATAGAGAAAGGATTGAATACATAATTCTAACGGTAAATAGTCCTGACCTAGGTTGGGACAGTGCTAAAACGGGTCAGGAAGATGAATTGGGAACTGTGACTTCGCTCTCTGCTTGCTACAATATTTAACCCTTTTTGCAATGTAAATGTACTTCAAATATTACTTGTATCATGAAAAGTTTTATTGTGTCATTACAAACTAAAAATGTATACCCTACTTTATCATAAAAATAATTCTGATAAAGCAATGCTGGGTGATTCATTTTCTGCTCTGGATGTCTTATTTTGGTTCAGCATGACACGTGGTTCCAAAAAAAACACCCAGTGACTCTCTAGGCCCAGACGGCCCTGGTCTACTCTACTCGCATGACAACAGCCTCTCCTGCCTTGAGGACTGTGAGCCAACCGCCTCCATCTCCATGGTCAGTGACTGCAAGCCTGGGGGCCTGCTGATGCTGCGGTGCTGACGGCAGAGCCGTGTGCCATCTGAGATTGTGCCTGCATTTCCTGTCTGTAGAATAGGGAGTCATCTGCACTTCGCAGGGCTGTCACAGAGCTTATACTACACACACTAAGTCCTCAATAAATGGCAGCTCTTATCATTACCATTACTAACCCGGAAATTCTCGGGGTCTCGAGATGAATTCTCATCTGTGAAAGGAGGGCCTATCATTTGATTACTTCTAAAGCTTCCAGCTCTAATAGACCATGTGCGTGTGCTATGGGGGAAAGCGGACAAACACATACTGAAGAGTGCAGCCTGGTGGCTGGGGCCAAAGAGATCGACAACCTCCCAGGCGGCCCTGGCAACGGTGGGACCCGTGTGACTGTTAGCACATCATGGGGTAAGAGGGTGAGAGAAGCCTGTTCTCTCCCATTTAGAGGACGTACAATTTGAAGGAAAGAATAGACAATAGACATAGCATTCACATTCTTCTACTGGAAAAAAAAACCACACTCAAAAAAATACACACAAAAAACATTTTCAATATCCCCTAGTGCCTGCTGTAGGCTGGGAACAGCAAAGCATCACAAAATAGATGAATTTTAGTGTGTGACCTTCCCAAACACAGCCCTCATTTTCCAGCCTCCTCAATCTTTTGGGACAGTTCTAGTCAAATCCCTTGAGAACCAACTTACAATAATATCTCTGCCACCTAGGGGGTAACGTGGGGATAAGGACACATATGTAATATCTTAATCAATAAAAATATATATATTAAAAAAATATCTCTGCCACCTAAATCTAACTTTTGGGGCCCAGCTGAAACCTCACCTGCCTATTAACCTTCCCAAATCCTCTCCATTAAAGTCCCCCCTCTCTCTTTCTCTTTGAATTCCTACAGACTTTGTTCTATAATTCTATTAATTTCTACTTTATACTACGCTTATTTGCATGCCTGTTTTACCTCTCTTACAGGACCATAAACTCCTTTATTACGTTAAAAAATGTCCAATTCAGTTCCGCATTCACAGGCATTTATTGAGCAGCTACCTAGAGGCTGAGTACTAGCCAGTGTCCTGGGGATACAGAGATAACAGCATATTCTCCATCTTCAAGGAGCTCACAGTTTAATAGGAAAAGAGAGCAAGTGAGCAATTTCAATAATCAAGGTGCTGTAGGAGCACGGAGCCTCTCGAATCCACCGCAAGGGAGGGGAAGATGAAGGTGAAAAAGCTTCCTAGGCAGACAATGTCTAATGCTTAGAAGTTAGCTGAAGCTACCTAAGCAAAAAAGGATAGGAAAGGACAAACCTGTAGGAAATCAATATAGGTGCATCAACTTTGAAACTGCATGGCAGTTTCTTATAAAGTAAAGCATGTATTTACCATACAACTAAGCAATTGCTCTGCTAAATGAGAACATATGTCTTCATAAAAGACATGCTTGCAAATATTCACTACCATTTTTCATAGTATTCAAAGGAAACAACCCAAATGTCGACCAAATGGGAATGAATAAAAAAAATTGGGGTCTGTCCACACAGTGGACATACTCAGCATCAAAAAGGAACCAACTGCTGACACGTGCAACACTCTAGCTGTTGCCTCGGGTTGCGGACCGGATTGTTGAAACTCAGAAACATCTGGCTGAAAAGAAGGAGCAGACACAAACGAACATAAGAAATCCTGAAATAGGCAAAACTAATCTAATAGTGACAGAAAGCAGATCAGCCTGTGCCTGGGACCAGAGATTCTGACTGCAAAGGGGCACAAGAGAATTGGGGTGGACCTTAGCCAGTTTGGCTCAGTGGCTAGAGCGTCAGCCTGCGGACCGAAGGGTCCCAGGTTCGATTCTGGTCAAGGGCACGTACCTCAGTTGCAGGCTCCTTCCCAGACTGGGCCGTGGTCGGAGGGCATGTAGGAGGCAACCAATCAATGTGTTTCTCTCACATCGATATTTCTCTCTGTCTTTCCCTCTCTCTTCCACTCTCTCTAAAATCAATGGAAAAATATCCTCCAGTGAGGATTAAAAAATAATAACAACAAATAAATGTTTAAAAAAAGAGAGAATTGGGGTGGAGGGAGGTGATAGAAAAATATATATATATATTCTATATCTTAATTATAGTGGTTATTACATATATACATATATATATTCATCAAAAACTCAAACTATGTGCATTTTAATTTATATAAATTATATTTCAATAAACCTGATTTTAAAAGAAAAATATAACACAGTGTTTAAGAACACAGTCTGGTGCCAGACTGCCAGCCCTATGAAGAGTTAACCAATAATAGTAGTATTACTACTCATATTCTAAGCAGAGGAAAGAGCACAAGCAAAGATCTAGAGGTAAGAAACAACATGATAGCATGGAGACTACAAAACAATTTACAAGGAAAGATGTGAAAGAGATGAGGTCAGAGAGGTGGAGAGGGTCAAAGGTTACCCATCTCAATGTCTTCACATCTAACAGAGAGCTTCTGACACATCCAATTAAATGTTTATTTTTTCAATTGATAAATACACACCACTTGACATCCACCTGGACGGCTATAATCAAAAAGACAGATAAGAACATGGATTGGCAAGGATGTGGAGACACTAGAACTCTAATATATAGCTGCTTTGAATGTAAAATGATGCAACCACCTTGGAAAACAGTTTGGCTGATCCTCAAAAGGTTAAACACAGAGTTATCACACAATCCAGCTATTCTACTCCTAGAAATACACATAGAGAGGAATAAAAACATATGCCCACACAAAAATTTAGACATGAATGCTCATAGCAGCATCATTCATGTTATTTGTAATAGCCCCAAACTGGTAACAATACAAATGCCCATCAACTGGTAATGGATTAATAAAATACATATACATACAATGGAGTAGTATGTAGTCATAAAAAAAGAAATGAAGTACTGATTCATGCTAAAACATGGACCAACATTGAAAACATTATGCTAAGTAAGAGAAGCCAGGCACCAAAGTCACGTATCGTATGATCCCATTTACATGGGATGTCCAGGATAGGCAAACTCATGGAAACACAAAGTAGGTGAGTGGCTAGCTGGGGCTGAAGGAAGGGACGAGTGGGGAGTTACTGCTGGTGGATATGGAGTTTCCTTTGAGGTGATGAAAATGTTCTAGAACTGACTGTGGTAGTGGTTGCACAACTCTGTGACCATACTAAAAATCAATGAATTGTGCACTTTAAATGAGTGAATTGTATGGCATGTCAATTATATCTCAATAAAGCTGTTATAAAACACTTAATGAGCAATAGGATGTCAAAGGTCCACTTATTTCAAGTAACATTTGATAAAAGTTAAACACAAAGGAAATTGTTTAATTCAATGTGTCCAAACCCACATTAAGTTCTGACAATGTGCTAGGTATGGTGGCCACAAATATTGAGTAAGACAGAGTGCCTTAACCTTAAGAAGTTGAACTCCAGGAGTGAGAAGAGAGGCCAGTATGCAGAAGGCCCACATCAGAAGGCCCACAGAGGGCTGTCTAAGGACGGAGGGAACACAACCAAGGGCCAGGACCGCCTCTCCATTACTCTGCCCGTGACCTTTTATCCTTCTGCCATGGTCCTACTGGATGTCCGTTTCTTCTATGATAAGGTTTACTCGCATTTATGTTGGTAGGAGGCCCTTGTGGTGAGCAGTGGGATTGATTCTCAGCTGAGCAGTAGAAGCCAATCATGGCAACTCCATTACTCTCTGCCAGTGACTGGTTCAAGGATGGGCAGGGCTAAGTCAGTTCAGCCAATGAATGCAAAGAGAGGCCTGCTGGGAGTCTGGGGAAAGCTGCTCTCTCACTCCTAAGAAACCTGAAGGCAGAATCATTCTTCTGTGAACTATGAACAAGACCACAGGCCTGATACCTACTGACAGCCACTCCTACAATCACCAGCAGACGGGTCTTCAGTTAAGATGACCCTCTGGCTGGTAATGTGGAGAAACAAAGCCACCTACAAACTGAATGAAATTAGGCAAGTTCCCATTTTCTCCTGTCTACCACTAAGCTTACGAAGTGCCTGACGGTGTCCCCTGATGTTTTCTCTTCCCTCACCACCAGGAAGCACCTACAGCGCAGAGACTATAAGCTACATCTGTTTCATCTCCTCCCTCCGAGTCTAGCACGTTGTCAACCATTGCAAGTCACGTGTTCTGAAAGGACAGAAAACAACGGACAGAGTTGTTAGTCTGTTCTCGTTACACTGAACCCTAAATATTTTTAAAAGCAGAATTTAACAGAAAAAAAGACATTTAACTAAATAAAGGCCTTCCCTATAAAAACAGACGTAGTTCCCATTATTGATTCCATCAAGGACCATATTTTACGGAGAGAAGGCTCCTGTCCCTTCCCCTCTGCCGCTTCCTGTGGTGCACGAGGAAAAGGCCCTGCACTTCGAAGGGAAGGGGAGCTGCTGGGGGTAGGGACCATGGAGGTGTGATGGAAAGTGCCAGGCAAATGACTGGCATTTGATGTTAAGCACCGTGGCAACAATCACAACAACAGAACCCGTGGGGCGTGTATGGACTGGCGATTACAACATGGAATGGCACTGGTTTCTATTCTCAGCATGTGTCACTGACTTACTGACAAGACAGTTAAACATAAAAAGGGTTCATTATCAGTGGCCAGTGGGACAGAGTCCCTGAACTAGAAGGAATAAGAAAACTCCAGCAGAGATTCCCAAACCTCCTATTTCTCAACAGTTTCCACTTCTTTCTCCAAACAGTCCCCAAAACTGCTATTACCAAAGTAAACTGATTTAGGTTGACTTCCACGTCCTTTCCCTGGTGTGAAGGCACCAAAGGATGAGCAGAAGAGACACAGAAGATCCCAATCGTCCTCCCCTTCTTAAGGAGGAAAAGCCTGCTGCATGAGACCATTCCGTAACTAAGAATAAGTGACTGGTTGTGATCACACAGCGCCAGGCGCACAGCAGGCAGAGAAATGTTTACTGAATGACCACAGGAAACGAGGAGAAAACATCTGAGTGCTGGACGGGGAGACACAAAGCCTCGACTCTCCCAGGCCCACTTTTTGGCCAACCTGTTAACAATAATAGCGATGCGTGTCATCAAAAGCTGAAAAGAGCCAGTTTTGCAGCCAAGGCCGCTGCTATTCACTGCTCACCTAATGAATAAACCTATTCAGTTTCTCTGACCCCCGTCCAGAGCGTGAGTGAGTTATGGCCAGTGCAGGCATGGACTCCAAGCCAACTTGCCATTAACCCCACTAACTACTGGGAATAGACACTAGAGAAACCTGTTTGGCATCAGACTGTCCGGGACATCACTTGGCTCAGGCCTCATCTGGTCCAGGGTAGTGGGCGTCCAGATAACCCTACGGTCTGCTTTTCAAAGCCCAAGAGAACCTGGATGTCATGACCGTTGTAGAATAAACCTGGAAAAGTTTACTTCTTCCCCTGATTACAACTACTCAGAGCAAAGCCCAGGGTTCACTTGCACCAATATTCACGCCCATGACGAACGCCCATATATAGCCGATCAACCCTGTCAGCACCTTGGCTTCGTGAACCAAGCAGCCAGAGGAAAAAGAGTTTGCCCAATGACCAACTCACACTTCACACAGGTATCTCAGCCACGACAGGATGGAAACATCACCTCCACAGCCCCGTGTACAGATGTTCAGCACTGAGATGAATGGAAACCAACAGGATGCTTGTGGTTATACTTTAACTTAAATCCACAGTTAACGGAAAACTACTGCTGATTTGGTTTGGTTTATCAACAGGAATGTTCATAAAAATTATCGTGAGCAAACAATGGCCGCCACTCAGTACAGCACGGGCGTAAATAGTGAAGGTGGAGCAGGTGAACTCAGCTCCACTCCCTTCCCCGCAGCGAAGGGTCCCTCTGAATGGATCACCCTCAGGGCAGCCGCTGTTCCAGCCCCAGGAGTTACAGCTGATGTGAGGGACAAGGGCTGCTGGGCAGAGGCAGACCTGGATTCTCCCAGAAGGAACTCTGTGACTCTCACTGCAGTCACAGCTAGTGGCACCCCCACTCCAGGCCCTTCTCCCCCTTACGCCCAACTCCTTGACATCTGATCAGATTAAGAAGAGCAGGTGGGAAGCCTTGAGGCCTCCTCCAGGCAGTGAATGGGCGTTTTAAACTTTAAAGCTAACTTACATGGATGTGAAGGAGCCCCTCTTTCTTTGAACATGTCATGTTCTTGGGCATCTCTGTTCTGTTGGCAAATCACCTCTCGACCTCCACCACTCTCCCTCCTCTGGGATACCTCAGCCACAGCCCGAGCACACTCTCACAGGGACGGACGAGGCATGGGGTGGGGAAGGGAGGTCTGAGTGGAATCAGAAGACCGATGCTCTGGCTCTGGCTCTGCCAAACTAGCCAAGTGCCCTATCACCTGGCTTACATATCTTTAAAATACAAGAGTATGGCCCAGCAGGTGTGGCTCAGTGGTTGAGTGTTGACCTATGAACCAGGAGGTCAGGGTTCGATTCCCGGTCAGGGCACATGCCCAGGTTGTGGGCTCAATCCCCAGCAGAGGGCGTGCATAAGGCAGCCGATCGATGGTTCTCTCTCATCATTGATGTTTCTATCTCTCTCTCTTCCTTCCTCTCTGAAATCAATAAAAATATGTTTAAAAAATAAAACAAACAACTAAAACATAAATAAAATACAGGAGTGTGGTTTGATGATTGGGCCCTTCCAGCTCCAAAATCCTAAGTCTTTGATGTGGACTACAGTTCTATCCATCAGGGCCCCAACGAAGTACCCAGTGAACATCTACGTGAGGCCAAAGGGCACAGACGCTGGAAGAATCCAGCCATGGGATCCTAACCTAAGAATATCAGAAGTGCCCAGAACACAGCAGTCTCCTGGAAAGAAGCTCCGGGTTTCAGAGTGTGCTCAAAGTTGTCCCTGGCTCACCATTTCCCAAGGGAGCCCTGACTACCAAGGGTGCTTAGGACACAAAGGACCATCACTGTGCAAGCAAGGACTCAATGAGGACAAACTCCAAACTCGGTTGTTCTAGACAAGGATCCAGCCTTAAGGTACAGACCCAAACACAGCTTTCCCGTTTACATAAAGGCAGAACCTAAAATAAGATTTTCAAAGACTTAGATCCCTGGTGCCAAACAGTTTCCTTTTAAACCCTCAGCTAAGAGTCCAGGCCTGTGCAATACAAGGGTCCATTTAGAGAGCTGCCCATATGGGTACCAGGGTCTCTGACATCCCTAAGATAAGCTCCCCCTGGCATAGTTTGGCAACCCGGCCATGGTACACGTCCCATAAGGGAATAACGCTTCCCTGGCTACTCTTGTTTGGTGCGCTTTTGTTTTGGTTTAGCCCTGGCAATCTGGCAGGCGATGTATTTCCAGGGGGAGCTCTGTCCATGGTGTAGATGCCCCAGGCTTGAGGTCTTCATTCATTTTCATAAACAGAGCCCAGTTGCCACAGCGACTGGTGCTAGGAGCAGCTGTTAAATAGCAGAGGTCACCCACAGCTTTCTTTGGGTTCAACAGTCTGGGGCTCTCTGTTCCTACGCCTCTGAACAGTGGGGTCAACGGGAGCTGCAGTCACGCCAGCCAGTCCTTCATATAGGAGCTGGGCCCCGAGGAGGAACTGCCAGGAAAGCTGCTAAACACCAATGTGTACTCAGGGGCACCCAGACCCACCTGACAGACTTCAGCCTGAGGGGCAGGAAGAGTAAAGGGCAGAGGAGTGGCCACTTCCTCCCTGCAGCTTCCACACTCCCCAGTATGAGAGGGGGCATGGCCGGAGCCCAATGCAAAGGGGAGGATCTTGGAAAAGTGCATGCAGAGTTGGGCCTGTATAAGCAGAGCAGGTGTGAGGCCCAACCCGTGTCTGGAAACACGTGTGTCCCTGCCCACATCCCCGGGGCCGTCCTAATGATCAGCTATTACTGATCATTTGCTAAGATCAGTGATAGCTGTTGTATACTCTGCAAAGCACTGCTTCTGTCCTCAAGGTAGCTGCTTTCAGATACAAACAGCTATTTAAGAGAGAGAGAGAGAGAGAGAGAGAGAGAGAGAGAGAGAGAGAGAGAGAGAGAGACTGAGACTACTCGATAAGGCAGCTCCCTTTGGCCCTTACAAAACCAAGTCATCTTGGTTGGGGCCCACAGCAGTGGTAGAATGGAATTGAACATAAAACTCACTTAACATCTCTCAGCCCATTCCCATGTTAACAATGTGGAAGTAATAAACATTCTTTGGTCGCAGAGCCAGTTCCAGAGACAAGTGATCATTTAAAACTTAAACAAAATGAAAGCATACCTTTCCCAGAAACATATGCTTCTGTCTTTACCAACCATGAGCCAATTACACCGCTACAAGGAGAAGAAAATGGGATGGAACGTTCCCTAATTCGTCAGTGTAACTCAAAGGTAAACCTGACAATTTGGATCAAGCATGCTTTGCAAACAAGACCCAAATGTTTGATGCATAGATGTTCTTGCATTAGTCCCGCCGCTGCAGTTTATTACAGGCCTGAGGAAGCCTTAACAGTTAAGAAGTTTGTCCTTAGGCAAATAGTTCAATAATTTAGACTTCAAAGACTCCATATTAACCTCTGTTTACACAAATGTAATGTTTCCTTTGCCCACTGAACATCAAAATAACTCCCCAATTAATTACCTCTATTTAAAACACACACACACACACACACACACACACACACACACAACAACAACAACAACTAAAGCCTGTTAAATATAATGGCCAATATATTTTAAGGGGGGAAAAAAGCATGTTGAAAATCTGCTTCACTCTCTATAGAGACAAAGTGATAATTACGACAACATCCATGAAATTTGATTAATGTAGACAATTATTTTAAAAAAAAACACTTTCCCTTCAAAATTATAATTTTTATCTAGTTTCCCCCATTTGCCTATCAACACTGTGAGTCTAACATGGGAACTGAGTGAGTTTTTTACCCCCTATACTCAGTCAGTACTTTTCCTCAGAGCATTCCAAGCTCATGATTAATGGAGCACCCCAGAAAACGCCTCACCTCCCACAGGGAAGTGTAAATCAAGCACAGCGAGGGGCCCTAAATGGGGGGAAGAAACTTTGCAAATACTAAGGTCATCACAGGAGGTAAAGAATCAATATTCCTTTGAATTTGTATAGGGTTTTTCAATTTGCAAAGTTCTGTCTATTTTCCACTGTATTACTCTCAAAACATCCACATTTGACAACAATGTTATACGTTGTGCCAGGGCTCTCTTCTAAGCACTTTACTTACATTTACATATTTATTCCTCAAAACAACCTCGAGATATACTACGATTTTCACAGATGAAAAAACAGGTAGAATGATAACAAGCAACTCACTCAAAGCAGGAAAGTCACTGACTTCTGAGTTACTGACTTAACTGACTTAAGAGTTAAATGACTAAGAGGAAGCCAGGCGTCAGGGAGAGGGTGGGACATGGACTAGAAGGCCTTCTGGTTCCAAATTCAAAGAGTTTTTCTTCCTAGAAAAAATGCTGAATCAAGCTATCCCAAGGAATACGCCAGATGAGTGCTGACCTAACTATATGTCCTCATTCTATGGAAAACTCAGCTACTGGAACATTAAAGAGGGACACAAACACCAAAGAAAAAAGGAGGCTCGAATTTCCTTAATTAACTGTTGAAAGTTCTCAGGTAAAGTCATTTTTCTTTTTCATCTATTTCCTACCACATTAGATAGTCTGCTCAAATTACCTGAGGAAAAATTTAAGAGCCTTCAGAAAAAATGAAATTCTGTTTGGACATTGTCTGTTGGCATTTTCACTACATTTTTCTCCTACACTGTAATATTTGGATGGCTCTTTACAACTCATGTTTCTGGCAAACTTTTTTCTTTAGCATTCACAGTAGAGCTAAGCTCGCAGAACATCATCCAGGCTGCAATGGGAAACTGCTACGGAGCCGGGATTTAAAACCTCAATTCTGATAGCATGGGATATACCACTGTCTTTGACAAAATTAGAAACCTCTCCTTCCTTTCTAGAAAATCCTCACATTTCAAAACGGAAACGATTTTTTTTTTCCTGAATGTGTTTGAAAGTTGCAAATAATAATAATAATAATAATAATAGTAATAGAAGATACTTTCTCTGAGACATCAGTTCTTATTCTCTGATAGGCTTCTCCTTCAGCTCAGGCCCAAAGAAAGGGCCATGACCAACAAGTGAAAGTGACATTAAATGGACAACAGTCACATGTGTGTTGAATCTTCAATTCCATCATTTAAATATTGAGCACCTGCTATATCCCAAGGTCCTGTAGCTGCTAGAGACACAGCAGTAAACAACATAATCAGTTTCTCCTCTACTTTCATGAAGCTTCCATTTTATGAAAGAGAAACAGACAATAAATAGATGAGCATGAAGAAGCTCCGCCCTCAGGAAAGGGCTCGCACAGCATGCTTGGGGTGTTTCCTAAGAGCCGGCCTGGCACTGCCCCCCCCCCCCCCCGCCCCTCGGCTCACAGTCCCGCTGTAGGTTCTGCGGGGGGAAATGTCTATGCCACATGTGTTCCCACCTAGCTCAGGGCAACTCTATCTAGAACAGTGGTTCTCAACCTTGGCTGCACATTAGAATCACCTGGGAATCTTTTTAAAATCCTGATTTCTAGGCCTCATCTCCGGAAATTCTGTTTCTTTGTTACTAATGTGGTGGCCCTACCCCATAACAAAGAAACAGAATTTCCGGAGGATGGGGCCCAGAAATCAGGATTTTAAGAAGATTCCCAGGTGATTCTAATGTGCAGCCAAGGTTGAGAACCACTGATCTAGAAATATAAGCTTTACTTCTTTTACCAATAGAGAGCAAAGTCCTTTGAGCTCCCCCCACTTTGACATACAATATCCAGAGTCTATTTACTTCACGGTCACCATTCAGATGGGTGATTTGTTAGCCAAATCCTATATAGCTCCACCAGGCACAACTAGGTGCTGAGAGTGATGGTTACAGCCAGATGCGTTCTGCAACACAAGAAAGAAGTTCCCAAGAGTCAAAGATATTTTAAATTCAAGCAAGGCTGGGGGCTCAGTCAACAAAATACTAGAAAGGTGATTTATGTATCAGGCTGAATTGGACCAGATCATCTCTAAGGTTCCTTAAAATACCAACATACCACAAAGCTAGAACTCGAGTAGTGTGCCTCATGAATGCAAAATCTTCCCAAAAGTAACTTATCTAAAACATTACTTGAAGATAATGTTGCTAATGAGATAAAAATTCACACATTCTAAAGAAATAAGCAACCTCAAACACACCACAGGTTAGCTAAGCAATCATTTTAATCGGACACAAATACTAATGGCTGCAGCTCGGCAGTGCTCAGGGGGTGCCAGCAGCTTCTGAGCACGGGAAGCATGGCATCTCATTCAATCTTCAAGACAACCTACTGAGATGGGTGCTATTAGGAGCTCCATTTTATACACGCAGACGCTGAAGCAAACAGAGTTACACAGTTACTTAGTGGCAGACCTGGGATTTGCACCCAGGCAGCTGGCTCTGAAGTTGTCTTGTTGGGAGTTGGGGCGCGTTTTCCTCTTAGATTGAGTTACATGAATATCCTGAAATAGCTAACTTCTTAAAGGAACCTTTGAAATTTGATGAATGAAACCTTTTTGATATAAGATCATCCTACACTTTTTTTCTAGATACAGTACATACTAAATTTACTTTACTACCATTTACTAAACTGTAGATGTGTTCGGAAAGTTAGTTCAGGCTCCAAATCTTATTTCCAAGTAGTAGCTCAAACACTGGAAGAATCTGGCTCAAAATCAATTACAAAATTTTCCGATGACAGTATAGCAAACACACTGCGTTAGATATGTATAATTCTGCTAAATATCAGAGATGCCCAAATTGGTGATTATGACAGAGCTGGCCCTCCACTGTGGCAGTTTCCATTACAAAATCCACTTTACAGGAATGCGGGATCCCGTTTAAAAACTGATTTAGACTGATACTTAATAGGACGACATACTGTTGGCCTCCCCTTCTCCAATGTATCCTCATTAAAGCCATCAAGTCTCCTTCCTTTTCAACTGAAAAATGAAAATGTCAGTTCCAAATTTTGGGATTCTTAACACCTTATAGTTGGCATTTTATGTCTATATAAATATTAATAATGTCTAAAGTCTTACAGTAGAAAGTTTCCTCAAAAAACTAAAAATGGAACTCCCACTTCCAGGAATATATCCCAAGAAACTAGAAACACCAATCAGAAAGGATATATGCACCCCCATGTTCATAGCAGCACAATTTACCATAGCTAAGATTTGGAAACAGCCCAAGTGCCCATCAGCAGATGAGTGGATTAAAAAACTGTGGTACATCTACACAATGGAATACTACACCACTATAAAAAAAAAAGGAACTTTTACCATTTGCAACACCATGGATAGAACTGGAGAGCATTATGCTAAGCGAAATAAGCCAGTCAGAGAAAGATAAATATCACATGATCTCACTCATATGTGGAATATAATGATCAACATAAACTGATGAACAAAAATAGATCCAGAGAGTAACCAAAGGACTTGTATACATGCATATTAGCATAACCAATGGACACAGACACTGGGGCAGTGGGGGCTTGCCCTGGGTAGGAATGGGGGTGGGGGTCAATTGGGGGGAGAAAAGGAGACATATGTAAATCTTTAGACAGACAGACAGAAAGAAAGAAAAAAAGAAAGGAAGGAAGGAAGGAAGGAAGGAAGGAAGGAAGGAAGGAAGGAAGGAAGGAAGGAAGGAAGGAAGGAAGGAAAGGAAGGAAGGAAGGAAGGAAGGAAGGAAGGAAGAAAACAATGTTGTAAAAGAAGAAAAAATAATAAAAATAAAGGTCACTCATCCTCCCCACACCCCCCCAAAAAAATAATGATGTCTAAAGTCTTAAATTTTTTAAAAACCAAGTACTAAAATAACTAATTAACTTCATGAAGTTTATAATTATATAATGGATGTTATAACCTGAGCCTGCTTCAATAGAGGCAGCAGTGGTATATCAAGATCCCATAATAAATAAAAATGATTTATATAAATATTTCTACATATGCACACAAAAGAAATTTATACAAACACAGAGAGAACATGATAGCAGAAAATTCTAGGAAATCACGCACTTTTTAACTTGTGATATATATAAGCTGACAAAAATTCCAGCAAGAATTTAAAATCATTATAGTAAAATCCAATCATAATTACAATTCAGTTTATTTAAGGGGACAGTGAAATAAATGATTTTACCGGCTCAAAAAGTCGGCACAAGGCCCTGACATCCTTGCCTCACACATACTCCTATGTCATATCCTCTAGATACGGTCTTCTTCATTAACCTGGCAAATAACACCCTTTAGAAATTACTTGCATTGCTCCATAATGTCCGTGCTGCCACAATGGCATCTTTGAAAGCAAGGAATCATAGAATTTGGGAGCTGAAAGAAATCTGACGTTCCTCAAAACACTCCCCCTTACCTGCCAGGTGAGAAAGCTGACGGAGATGCTGAGTGGCATCCCCAGGACCAAGGCTCTTAGTGAAGCCCTAGACTAGACTGACTGAATCTTCCTTTAGGTCAGAAGACAAGCTCCACCCCAGGCCCCAAGATACTTCTTTCATTCAGAAAGCAGCAATCTGAAAATGTTTCAGTCGTAGGATCCCTTTATGCTTTAAAATTACTGAGGACGCCAAAGAGATTCTGTTCAGAAGAGTTATTGCATTTACTTCAATAAAAATTAAAACTGAGACATTTATAAATTTTTACTAATTCATTTTATATATTTTTTAATTTTTTGTTGTTAATCCTCACCTGAGGATATTTTTCCATTGATTTTTAGAGAAAGTGGAAAGGAGGAAGAGAAAGAGAGAGAGAAACATCAATGTGCGAAAGACACAATGACTGGTTGCCTCCGCACGCATGGAGCCTGCAATGGAGGTCTGTGCCCTTGATCAGAATCTAACCCAGGACCCATCAGTCCACAGGCCAACGCTCTATCCACTGAGCCAAACCAGTCAGGGCTAGTAATTCATTTTAAACCAATAATATTAAACCCATTGCATGCTAACACAAATAGTATCTTTTATGAAATATATTTTCTAAAATAGAACATAATTTATAGTGAGAATAGTAGCTTTGTTTTACGTTTTTGCAAATCTCTTTAATTTCTGGCTTAATAGAAGACAGCTGAGTTTTTGGATCTACTTCTGCATTCAATTTGTTGTGATACATTGTTCTGGTTGAAGGATATGAAGAAATCTGGCCTCACACAGATATGTAGTTAAAAGGGGAGGCCAATCTTAATAGTCTTTTCATATGCTTCTCACTATTTCTTTTTTGATATTACACCTAAACTCAATAAATAAACAGTCATTTCTTAAAGGTCAGTCAGCTGCAATGTGGGATCTGACTCACATACTGAACTTTTCATAGCTTATTATTTTAAATCCATTGCTCTCCCCGAAATACTGAGGGAAAAGTAATAACTTACAACAGAGAATTCTGGCAGGCACCACCTTAATCAAGGGATAAAGGTTAACATCACCAGTAATAAGACATATAAATATAATGTAACCTTTATCCTTCCCAAAAACGCATTCTCTCAATGCACTCATGAGAGGACATCAGATAAACTCAAATTGAGGGAAATTTTCCAAAACAACTTATCAGTACTGTTCAAAAGTGTCAAGGTTACTGAAAGACAGAGATCTGTCACAGATTGGAGGAGACCAAGAAGGCAAGACAATGCGAGATTTAGAGTTGTGTCCTAGAACAGAGAAAGGACATTACTGGAAAAACTGGTGACTCCAAATAAAGTCTATCCTTCGGTTAGTAATAGTGTACTAAGATCAATTTCTTAGTTTTGATGATTGTTCTGTGGACATATAAGATGTTACCATAAGGTGAAGCTGGGTGAAGGGTATATGAGAACTCTCTGTACTATTTATGCAATTCCTCTGTAAGTCTAAAATTATCTCAAAATATAAAGTTCTTAAAAATCAATTGCTTTTCCTTAGATTATCAAGCTGTGAGATCTTTTACCCACACATGATTTTGTAACATCATGTACTGGTCATCTGGAAAATAATGGTTCACTGAGTTATGCAAATATGCCAAATGTTGACACACTTCTTATACAATATCAAAAAAAATCACATTTGCTAATATCTCCATGGGTCTCATTCGAAAAGTATTTAACTACTAAGAAACTGCCACAGTCATGGTAATGGATAAAAGTTTTCCAAAACTTTAATTTTTGCTTTAAAAATAAAATTTTATCATTGGTAACAAATACTGTCAATTGTTTTCCTTGAAATAACAGGCTCACTTTGTTCTTTTTCAAAAAAAATCTCTGCCAAATACTGAAGTCTGGATAACCAGCATTTATCTGTCCGTCATTCTTTCAAGTAAAATGGTATTCCATGAAAAACAAGCTAGTTCAGCATACAATTCAAACAATTGCACAAGTGCCTCTTCTCAAGACAACCAGCGTACTTTGGAATGTAGAAGTACTACACGTATACTTCCCATTTCATCATACAGAATATGAAAAAGACACATACTTGAGAGTGTTTACTGCTTCATCAAGAACGTTGTTAAATGAAACTGGTGTGTGGCACTGGCTGTTTTATCCAATATTGATTTTACACCACCATTGCAACGTTAACCCAGAGAAAAAGGCAACATCTTAGAATTCTTATAAAAATAGTTCTGAACACACAGACCTCCTGAGAAGATCTCAGATCCATGACCACACTTTGAGAACCACTGGTTTATAGAGTTAACCTTCAGGTCCTCAATGAACTATACCACCAATACTTTAGCCAACTTATAAAGTACTAAAAGAAGTATTATGCTAAACTTCATATAATGTTTTCCAAGAAGCAATAGTTTGTTGTCAAAGACTCATAACAACTGAGCGATAGATCCATTTCCTGTCTTTAAATCAACCACCACAGGCGGTTTTATCTAAGAATCTGAAAAGACAGTGACCCCTCACCCAGTCTTTATGGGATAGCCCTTATCCCAACACTGCCTCTTTCCCCCAGCACTGAGTACATTAACATTCAATTTTCTTATTTAAGCGAAGTGTTTCTCTTTCTTGTACTTTATAAATGAGACAGCGTTATAATTGATTTATCAATAAATAGTAAGCACCCACTATGTGCTCTGGACTGGGGATTTATCAGTCAGCTGGCCCCACCCTCTACCTCAAAGGACACATTCAAAGAGGGACAAAGAAGACGTGGAAACTTCCCTACTTGAGAATTTTTATATACAGGGTGTCCCCCAAAAAATGTATGCATGTTTTAACAGTTGATAGCTCAATTTTAAAAGTATATTTTAATAAACACTGCCTTTGAAATTATTCAAAGTGTGTGTGTACATTTGGGGGGGATACCCTATTGGTGGAAAAAGCTGCACCAGCGCAAACTGACTTATCTTTTCATGGAACTTACATGTTAGTGGGGGAGATGAATAATAAGTATAATAAGTAAATTGTAAACATGTTTTAAGGTGATGAGTGCTCAGAGGACAAAAAATAGATCAAGATAAAAAGGAATGGGGCCCTAGCTAATTTGGCTCAGTGGATAGAGCGTCAGCCTGTGGACTGAAAGGTCCATGTTCAATTCCAGTCAAGTGCACATGCCGGGGTTGTGGGTTCAATCCCCAGTGGGATGGGGGGTGGCATGCAGAAGGCAGCCAATCAATGAGTCTCTCTCATCATTGATGTTTCTATCTCTCTCTTCCTCTCCCTTCCTCTCTGAAAGCAATAAAAATATTTTTTTTCTTAAAGAAAGGAATGGGAATACCAGGGATTGAGAGGGATTACAAATTTAAATAGGATGGTCGGGTGGAACTGAGCCCAAAGGTACCATACAGATGAGGAAAATTACCGATAGGTGGTCTCACTCCCTTGTTTCTGGGTTTTCCTGTCTCCCCGAGCCCCAATCCTCAGAGCCACTACATATGTCTTGCTTATCTTCCAATTTCCAGCTAAAGGTCAAGTTATCTGGCTCTAGACTTAACCCTTCAGCTATTGCTCATTTCAAAGCCACCTGAGCCCTTGCTCAGCTAACAGAAAATAGTCATTTCCCAAAGAAATGCCCTGACCTGGCTTTTCTCTGTTGAAAGCACACAACTAAACAGCAAACTCATTCTGCCCATCATAAATTTGTTCTAGCTGTTGTTTTTTCCCTAAATTGTGTGGATCTCTAAATAATGATTAACTTTTTGAAAACCCACTATGCGCCATCAACTGCTGGCTGCTTTACATGTATTTTATTCTTTCAACAACCAACAGAATACGTATTTTTAGCAGTATTTTATAGGTAAGGTAACAGAAGCTCTGAAGATCATAAACATGGCACTCAAATTCAAATCTTCAAAACAAGAGAATAAGAAGAGAGCTTTTTATTCGCAACCTCCTCCCAACTTCATCAGTCCCATTGTACCACTCTGGTACTTACCAATGCACCACACTGAGCAGAACATATAGAAAATAAAGGAACCGGGCATTGATAGAGTCTGTCTTATTGGTAGAGTCAACAATTTTATTTCAGGATCAAACCTATTTTTGCACCAACAATAGGCCTGAATAATAGACTTTTCAATTTTAAAAACTGAGTAAAATGGGCACTACTTACAATCTTTGGTTTCTGACACTGCCCCTAACTCTGAACTTTAGTGTAAAGGAAGAAATGCTACAGATACCCTGTGCTCAGCAGCACCAGTTTGAGCCTCAGCTAAAGAAAATATTTCACACTGAGCTCTGACTTCCTACAACTTAGAGCAAACCCAACCAGGCCAATAACTCACTTTAGCAAGTCGCCTTAATTATTTGTGACTGAGTTCACTCTCCAGATGGTCAGAGGGAGTATTAGTTTTCATTATTATTAATGAAACTAAAGAGTAGTTTGAAGGATAGAGAATTTTAACTCTAAACTAGATACTCTCAAACCTAATTCTAATAAAATAGACAGGCATGATGAATACCTGGACATTCTATAGTCTTCAAAACAACTACAGAAAACTACAAAAGCAGTGCTGAACAAAAACCAAAATAAATGGAGGTATACTATGTTCATGGATAACAAAAGAAATATGGCACACTACAGATTCTGTACACTTTTCATTCTATCAATGGCAAGCCTAACCCCTCTCTCTCCCACTCAAATATATTTAATGTAAGTAACCATGGTTGTTTTAGGGTAACCCTTAATTTTGTTTTACATTTTTTAAGGAAATCACTCTTTAAAGTCATTAATTTAACTATTTATTGGAACACTGGGACGTGCCAGTAAGTACTTGACACTATAGCACAAAATTACTCTCTAAAATAAAAGAGTAATAAGACTGAATAAAATAAAGCAGTGAAAAAAATCATAGTTATTTATTGGAACAAAGACTTTATTCCCAACTGTAAAAATATCTTTCATGGTCCCTCACCGCTCTTAGATCGGCACACCTATCCACTCCATCAAGTTTCCTGGGGACCGTCTGCAGAAAGGGTTAATCGTCCAAAGTTACCACTCCAGACCTGCTGGTTAAGAGGAGGCAGGCTGCCCAGGGAATCAGGATAACCAGCCTCACACAGAGTGGACAGAGGCCACTGTGCACTTAGGAATAAACTCCTCAACCAGCACATACTCTGCTGAGGTTTTTCATGCTGGCTTTTTCCAACAGATTCCAAGTTGAGTAATAAACAGAAATAATAGACTTTGTTGGGCCTTCCTTGAGTTCAGGAAGATCTGACAATATAATGAAATAGCTCAACACAGTCCTCTGAAATTTTTCATTAGAATTCTTTTCTCCTGAATCATGTTAATAAGGTACAAATTGGCCCTGGGGTTTGTACGTAACTACTTACTCATGGGCTGCTCCAGCTCAGAAGGATGGGAAAAGACTGAGGCCTGCCAGTAGGAGGCAGGGCCAGGCCCAGGTTTGGAAGATTTCTGGATGGAAATCCGAGCTAAATACTAATTAGAAAACAGCTCCCTTATATAACACTCGATTGGCTCTGAGGTGAATCTAGAATACTGTTCTCTACTTTTATCTGTATCTGCTCCCAGAGTCGCCAGAACTGGCATTTGGCTCAACAAGCCTCAAATCACTTCCATCTTTTTTTTTTAATACATTTTTATTGATTTCAGAGAGGAAGGAAGAGGGAGAGAGAGAAACATCAATGATGAGAGAGAATCATTGATTGGCTGCCTCCTGCATGCCTCCTACTGGGAATCGAGCCCACAACCCGGGCATGTGTCCTGACCAGGAATCGAACCTTGACCTTCTGGTTCATAGGTCAATGCTCAACCACTAAGCCATGCCTGGCCAGGCTTGCTTCCATCTTTAAGGGGTAGCAACTTTATTATTTTTCTACAATTCAGCAGGCTAAGCTAACTCTAGGCATTATTATTCTGTAAGGTATTACAAATGTAGCAAAATGACGCAAATATATTCCCCTCTCCATACCTACAGAATACCCTGAACTTAAACTGGCATGCACTGGACTTCAAATTGAGATATTCAGAACCCTGTTTTCCAGAAGCAGTGGCATTTTGCTGCCCTGGGCCAGCTAAACAGAGGAAATGAGGAATCTGACTTGTTTTATTTAAAGAAGAAGAAAAAAAAACACTTTAAGGCCTGTTCCTGGTGCCTTTGAACATTTAACACTTAAAACCTGAATTGTTTCATAACAAACTAGGGCTGCCTTTCCTCTCTCTAAGAAGAGGCCCTTGGGGAGTATTTATTTAGTTAATGAATGTTAAGTAGTTGTGTTTCTCTCACAAAACAAAAAAACAAAACCAGAAGATGCCCCAGCTCTGCAAGGCCACATAAGCTCCATGAGCCAAGAGCCTGGAGCAGTAAACTGGAAATTTAGGGAACAGTATGGCCACAAGCACTTCTCCACAAGGAAAAACAACCCCCCTCTTGGCTCAACTCCAAAAGGCAATTGAGCCCGTAATGTCCGGGCTAATCTCTGAACAGCCGCTCTGCCAACTTTCTCCTACAGGCATTAGGTTTTTCAGCACGGGTTTTGCAAATAATCTAAAACAATTAATTAGAGCTTTTGAATACATCGGGTACCATTAATGAAACACTGCCAGACAGCCTTCGGTAGCATATTTCCAGAGCTAATTAAACGTGGCAAACTGTGGCAAAGAGCACAGACTCCCCGGGCACCCGAGAGGGCCAGGCAGAGCCCCGGCGAGTGACAGTGAAGCCATCCCAGCGGGCCACCCGGGTGAGGAAGATGGGGGGCTGCTGGGTCAGGTCCCCCACAATATGCCAGACCCTGCTCTCAAATTATATAATTATCAGGCTCTTGCGATTGAAACTATTCGTTCACCCTGAAGACATTTTTTTTCTTCTAACGAGTAGAAATTCTTAATTTAATACTTAAAAGTTTGGTATTGCTTCTAGTCCGTATTTCCATCCCCAAAGAGATTGGTTTAAAAAATATTTTTTAATGTATAGTTGTTTTTAAAAACTAAATATTAAAATGAATCTCATCCCCAAACTCCCTTCTTTCAGAGTCCTGCATAATCTAAGATTTCCCACTCCCATAACCTCAGTCATGTGGGAAATCTTTCTATTTTTTTCACTATCTAATGCCACACAGAATTCCAGACCGCTCCACATGCATGGCTAGCAAGATAAACACATCTTTAGGAGGCCTAGGCAAAAGCTAGCAGGGGGCAAGAAGTAAAAATGTTGTTGCATTCCTCTGGACTTTTCTGGTGCAATTTCAAAAACAGAACCACCACCACCTGGGGCTTGTGGCAAACTCCAGGGCGGCACTTAGGTTGCTCACTGCCCCTCCTCAGCTCCCCCCAGGCCAGTGATGAGGTCTGAGAAAGCAAATCAGAAAACCTTATACACTACTCAGTGGCAAAACAAATAAATAAGTGTTATGTTAAAAGACAACTTTGCAGGCCCAGGGGTTAAATCTTCTCAGTGTCTTATCTCAATTTTTAATAAATATTGTGTCAGGGTATTTAATAAATATTAATAACAACTGAGGGAATATTTTTCCCTTCTGAAAAAAAAAATTTTTTTTTAAGTTCTAGCCTGGAGTCTGATTATAAGAACGAAATAGGGATCAGTGGGGAAGCCAGAGTTACAAACTAGAACAGCTCCAGCAGAAACGAGTTGTGCCTCACTTAACATTACCGTTTTATAACACCCTTGTTAACCTACCTCACTTTTACCCAGTCAGCTGGTACCACCCCTCATTACCTAGTCTCCTCAGCCACAGCTGCCTGTACCAACGTCCTCATGCTCACTAAACCAACACAAGTCTCCTACCTTGGTCTACTGAGTCACACAGCAAGAAATGAGAAAGGCAGTCCTGGCCGGTGTGGCTCGGTTGGTTGGAACATTGTCCCATACACCAAAAGGTTGTGGGTTAGATTCCTAGTCAGAGTATATATATTCAGGTTGTGGGTTAGATCCCCAGTCAGGGTATGTATGGGAGGCAACTGTCTCTCTCTCTCTCTCTCTCTCTCTCTCTCTCTCTCGCTCTCTCGCTCTCTCTCTCTCTCTCATCTCTCTCTCTTCTCTCTCTCTTTCTCCTTTCCTCTCTCTAAAATCAATTTTTTAAAAAAGTATAAAAATAAATGGGAAAGGCAAAAGGCACATAAAAGAAAGAACTAGGGGAGAATTCCTTCCATAACAACTGTGATGATTACGCCAAGGTGTAGCCCCAGCTAGTAAATAATAAAGACACACCTGGTTTCTGCAGGTGTGCCACACTTACCGCTGGAGAGCTAAAAGCATCTGTGGAACTCACTCCCTCAAACCAAGTTCCTCATCAACACATGGATCCCTCTGACTGGAAGGTTTTCAAGACAGCCATTCAAAGGCATGCTAAAGCCAAGCTCCCTTAATTTAATACTTAAGAGTATTAAATTATGACAGTAAGAATTTTCTGGGTGTTTGCCGGGTCTGTGTTACAATTTGTGCATTAAGAAAAAAGACTGATCTACACTGTCAAATGTAGCATCAACATCAGACGGGCCTGTTAAAAAATATACAGTCTGCCCTAGCCAGTTTGGCTCAGTGGATAGAGCGTCAGCTGGTGGACTGAAGGGTCGCTGGTTTGATTCTGGTCAAGGGCACAACCTTGGTTGTCGGCTCCATCCCCAGGCCCGGTCAGGGTGCTTGTGGGAAGCAACCAATCGATGTGTCTCACGTTGATGTTTCTCTCTCTCTGTCTCTCCCCCTCCCTTCCAGTCTCTCTAAAAATCAATGGGAAAATATCCTCAGGTGAGGATTAACAACAAGAATAAAAAATGTGCAATTTGTGTCCCATTGAGGCTTACTGAACAGAATCTGCATGTTAACAAGATCCCCAATATTCGTATGCACATTAAACTTTAGAAAGCATTGGTCCAATGTTTGCTTATAGCTTCCAATTCCAAAAGCAAGATGGGTATACCTCACCCTCAGGCAAAACCAATATGAATATCCATATTATAAAACATTTTAAAGTGATTATTTTCTTTACAGAAAAAAATGTACTATATGTATCAAGCTCCTTGCTCATACTTAATTAGTTTAATTAGTAAAAATGAGTTTATAAACAATACATTTATATACTACAGAAACTTAGATGCAACTGTATTTCTCTGAAAAACTAGTTTGTCTATGGGAAGCACCTTTGCCAAAGGTGGTAAGAACCTCAAAATCCATTTCCCTGTAAAACAGGCCACCTAGGGAATGACAAGAATGAGACCAAAATCAGGAGAATGAGGTGTAAAGAGGGCCCAGGCTTTTAAGACAATGATTTTTCAAGAACAGTCATTCACAATGCAAAGAGTTTTTCTTTAAATGTTTCAGGGGATTGTTCTGTGTTTCAAGATAGAGCTTTTACTGTTACGTAGAAGTACTTATCTTTACTATTAGGTTATGACACAGTGTTCCACTGATATGCCTTTATCATCTTTCCTCCCCAAAATGAGCAAATTGAAAGAAAATTTAAAAATCATTATTAATTTCATAACTATATCCCTCCCATAGGTCCTTCCTTCTAATTTCTGCTCCTGGTCACCATAATCTTGCCTCAATTATTACAATAACCACAAACCAGTATCCCCAAATGCACCCTCACCCAGCAGTCTATTCTCAACACAGCAGCCAGAGTGATCCTCGTAAAACATCCTTCAGATCATATCGTTCCACTGCTCAACCCCTCCAGTGGCTCCATATCAGAGTCAAAACCTCCCAATGTCTACGAGGCTTTGCGCAGCCCCACACACGCATCCCCAATTAACTCTGACCCTCCGCACCAGCAGCCACCGGGCCTACGGACTGTCCCTTGAGCACTTCAGGTAAACTGTCACCTAAGGAGCTTTGCACGTTTCCTTCTGCCTGAGACGCTCATTCCCCCAGATCCCTACTCACCTCACCTCCTTCCGAGCTTTGCTCAAACCTGCTATAAGCATCTTCCCAGTTGAGGATGTCCCTAAGCACCTCACTTTCCACCCTGCATTCCCCCACTAACAATCCCTAGCCCCTTCGCTTTTTCTCCATTGAACCTGGTAACATTTCCATGATTTTTGTTTGTTTCTGGTCTGTTTCTCCCACTAACATGTAAGCTTCATGAGGGCAAAGATTGTTGTCTGCTTTGATCAATGCTTTATCTCCAACACTGGGAGGGGCGGGGAGGATAGTGTCTAGAATGCTCAATAGATGCCTGTTGAATAAACCAATCGGTTACCACTTTAGGAGACGTAACCATGTTATAGAAAGTGGAAAACTCATTGTTTGCACTAACTCCAAAGTCTCCCCGTTCTGTGCCTCAGAAGCTAACAAAGCACCTGAGACTTGGGAGGCTCTCCAAGTTTGCTGACCAGACTACAGGTCCTCATCGAAACAGCAGTTATTTAAAAGTTGAAAGCAATGGTGGAATGATAAATGGTTCTTTCCTCTAACTCAGCCGTGGGCAAACTACGTCCCGCGGGCCGGATCCGGCCCATTTGAAATGAATAAAACTAAAAAAAAAAAAAGACCGTACCCTTTTATGTAATGATGTTTACTTTGAATTTATATTAGTTCACACAAACACTCCATCCATGCTTTTGTTCCGGCCCTCCGGTCCAGTTTAAGAACACATTGTGGCCCTTGAGTCAAAAAGTTTGCCCACCCCTGCTCTAACTCAAAGAAAGGGGAGGATAGGAGCTGACTGGCATTCTGCTTCACATGCAGCAATGAAACAATAACGTTGGCGCGCACAGAGGCGTCCCATTGGAAAAGATGGTCGCGGCAAAGTGCTGCAGCAGTTGGTGGCATCACCAATGGAAATGACAGAGCAGGGCCACCTCCTGGAGCTGATGCTCTGCTCTCCCCTGAGGCCTCTGCTACCTGAGCATCTTTTAGGTTGGGACAGGAGGGGAGGGAGGGAGGGAGGGAAGGAGGAAGGTGTAACTCCTGACGGCTCTAGTCTATGTCTAGGCCAGGACTGTTATCCAGGCACGTGAGAAGAAAGCAAAGCAACACAAAGAACCTAAAGCAGTTTTATTAGAATTGTTTCCTTTTGCCGTGACTACCACTTATTACTATACGGGTCCCTTCATTGACAACAGAGAGAATAACTTTAAGGGGGAAAAAAGCAACATTTCCCTTTGAAAGCAGTAAGATTTTCTACATTCCACTCTAGGCTTTTTTTTTTTTTTTTGTAAGATTTCTAAGAGTTGGCAGGATAGGGCAGGAGAGTAGCTGGGCCTCGGTCCTCGGAGCACCTGCTGCCTCCTCCTTGGAAGGGACACTCTGAGAGCAGTGCATTGTTTAGCCCTCTAGAATTCCACCTGATCTGCAGTCTCCTCTCAGAGAACAAAAATGTAACTATATTGGCCTTCAGGGTAAATCTTTCCCAGGCCACTTAGGCAGAGGAGGTTTTAAAGGAAAGGCAGCGGCTCGCATGGCTGCAGAGCAGGCCGGGCCAACCTCCCAAGGGGAAGCCCCTCGATGCCCCAATGCCCACATGCTGGGTGGGCCTGAGGGAGGGCCTCACATTGGAACACTTTCCAGGACACTCCTGGCTCCTGCAACACTTCCAAACACCAGTGCCAGGAGCTCGGAGCTCTAGCAATGATTCAAGGTGACCTCAGAGTATAAGGAATTAGTTATCAAAGCAAACTAGCTGTAAAAAAGCCTAATTTTATTTATATATATATATATATATATATATATACACACACACACACACACACACACACACACACACAATGTGTGAAGGTATAAGCTCTGAGCAATTAAACAGCTGTGTGGGCACATACAGCTCTGTCCTGATGAAAATATTGATCAATATTTATAACACAGAGCAATATCAGTGTCATGAATTAAATCAGGAATCTAGAAAGCAGGTTGGCAATTATACAGTCTAGGATAAGGACACAAAGGAGAGAGAAACCTGCTGATTTGTCTGAACGCAAATATATGTATCTTACGTTCCTGGTGTGCACATCTGGTTACCCAACTATATGTTAGTAAACTCTCTTTGCAAATGAAAAAAGGGGGCGGGGCTTTAATTAGATATATTATTACACTCACGGGCGTATGCATCCAGGGTAAGGGAATCTTTGAGAAATAAACTGATCTTTTTCTTGACTAGTGCTAACTGCCCCAACTCTGTGTGTGGTGTGCTGTGGTGTGCTGTGGTGTGGTGTGTGTGTGTGTGTGTTTACTGTTTCTGTGCAAAAGCATAAACGGGAAGGGATTTCATCATAAGCATAAACGGGAAGGGATTTCATCATGCTTGGGCGTTCCCAAGGAAAACACGACTTAAAATGCAGGCCACTCTATCTACTCCGGGCTTGTTTTTTGTTTTTTAATTTATTGGTTTGAGAGAAGAAGAGATAGAGATAGTGACAAAGACAGAAATAGACACAGAAAGAGAAACATCGATTTGTTGTTCCACTTATTTATGCATTCATTCTTTGGTTGCTTCTTGTATGTGCCCTGACTAGAGACCAAACCCACAACTTTGGCATATTGGGACGAGGCTCTAACCAACTGAGCTACCCAACCAGGGCCTACTTTGGATTTTTTTTTAATGTAGTTTTTCGCTCTTTAAAATAAATAGAAAGTAGGCACTGTGGTGATAGCTGGCATTACCATTGATGTAACTTTTCCCTGAGCATCCAAAAGTGGAATTAAACACAAAAGTGGTTATAATCACCATCTAAAATCAATAATAATCACAGACCAAATCAACTAGCTGTGCCCAGGGATTGAGGGGTTGGCAAGAGAAGGCCTTGTGGAATTTGCTTTGAATCTCCAAGCCTGTCCCTCCTCTGTCCTTTCCATTCCCTGGTGGCGGCCCCCACCCGCTCTCCCCCCCACACACACACCCGTCCTGCCATTATGAGTTGCAGCCTCTGATCACTCAATTGGCAGAAGGAAGAAACTATGGCAGAACCAGGCTGTTAATCTCGAGTCCAAGAGAAAGAACGCCAGCTCCTTCAGAGAGCCTAATAGGAAAAGCATGAGCTCCGCAGTTGCTTCCACCCTGCCAGTGACTAGTTTTATGACTGTCCATAAATAACCACTTCAACTTTTTAAAAAATTGATTTCTCTCATTATATATTACATCTTTCTTCTCTAAGCCTCAGGTCTCTCAATGGTAAAATAAGTCTAATAACAGTAGTGGGAGTGGTGGCAGTGGTAACAATGACAAGAACGGTGATAATAATAAATGCCTACCTCGCTGGGTTTCTGTGAGGATTCAATGAATCGATACGTGTAAGGTGCCCCTGGGTCCTGGTGGGTGCTGCTCCCAGAGGTGCTAAGGCCAGCAGACCTGTCAGTCAGGACAGCCTGTCTGCAGAAGTGTGTTGAGTTCTGGTTTGACCGCGAGTTGAACCATCTTTCTAAATTGCTTTCCCTAAGTCTCATTGTGTTCTTTCTAGAAATGAAAAAAACAATACCTGCCTACCCCAGGGACTGTTACGAGAATAAAATGAAATACTAGGTATAAGAGTGTTTTGGAAACTATAAATATAAAATGATATTGCAGGCATACCTCAGAGATGTTACAGGCTGCACTCCAGACCACCGCAATAGAGCAACTTGTCATGTTTTTGCTGGTGGAGGGTCTTGCCTTCAATATGTAAAAAAAGCAACACTGCCCGGCCAGCGTGGCTCGGTGGTTGAACATCGACCTCTGAACCAGGAAGTACCGGTTCGATTCCCAGTCAGGGCACATGCCCAGGTTGCAGGCTCAGTCCCCAGTAGGGGGCGTGCAGGAGGCAGCCAATTGATGAGTCTCTCATCATTGATGCTTCTATCTCTCTCTCTCTCCCTTCCTCTGTGAAATCAATAAAAAATATATTTTTTAAAAATCGCAACATCTATGAAGCACAATAAAGTGATGAATGTCGGTGCTGTTATTAGCTTAGCCTCCCCTGAGGCTGCCAGCTTGTCCCCTTCTAAACCAAGTATTAGCCAGCTGGCATCTCTACTTGCTGCCCCATGGACACAAACAGTTCAGAGCTTTCTTAGCAGGAAAATAGCTCCAACTGAAAACGTCTCTATTTTCCTGTGGACTATACCTGGAATTCCAGGTACATCTAGGAGAGATAAGGAGACATGTGCTCACTCAATAGAAATGTGTGTGCACGTTGTGGGCAAGCCTCCAAAAGGATGCGTCTGCACCCAGTGGAACAGTGGAGTGAGGGAAACAGCCATCCATCAACACCGCGGGCACCGAGGCCAACCCCGTTTCTGCAGAGCTCACCTCAGCGGCACCCCTTCCACCTGGCACAAGAGGCCAGTGCAGTGGAGACAAGTCCATCCCTTCCACCCAAACCAATTTCCCTGAATTCTGTCTGTGCCTCTTTTTCTCCTTATTAAGGTTCCTGGGATCACAGCCCTATGAAACTCTGGCAAGCCTCCGAGGCAGCAGTTAATATTTTTTAAAGATGTGTAGCACAACAGTTTTTAAAGTGAAAACGTAGTGAGCCTTAAACCCATAAGAGCAAGCATTTATTTTTTAAACTTCCCACTTTTCTTAAGAGAGATGACAGGATCGAAGGTAAGGTGCCAAAACCTAAGGTAGTTTCGAATCAGGAGGCCTTCTGGTCCCTACGCAGCTCCCGTTCGCTAGTGTGGCCCTCCCGCCCCACAATACTGTGCAATAACCGAGGAACAAGGCAGGGAGGAAAGTGTGAATGTTGTCAAAGCAACCAGTGACCGTGGGATGTGTCTTGCTGCCCCCTGCCTCCTTCACCCTCAGCCTCAAGCAGAGAAGGAAAAGCCCAGGCCAATCCATAGGGATGGAAAAGCAGCCGCCTCCTCTTCTAACCTGAGCTCATTTTATGCGCTGCGCTCCATCCCGTCCTGGGCACGAATCTAAAGGAGGCCTTTTACAGCCTTCACCCTTCTGCTGCCAAGAACCCTGCAACAGAGCTCCATGGCCATGTCAGGGGAGTAAGAATGCAAGTACAGAAGGCCCATTACTTGGTGTGCCTTCGGTTCTGATGACTTGCATATGTCTCTTCTGAGGCCAAAGGGTAGTTTAATCTTGGTTCCAGGATGTCTCACTGGGGCTCCTCAATCAAACCCAGAGGTTCCCTCATTCCACACTCCGGTTCTCCTCCACGGAGGCTGCGCTGGAGTGGCTGATGGGCCGGACTTGAGAGCCAACTGCCAGGGTTCAAGTCCCAGCTCTGGGACTTTATACACATTATTACCCACGTTGAGCCTCATCTTACTTGTCTGTAAAATGCAGATAATGATAATAAAACTGATACCCACCTCACAGTTTATCTTATAAAGACAAAATAAATGAGCTGGCAGAGAACAAGCCCTTGGTAAATGGCAGCCTATGTGCCAGGCACTCTTGTCTTTGAAGCTAAAAAGGCCGTGTTCTCAGCCTCACTTTATAAGCCCACAGATTGAATTCTCAGATTAACAGTGTTTGCCTTTGGCGACGAGGAATGGAAGAAGAGAGAATCCAAACCTCAAAATGATATCCACAAGCCTCACTCTGACATTTAAGGTCCTATACAATCTAGTCCCCTCCTTCCTTCAAACAGACCTCTTGCTACATTGCCACACCAGTTCTCCGGGTCGCCCATTCTTTAAAAAGCATCAAGCACCTAGTGCCATGTTCTGTGCTAGCCACGTTCTCCCGTGTGGTCAACCTGATGCCTCCCTCTTTTTCGATTCCGCCTGACCTGCAAAGCAGACTCACACCTAGCGCTTCCACACAGCCGTCCCCAGCTGCTCTAACCCAGCAGGGCTTCCCCTCCTGACCCCTCAGAGGTCTTGTGGCTTTTACTCGGCATTCATCATACATGGATCATTTAGCTATAGGGTTGTACTTTATATGCCATGTAACAAAGGGATGAATCTTCCATGTGTTATCTAGCGGCTAGTACTTGACACTTAGCAGGGACTCAGTCACTGATTTACTAGATGGCACAGAGCAAACCCATTGTCATTCCTTTTCAACAAACACCCTTCTGATGAATGCTCCCTCTAGCAGTGAGACTGAAAGGCTCAATCCACAGACCTAGACTAAGTAGGTTTATGGTTCAATCTGCCACTTGGATGTGTGACCTGGAGGAAGTTACCGCGCCTGTCTGCGCTTCAGTTTCCTCATCTGTAAATGCGGATAAACAAAGTGCCCACGCTTCCTAAGGCAGTTATGAGAATGAAATTGAGATAACACTTTGAACAGGGCCTGGCACACAGTAATCAGTTAATCACTCTGTAAATATTCAGTATTATTATCATTACTACTGTCTCCTGGATGTTCAACTCATCTACAATGTCCCAAAAAGCATTTTGTAAAGTATGCTAGGCCTATGCAGAAAGCTATTGGGTATCAGTATCTACAGAACATTTCTCTCTTCTTCATTCTTAGGCTGTTCAAAAGGCATCTCTACTTCTGTACTGCTGATCAGTTGACTCATGTTGTTACAGAATCTGTAATTCCACTGCACTTTCAATTTTACTGTACACCTCAGCAAAGCTTTGATTGCATATACAACTCAAAAAAGTATTTACCATGGCTTGAAAGAGGAAGGAGGGTCTTGGGCAAAACTGATTCACTATCAAATACATCACACTCACCACTTTACTATGAGGTACCCTCTTCAGTTATGTTTTCCCATCTGTCCCCAGTGTCAATGAAAGCAGAAAATTCTGCCTCAAACCCATTAGGTTTGATTATACATCTTGTCATCAAAACAGCACATTTTCCATCAAGCCATTTCCCTCTCTCTACTACTACTTTTCAATGAGATTTTAATTAAGATCAGTTTTAATGCACAGGCTAAAAGGCAAATAACTCTTCAATCATGAGACAAAATGAAACCGCTGACAGAGAGAAAGGGCAGTTCAAATTCACATGCTGCCATTAAAAAAAAACAAAACTAGCAACTTTCTCTAGATATTTGCAACGAGGAAGACATCCTGCTTTCCAATCTCATAAACCAAGTTCTGGAAACTGGCTTTTACTCAGTCTGTGCCACTGCTAGTATATGACTACTAGTCTGAGTCTACTGGAGCCCCAGTTGGTGGTCTGGCTTCTTCACTATAGCACAGAGGTTAAGAGCATAGATGTAAAACTTGGCTCCTCCACTTCCCAGCTACATGACACTGTGCAAGTTATCTAATCTCTCCATATCTCATTTCATCATCTGTAAAAGGAGAAAAATAATCAAACCTACCTCAGAGTTGTGATTAACTGAGCTCATGAAATAAGAATATGCTATTCATTGTTATATTCCGTAGCTGTTTAGCCCAGTGCCTGGCTGTAGTGCACACTCAATAAATGGTAATTATCATTGTTATCATCTCAACTGTATGTGAATTCAATAGCCAAAACCAAGCGGCTAATCATTTGTCAAGTCAATGTGTTTCGTGTTGAGACCAGCCAGTTTCAAGAACTGGTTCAACAAAACCATTTTATGTAGTCCATTATAGAACAGACACAAAGCAAATGACAACAAAACAGAGCAGATTAAGCTTCAAGTGTGTTAAGTAACCCTGACTGCCAACACTAAGACATTGATACGGAGGATCTGATATTCTTATTTAAGCAACAAGGTTCCAACCAAGTCATTTGTTTCTTCTCATCTCCGATCTCATACTCTGATGTAAATTTCAATACCTTTTAAAAAGTTAAAGATTTAAATATCTGAAATAGACAAAATTAAATACCTTCTAAGTAGCCTATGCCAAGTGTGTCTCCTCTATCTAGAAGATCTATTTATTTTGTAATAAAGAACAAAAAGGGCCCTGGCCGGTTTGGCTCAGTGGATAGAGTGTCGACCTGCGAAGGGTTGCGGGTTCAATTCCGGTCAAGGGCACATGCCCAGGTTGCAGGCTCGATCCCCAGTGCAGGGCATGCAGGAGGCAGCCAATCGATGATTCTCATCACCAATGTTTCTCTCTCCCTCTCCCTTCCACTCTGAAATTAATAAAAATATATATTTTTTAAAAAAGAACAAAAAGGCCTTCTTCAAATTCTTATTTAGGACAAGAAAGTAAATGTAACCTGTGCATGTAATAAAATTAAATGGGATTAACCCCTAGCTTATTGGTTCTCTACCCACCTCAACACTGAAGGTTAGTTAGGTATCCGAATCACTGACATTAGAATGTCTAGCACCAGTCCTTCAAAATGTAACAGGAAATATACTACATGTCTGTATAGAAGTCAAATATTTTATTTCCCTGAAGAACATAAATACTCAAGTTTTGCAAAATGTCACATGTCCTAAATTTTCCTAAACTGAGGAAACATATATCCAAAAGAATATAATAAAAATGCAATTTAGATTATGTATCTTACCTGCTGTAGCTAAACAGGAACTCATTAGGGCAAACATGGCAATCACATAATGAGAAGTCATTTTCATTTCTCCAGAAGTGTGTCCTGTTCAGTCACCTCCGTCAGCAGTTCTTCAGATCGAAATCTTTGCAAATCAGATGTGGCCTTAAAATCCCTCTTTCCAAGTGTCAAGTTGTCTGTAAAAATAAACATATTTCAAGAAGAAAACTTAATGCAGGAACTCCTTTTCATAAACACAGATTAGGGTGAAATGAAGAACTTCTAAAGAGGCTAAGATAAATTTATCTTAAAAGATGCCAAAACAGCACTCAAGCAAACTGAGATGGGGGTGATAATTACTTACTAAAGGTTTTTATAGCAAAATACTTTTTGCAAAACCACATTTACTTTTGACATTTCTTTCTAATGTTTTTGTTGTTGTTAGCCCTCACCCGGGGATAGTTTTCCTTTTTTTTTTTTTTTAGAGAAAGTGGAAGGGAAGGGAAAAGACAGAGAGAGAGAAACATTGATGTGAGAGAGACACATCAATTAGTTGCCTCCCAAATGCACTCCAACCAAGGCCAGGGATCGAGCCTGCAACTGAGATATGTGTCTTTAACCAGAATCAAACCTGGGACCTTTTCTTTAGTGTGAGGGCTGATACTCTTATCCACTGAGAGTGTAGGACTGGGTAGGACTATTGACATTTTAAGTCTTTAGTTTCCTACAAAATTGTCAGGACCACAGAAGAAAAGCAAGGTGCACTTATGATATAACATACCAGTTATATTGTGGCACTAAGGCAATCAGTGACACTTGATTCATGAATTCCCTAGTGCTAGCAAGAAGACACAGCCTGGCCATTGTGGCTCAGTGGTCGAGTATTGACCCATGGACTAGAAGGTCATGGTTTGATTCCCAGTCAGGGAGGCATGCAGGAGGCAGCTGATCAATGATTCTCTCTCATCATTGATGTTTCCATCTCTCTCCCTCTCCCTTCCTCTCTTGGAAATCAATAGAAACCTTTTTTAAAAAGAAGAAAATACAAATAGCTCTGACTAGAGACTCAATCTAATGTTAAAATGATAGTTATCACAGGAATCAAATTAAAATAGGTTTAGAATCAATTTGGAAAATAAAGATCCATTAAAAGGCAAGATTCTTATTTCAACTGTTTGCCAGCCTTCTAGCGGGATAAAAGTCTTCCCTGTCTCTTAGCCCCATCTGCAACTACCTGGTTCTTGGACTAGAGGGTCCAGCGGTCCTTTTGAACATTTTCCAATCCATAGAACCTTGAATGGCAAGCTTTGTGGTAGTTTGCTTAACTTGACTCTCCTCCCTATGGCCCTAAAGATTACCTCATTTAGTTATTTCCAGTCTTGTATCCCTAGCCTGCCACAACCCACAAAAGCACCTACTATGCTCCAAGCATTGTTTAAGACAGGGGTGAGGAAACCATTTGGTCTGGCCCTGCCAAGGCAACCACAGGCAGGACTCGAAATTCAATAAATCTAGGAGCATTTCTCATCCTATATAATAAAAGGGTAACATGCAAATTGACCCTAACAGCAGAAAGGCTGGGAATGACTGGTCACTATGACACACACTGACCACCAGGGGGCAGACGCTCAATGCAGGAGCTGCCCCCTGGTGGTCAGTGTGCTCCCACAGCGGGAGCTCTGCTCAGCCACAAGCCAGGCTGACGGCTGCCAGCACAGCAGTGGTGGCGGAAGCCTCTCCCGCCTCCTCAGCAGCGCTAAGGATGTCCGACTGCAGCTTAGGCCTGCTCCCTGCTGGCAAGTGGACATACCCTGAGGGCTCCTGGGCTGCCAGAGGGATGTCTGACTGCCAGCTTAGGCCAGATTCCCCAGGGAGCGGGCCTAAGCCAGCAGGTGGACATCCCCCAAGGGGTCCCAAACTGTGAGAGGGCACAGGCCGGGCTGAGGGACCCCCCCCCCAAAGTGCACAAATTTTTGTGCACCGGGCCTCTAGTAGCAATATAAATGTATATTAAGTGAATTATATTAAGCAAATGATGTTATAAATAGCCAAATGGCCCTTGGCAGAAAAAAGGTTCCCCACCCCTGGTTTAAGGACATGATTCCTCCTCATCAAGAATAAAAATTAGCTAAAACCTAGATAAAAGCACAAACACCCTGCCTGATCGAAGCCCTGGGCAAGGCCAGATCAAGGTGTTTCCAGGAACCATCTCAGACAGCTGGGGATTGCAGCCTTGTCACCTTCACCCAGGAGACAGCACCACAGAACCAGCTTGCTACCTTCAGGGACAAAGCCAGTTTGGGCACTTGTAAGATACAGAACAAAAATATAAAGACAATGGCAAAATGAGTTTCTAATTGAGTGTTCTTAGTTCACTGCTTTAAGTGTTAAGAGAAAGATAGTTAAAATGGCTCTTTACAGTAGTAATGCTAATTTCCTCTGAGGAATAGGGAGAGAAATAGGGTGGTTGTGTTGGCCTGGGTAGCTAGTTAGGTATTAACAAAGGGAAGGGTTGAGCTACACTGGCTAAGCCTGATTAGGTCAGGAAGCGACAGCTTCAGACACCCCAGGGGACAGCCCCATTCTCCCCCAAAAGGGACTTACTCCCCAGCAGGCAGGAAAGACCTGCTTTCCAATCTCCCTGGGGAATATCCAGGCTGGTTCACCGATTACGAGGGGAAGGGATGAACAGGAAAAAGGAAACTCTTTTGTGTGCGCAGTAGGAGCCAGATGAAGCAAAACTGAAGCATGCCCAATAGGAGCCAAAATGAGGATCATAAATGGGAAGAGTCTAGCCTGGGAAAATCTGGGGGAGGATTGGATAGGATAAGAGCACAGAACCCAGAAAATCCAGGAAAGGGATTCGAAGAATTAGGATGGAGATTGGTTATTTCGAAAGAAAGCTTACCCCTTCCCAAACCCAAGGAGATATAATCAAAGTTTAACCAAGGCTCCGGGTAGCATGTTCTCTCTCCGTAGAAGCCCCAGGCCAAGCACAGTGCCAAAAGTACCCTTCCAATAAATCTTGCCACCACACCTCAAATCCCCTATGCATGTATCCTTGAAATGCATTTTCTGCGACACCGTGTAAGAATCCTATTTCCAGCCCTGGCCAGTGTGGCTCAGTTGGTTGAGCACTGTCCTGTGCACCGAAGGGTCACTGGTTTGATTCCCAGTCAGGGCATTTATCCAGGATGTGGGTCCAATCCCCGGTCAGGGCACATACAGGAGGCAACCGATCAATGTTTTTCTCTCACACATCGATGTTTCTCTCCCTCTCCCTGTCCCTGCCCCTCTCCCTTCTTTTCTCTCTAAAAAGTCAATTTAAAAAAAAAGAATCCTATTTCCAGACCTTGCCTAGGGCAGACCCGCCTTGGTCCCAATCTACCTACTGAAACAGTTGAAGGGCAGAGATAGGAGGGGACAGGAGCCTTTTCACTGAATTGCCATTTGAGTTTTATACCATTTGGGTTTTGAAAGTATTCCCTATGCAGAAATAATAACAATAAAGTTCTGATTTCTAAAGGAATTTCTTAGACACATCTTGAAACTAAATTATATGTGCAAGAGGCACTTTGGTTCAATCTTAGTATATGATAGTAATTAAAAGCCTCCTATGAGCCCAGCTGGTGTGGCTGAGTGGCACCAAGAGGTCACCAGTTCGATTCCCGGTCAGGGCACATGCCCAGTTGCAGGTTGGACCACCAGTAGGAGGTGTGCAGGAGGCAGCCGACTGATGTTTCTCTCTCATGGATATTTCTATTCCCCTATCCCTCTCCCTTCCTCTTTCTCTAAAGTCAATAAAAACATTTTTTTAATCCTACTATGAATAGAACATGGATGGCAGTTAAAAGCCTGCCTAGGTTTGAGTTCACTCTGTCACCTACCCAATAGGTGCTGTTGGGCCAAATTGGGCCGATTGTTCTCCATACATGAACCTATCCTGTGGGTTATTCTGAAGATTTAGTGCACACACACACACAGCACATTAACATATATTAATACTTAGAATAGTACCCAACACATAATAAGCAATCATTAAGTATTAGCTATTATATCACTATTTGGCCCTTCTTTGTGAGGTATACAGGGTGGGCAAAAGTAGGTTTATAGTTGTGAGTATGTGAAACACAGGTTTAGTCTTGTATTATTATTTATTATTGTATTCTTTTCCATACGATCAACTGCAAACCTACTTTTGCCCCACCCGGTATTTATGCCAACAAAGTAAAACAGCTGGGATGTGGTTATTTATATAATTCTTAGCTAGTGTACAAGCAGTTCAAATCTTTTGTTTATTGAAAAATAAACATTTCAACAGACACTAAAAGGAGATAAGCTAAAGAATGGAATCACTAAAAGAACAAAATTGCCAGTTAAGTTGAGGCACAAATCACAGGTGCCACAATGAACCTGTCTCGAAAACCGACTAAATTATAAAGTTAGAGGTCATGAAACTGATGTCAATCATCCCTTGAAGTCCAACCTTTCTGTCGCTGTAACTCCACATCACCTCAGATGAAATGGAAGTCTCTTCTGTTACCTTAACAAACCATCAACAGCAAAGAGAATTTGACCTTATCTTTTACCAACAAAAAATTAGATTTCCTGACTAAACTAATTAAGAAAAACGCTCTCTTAAAAAAAAAATACACAAATGCTAAAGGCAATTTTCATAAAGCACAACTCCATAAAGAGATCTCAGAAGAAGATGGCTTCCCGGAGGATGTTTATGGAACACATAAACCATAGCCAGCACGAGGCTTGTGGGAATAGTTAATGAGCTCATGTCACCCCCTGCCCGCAGCTGCAGAGGGTCTGTGGGCTGGTGCTCGTTAATCCCGGGGCTTAAACCAGGTCTGAGTAAACCTGTGGAAAAGAAAGGCAAAAGGTTCTATTAAAAATATAGGCTGCAAATTGCTGACAAGAATATTGGGCAATTATTAAAATGCAGCAATTACAGATATAATAGAGCCAAGCTAAACAGTTTTGGATGCCCAAAGGCAAACCACAGCAAGTTTACACCGGATCTTAAAACATCTCCGAGGAAATCCAGGACAAGTTGAAACTACACGCTGCTGCCTCTAACAAAGAAGGAACTTTTCCTCTTTTAGCTTAAAAGTCCCTCCATAATATAACTTATTCAAAAAGAAAATAAACTGCAGGGAGTTTTTGTCTAATCTTCCCAATGTGGTGACAGGATCCTATGGCAGAAGAGAATAAAAAGGGAAGTGTGTCATTCCCATTTGGGGGAACGCCAGTTTTGGCCAAGACGTGCACACATCAACGCCTTAACACACAATTTAGGGGTCGGTTTCCCACCTGGAAGAATGCTGGATGATCGACGGCTCCCAAAAAGTCATAGATTTGAAGTAAAACGAGGGAAATACAAACTCCCCATTCTTCTGTGAGGTTATATCACACGCAATGTGCAGAGAGCAGGACGCCCCGCCTTGGTTTTGCTGCCCTCACTGAATCTCCTGGATTTTATGAACGACATGCTTCCTTTAGAAATACAAACAGGGTACCTCTGAGACCTTGAAAGAACAATTTAGGGTCTAGTCATTTTGCCCAAATTTCAAATGTGTTCTATCAAAGGGTATCAGAACTTTTCATAACCTCAACTGAACAGGAAAACATTCTGAGTGAGTGCTTAACTGGATTTTTTAATCCTCACCTGAGGATATGTTTTTATTGATTTTTAGAGAGAGAGGAAAGGAGAGAGAAAGAAACACCATCAATGAGACAGAGAAACATGGATAGATTGCCCTAGCCAGGTAGCTCAGTTGGTTAGAGTCGTTCTGACACACCAAGGTTGTGGGTTTGATCCCCGCCCGGTTAGGGCACATACAAGAAGCAACCAATAAATGTATAAATAAGTGGGACAACAAATTGCTGTTTCTCTCTCTTTCAAATCAATAAAAAAAAAATGTTGAAAAAGAAAGAAACATCGATCAATTGCCTCCCACATGCACCCAGATGGGGATCCAACCTGAAATCTAAGTATGTGCCCTGACTGGGAAGGGAACTGGCAACCTTTTGTATATAGGATGATGGTCCAACCAATTGACCCACTTGAACAGGGCTGTATAATTTTTTTTAAGATGAATGTGATACTTATTCTTCTAATTTAAGTTCCTCTATGTCTATATCTGAGACCATTAAACTGAGCATGCTGTCCCCACATTCCCTATTGACCCAACAGAGTGCACGGGTGAAGACCAAAAGTAGCTAAAAAACCCCTAACCAAACACGTCCTGAAAACCATTATGGGTTAAACCAATGTTCAGAAGGAATTGGTTGGGCACAGTATTCCCTGGGTCGACCAGGATAGAAGAAATACATAGCAGAATGATGTCTGGCAGCAAGCTAAAAGCCAGCAATAAAAATCACTAACTTCCCCTAGATGGCTAACACAACTGGCTATACACTAGTATACATGAGATTATTCAAAATCAGAACTTATAGCCAATCAAGTTCTCAATTGAAAGAATTAGCATGCTAAACATAGGTGAACAGCTTTTAAAGTTGGAAGAGGTCAAGATGATGTCACTGAAGAGGAGCCAATCCTCACGACCAGCACCTGCCCAAAATAATGTGGCAGAAAAAAATAATAACAACAATACAGCAGAGTCAGCACTCGGAACCGGGTCTGTCCATGACCAGCACTGTACCTCCCAGCTCCAGGTCTGTTGCCACACACTAGGAACTACTTTCTCCCCCTCAATATTCAGAACGCTTGTCCATGAGAGAGGGAAAAGCCTGCCCTGGCTGCCATCAGACACTGGCATTTCCAGGCTGACATATGCGCTCTGCACAAATCATTGCTGATCACAAACTGACTTGATTTCAGGACTGTGGGTGGCAGCTGTAAGTAATAAACAGTCCTTGGTAATGCTGCACTCCAAGTTCTGTGAAAACCCAAAGGGCAGATGAAGCATAAACCTATGCATTGTTATATCTTAACACTAAAACTGTTCAGACCCCCATCAGGAAAATATTCAACAAATTTGAAGATCTTAAAGACAGGGGCCTATCCAGTGGAATAAAAACATTACCAATCCCTACACTCAAATAGTAAATAACACCGGAGTCTCTCATACCTTAAACATAAAATGGTTTTCCAACAAATCATTAAAATGTTCCTAGTTTGCCATTTAAGTACATTTTTTTTTGGGGGGGGGGGGGGAATATACTGTTAAGTCTGCAAATAGTTAAGTAAAAGCTGGTAGAGGAACTGTTCTGATGGCTATTCAACCTGTTATTCAGGGAACTCAGAAAAGAGGCAGGATGGATGACATCAATATCCAGCTTGGCAGCTGTAAAAGGGATGTAGGACAGGATGCAGGACAGATACTGCTGTTTGTCTGATGACATTTGGATGCCCTTCAGGACCTGTACACAGAGAAAGCAAAGCCACCTCACTGAGTCACGACAGCAACTCTCGGGTTTCTCTACACAGAGAAACTGGGTCATTCCAAATCCCCATTTTCAGTCAGAGTTGGCACAAGCGGGGGACAGGTCCTGGCTTTGGAGAAGAAATCTCTGGAATCGCATCTAATCACAATCAATATTCAACAAATATGCCCGGCCAGCGTAGCTCAGTGGTTGAGCATCGACCTATGAACCAGGAGATCACAGTTCGATTCACGGTCAGGGCACATGCCTGGGGTTGCGCTTGATCCCCAGTGTGGAGCGTTACAGGAGGCAGCCGATCAATGATTCTCTCATCATTGATGTTTCTATCTCTCTCTCCCTCTCCCTTCCTCTCTGAAATCAATAAAAATATATTTTTAAAAACATTTTCAACGAATTTTTTTTTAAAGTACTTGGACATTTTAATGAACTTCCCTCCATGTAGTTTCAAGCTACCAGGACACAGGCCCCACCAACACCCTTAATCTTCTCCTGGGCTCTTCTGCTGAAGAACTTGGCCTTCACAATGACAGGCTGCTTTGGGAGCCTTCCCTTCCCCAGAACTTCCCATCCCTGATCGCACCACATCAATGATAGGAGCAGCTCCAGTCTTGCTTTTGGCAGCATTTACCCGTGTCTGCTCACTGACCAGGGTCCACAGTTTATCAAGGTTGACAGTTGGGCAGAAGCTCTGGTTCCTCTTCAAGTGGTAATGCCTCATACCAACTTTCCCAAAGTAGCCTCGGTGATATTTGTCAAAGTTGATCCTGTGATGATGCAGGCCTCCAGCATTACCGCGGCCCCCCGGGTGCTTCCTGCGCTTGCCGATGTTGGCTGTGGCCGTGGCCGTGGCTCACGTGGCCCCTACGTTTCCGGGTCTTCCTCAGTCTGGATGGCATGTCAGTGGGCAAGTTGCAAGAACTCAACAAATATTTTTTACTGAGCCAGGCACCATTGAAGACGCCAGGAATATAACATGGGAAAAAAAAGGAGGCAAAAATCCTGCCCTCATGGAGCTTATATTCTAGTAAAAGTAACACCATTTATTACAGAAGGCAAGATATTTAATTTCCTGCACATCATTTCTTCCTTCAACAAATCTTTATTTATTGCTTACTCCATGCCAGGCAATGGGAATATAATGGTCAAAGAGACATGTTCTTTGTCCTCATGGGCTTAAAGATGGGATAAACAATCACAAACATGTAACTGCATGCTGTAAGAACTCTAAAGAAAAAAGATCTAACTGAAAGATAAGAAAAGTCTAACTGAAAGATAAGAAAAGGGTTAAAAGGTCAGCTGAGGGATGACATTATAGGTAGAGGAGCCATTACAGGTCCCTGTTGGGGAGGGAACATGGCTGCAAAGCCAAAAGGACAAGGAATAAGGTTCAAGAAAGAGTTTAAGCAGGAAAGTGATGCATTCCCATTGGGTTTTTAAAAATTTCCCTGGTACAGGGCACTGTGGAAAACAGTATGGAGGTTCCTCAAAAAAATTAAAAATAGAACCACAATATGATCCAGCAATTCCACTTCTGGGTATATGTCCAAAGGGAATGAAATTACTATGCTATAGAGATATCTACACCCCTATGTTCACTGCAGCATTATTTACAATAACCAAGACACAGAAACAACCTGCAACCATTAGCAGATGAACAGATAAAGAAAATGTGGTGTATATATACAATGGAATACTATTTAGCCATAAAAAAGAAGAAAATCTTGCCATTTACAAAAACATAAATGGACCTTGTGGTCATTATGCTAAATAAATAAGCCAGACAGAGAAAAATACTGTATGATCTCACTTATATGTGGAATCTAAAACACTGAACTCATAGAAACAGAGATTGGTGGTTGCCAGAGGTGAGGGGTAGGTAAAGGGGAAATGGGTGCAAGTGGCCAGAAGGCACACACTCCCAGTTATAAGATAAATAAGTTCTGGGGATAATGACTATCATTAGCAATACTGTATTGTATATTTGCAAGTTGCTAAGAGAGTAAATCTTAAAAGTTCTCATCCCAAGGAAAAAAACATTTTCAACTATGTGAGTTGATGGATGTTAACTAAGTTTATTGTGGTATCATTTTGCAATATATACATATATCAAATCATTATGTTGTATCCTTTATTTTTTTAAATATATTTTATTGATTTTTTACAGAGAGGAAGGGAGAGGGATAGTTAGAAACATCGATGAGAGAGAAACATCGATTCAGCTGCCTCTTGCACGCCCCCTACTGGGGATGTGCCCGCAACCCAGATACATGCCCTTGACCGGAATCGAACCTAGGACCTTTCAGTCCGCAGGCCGACGCTCTATCCGCTGAGCCAAACCAGCTAGGGCTGTATCCTTTAAACTTATACATTATGTCAATTATATCTCAATAAAACTGGAAAAAATAAATAAAGATTTCCCTGGGTACTCTATGGAGAACTGAAGGGAGCCCAAAGTGCATAGAAGATCAGTTAAAACTCGCACAGCAGGTCAGACAAAAAAGGAGGTTTAGATCAAAATGGAGCCTCAGTTTCATGAACTTGTAAGACAATAAAAAACTAACCTTACTTACATCACAGGGTTGTTGCAAGAATCAAATGAGATTGTAGATGTAACAGTATAAAAGTTATCATTTTTTATAATTAGCAGTTATCTCTACCAAACAGATTTTTTTTCCCCTGAAGCCTAAGATTAATTAAAGTCCCAATATTCAATGGCTGTCAGTGGCAAGGAAAACACAAAAATTACTCTTGAGCCTGGACAGTATGGCTCAATGGTTAAGCATCGACCTATGAACCAGGTCATGGTTCGATTCCCAGCCAGGGCACATGCCTGGGTTGTGGCTCAATCCCTAGTAGGGGGCATGCAGGAGGCAGCCAATCAATAATTCTCTCTCATCATTGATATTTCTACCTCCCGTTCCCTTTCCCTTCCTCTCTGAAATCAATAAAAATATACTTTAAAAAAAAAGATTACCCTTGAACTACCTGTACTTGTGGGACGGAATTCCACATGAACACCCACTGGGTAAGGAGGCAGGAGGCACAGAGGGTACAGGGTGTGCAGAGACGCTGGACTCCACTCTACCCCACACCTCCAGGCCTGTTCCACCCGCACTCCTGGCTGAGAGTGTGACTAACACATCTCTGGCCGCAACATCCTTAGTTTCATTTGGGCTGACCTTCAATCAGTCCTTAAAAGGCCTTCTGTTTATCCCAAGCCCAACAGACCTCAGTGCCCAAGCAAAACACAGCACAAAAGGGAGGGTGGGCATGAATACATTTTACAAGGTTGTTTTGTTCAGGCCCACAAATTAGGACTGATTTTTCACTCACCCTTGCAGTAGTCCAAGAACCACCTTTCACGTTTAATATTTTGCATCCAAAGATTTTTGTGACTTATAATTTTAAGCCAGAATTAATAGAGAACTGTATTTGAGCGTTCCAACATGGCTTATCCAGATGTGTTACATTGGACAAGTCATTTAGCCTCCATCACCCCTCATCTGTAAAATGATAATGATATTTTGATTGTAATATGATCTAGAATATGGGCATGGTACCTAAAACAATACCTGGCTCACACAGTGCATTTTTAAAAAAATAAGAGTCACTGAAGCTTTTATGGTTAAAACACATCTAGACTTTCAAAAAAACAAGCAAACTACTAATAGTGAGATAATATAGTTAGTTTACATCAAAATTTGTACTAATTTGAGATTTAGACTTTATCCACTAGAATTTCAACAATTCCTTCTATCACCAAAAGATAATGATTCCAAACTCAATACAAGATATGAGTCCTAAAGTTAGTTAGAATATGGAAGAGTTCCTAAAGGGTGGTACAGCTACTGCCTCAGAATCTCTGGTGTAAGTTACAAGGATCCGACTGCAGGCCCTACTCAGTTCTACCTGATGATTCCCAAATTAGCTTCAGGGGTTTAGTCCGGGGCTGCGGAACTCAGCCTGGTGCTGCCACCAAACCAGCCAAACTGCCTGGAGTGAGGAATCAGCCATCACCCTACGGGCTTATTAAATCATGGAGCTGCAATTATTCCAGCCCAAGTCAGCAATCTGAATATTCTCAGGACACCCATCATCATCCCTTAGGCCCTCGCAAGCACCAGGCCATTAAAAAAAGCTTTTGGGAAGCAACATCCACTAGACCTCCAGTAGACTTTGTACAAATATATAGTAATTTACTAAAATATATGACCCACGTGCTTATTTATATCCATAGGGATGCTGCAAATATATGAATTTAGAATAAATGCTCCAACAATAGACTACTTTGCTAATTACCACTAAGTATACTAGTATTACTTTTCTTGATCTCACTGACTTCTAATATAAAATTATTTCTCTTGGGTGGGGGTAATTCCTCAATTGATACATTTCAATTATTTAACTGATACTATTTGGTAAGGAAAGGGCTCAGCAGGCCAAGCATGTGAAACTTTAAGAATTAAAACCCTTCACGTGGCTGCTGGATGTTGCCAACTTAGTCCAACCTCATCCTCTGCGTGGTCCAACCACACTCACCTCCATTCGGTTCCACCAAAGGCCAAGCACTTGCTTCCAGAACCAATGTTCACTGTGTTGGACCTCAATGACCCTCCATGGTCCCCCTAACAGGGCCTCTTTCTAACACCTTCAGGTCTCAGGTCTATATGTAAGCATTGCTTCTTCTTTTTTTAAATATATATTTTATTGATTTTTTACAGAGAGGAAGGGAGAGGGATAGAGAGTTAGAAACATCGATGAGAGAGAAGCATCGATTAGCTGCCTCCTGCACACCCCCGACGGGGGATATGCCCACAACCAAGGTACATGCCCTTGACTGGAATCGAACCTGGGACCCTTCAGTCCCCAGGCCGATGCTCTATCCACTGAGCCAAACCAGCTAGGGCAAGCATTGCTTCTTTAAGGAAGCCTCCTCTGGTTCTCTCAGATGAAATTAAACCTGGACACCTGGAATGCCGTGCACGTCAACCCTGCAGGCAAATCTTCATGTAATTATTTTCTTCCAGGTATGGCTTTCCCACTCTCTGTTCACTCCAGAAGGAGGGCTCACAGTCGACCTAGCTCACGCTTGGTCATAGCAGACATCGGCTAAAGGTATCGTGCTGTGCACTTTACAATGAAAAGTAGTATGGAACGATACTGAATTATCAGGACATGTCCCAATAAGTAAAAGATAAACCAACAGATAAGAGCTTTGTCTAAGAAAGAACCTATACCCCAGGCAGCCTCGAAGGAACAGGACAGGTGGGAGTTCTGGCATCAACGTGTGTTACAAGCTCAGACAAGTTACTTCATCCTGGGCTTTAATTTCTTCATCTCTAATATGAAGAGATTAAACAAGAAATCTTTTACCCTGTACCTTATTTGGAATTGCCATTAAATGGGCTATCAACTAATTCTGATTCCCTCCTATAAAATGAGACTTCAAACTCACTGGTGGAAATTTGAAATGCATGACCATGTAATGGCTAGCAGGAACTGGAAAGTATCACTTAAGAAAAACATTCAATTTGACGACACAACTGTGCATAAAATGCGGGCATCCTTGTTTCATCGAGTTCTGCCTTCTCGCACTTCGCAGGTACTGAGTTTTTCACAAATTGAACATTTGTGGTAACCCTGAGTCAAGCAAGCCTATCATTTCTCCAATAGGCTCAGATGACGGTTAGCATTTTTTAGCAATCAAGTATTATTAAATTAAGGTATGTACATTGTGGTTTTGGACATAATGCTATTCCACACTATAAATAGACTATAGTATAGTGTTACCTTTTATATACATTGGGAAACAAAAAAAATGTGTGACTCATTATTGCAATATTCTCTTTATTGTGGTGGTCTGGAACCAAACCCATAGTACTCCAAGGTATGCCTGTACTAATACATTAGCTATTTTTAACACATATTTTATATAAACAAACAGATTTAAATGAATTATCTTGTGAGTAATGTAAGCACACACAAAACCTGAATTATGTCAGATCTACCCATTTTGTCAAAATTGCCATAATTATTCTATTCCTCAAACTCCATGAGTTCTACTTGTTCCACTCATCTTACTCCAAAAGCCAGTTCTGATTTTCCCCATCCCACTGTGAACACTAGCTCTCTGCCATTTTATGTATAATTTGTTCCATGTTAAATTCTACTCAACGCCAACTCAGAATGTTAGAACAGATAACATCTACTCCAACCCTTTAGTGTTAGATTAGCAAAACCAAGAATTGGAAAGGCTCAACGAGTGGCCCAGGTTCCTCAACTCGTTAGTAGCACAGCCAAGGCCTGTCCACAGGCTGCTTGGTAATGATTCTGTGTTTGTTCACGTGTTTACACCACATTCACCCTCCTATTAGAGACTAACACCCCGCTTTCCTCTTCTCACCTCACGCAACACCTAGCTAGCATCTACTGAGCACCTACTGTGTTTTTCATAATCTCTCATTTCATCCTCTCAACAACCCAAGGGGAGAGAGATGTCCTTTCCTCCCCTTTGCAGTGAGAAAAGTGAGGCTTTACGATGCGAACCAACCCCAAGGCCACCAGCTGACCAGTCCTGGCCCCAGGAGGGGAGCCCAGGTCTGATTCCACAGCCCATGCTCTGAACCACAAACAGGAACTCCTCCAACTCTGCTCACCACCCAGGCCCTGCACAGACCCTCTGGTGGTGCAGTGAGATCAGACGGAACATGAGGGATGTCATTTCATTTTGAAACCGGGGAGGCAAGGCTCAATCAGCAGTTTTAGTTTCCCTTTTCATTCACTCAACAAACACTTACTAGCACCTGCCTTGTTCCGGACACTGTTCCGGGAGCTGGGGACACGGGGAACTAAACATGACACTGTTGTCATGGAGTTTACCTTCTACAGGGGGAGACAGACCACAAATACATAATTGTGTCAAATGGAGGTAAGTCCTATGAAGGAAAATAAAGCAGGTTAAGGAGAAAGAGTGATGAGAGGAAGGCTGCTGTTTTAGATAGAGCGGTCAGGGAAGGGGTGATAGTGTAATTTATAATAGGAAATACATATTTGGTGTCCTCCCTATTTCTGGCACAGAGCTGATAAAACCTTTGGAATTTCCTAAGTGATGAGAGGAATAAAGGTGTCTTATGTTACTGAGGTGGCTTTTGAACCCCACTTAAAGAGGGGGCCAGTTGCCAGGAGAACTAACCACATATTTGGAGGAGAATAGAGGGGCTGGAGGATAAATCAATGGCCAATGGGCAATGATTTTATCAATCATTCTTACATGATGAAGCTCCTATAAAAACCTAAAATGGTGAGATTCGGAGAGCATCTGGGTTGGTGAACACCTGGAGATGCAGGAAGAGTGGTGCTTAGCGAGAGCAGGGAAGCTCCATGGCCTTTCCCCACCCCCCGCCCTGTGCGTCTCTTCCATCTGGCTGTTCCTGAGTTACATCCTTTTATAATAAACCAGTGACCTAGTAGGTAAAATGCTTCTCTGAGTTCAGTGAGCCACTAAGGAGGGGGCAGCTGACCTCGAACCCATAGCCCGCAGGTCTGGAGCACAGGTTTGAACCTGTGTCTGAAGAGGACTGAGCCCTTAAACTGTGGAATCTGAGGCTATCTCCTGGCAGACAGTGATAGTGTCAGAATTGATTTGAGTTTCGGGACGCCCTGCTGGTGTCTGAGAATTGCTTGATGGTGTGGGGGGAACACCCCTCCCTCACAGTGGAATTGGTGACCAGAACCCTTTTTAGAAGGCCTCTCAGATGAAGTGACATTGGAGCAGAGAGGTGAGAGACAGAGCTATGACAGTGTCTGATGGGAAAACATCCCCGGCAGGGGGTGGCAAGTACAAAGGCCCCGCAGGCAGAGGACACTTGGTGTGTCCTAAGAGCACAAAGTGTGGGATGCCACCCCCAGCTGAGCTGGGTTCAAATCCCTGCCTTGCTTCTTCCTAGTGGTGTCACTGCGGGCAACTTCCTAAACACCTCCATGCCTCATCCGTAAAGTAGAGGTAATGATTCTATTTCCCTAATGGGGTTGTTATGAGGATTAAGTTAGTTAATAACATGTGAAAGCACTTAATACCTACTATGGTCTTAGAGTCCAGGAAATAGTAGCTATGATTTTTGACCAGGTCATTGATAACTTAGCTCCATTCAAGACCATTTACTTTCAATTTGATAGTTTTGAGCCCCAGGATTCAATTATGCTGCTGGCTTTGTACATGGCCAATCTCTTGCTCCTAAGCCTTTGACTTCCTTGGCTGGGCCTCCCATCCTGATGAGGTGAGTTCTCTGGGAACCACACTGATGTTATCACAAAGAACAGAAGAGCGGGAAGCAAACCACTCTGACATCCCTGTTACACTATACCAGCGGTTCTCAACCTGTGGGTCGCGACCCCTGAAAATACATCCTGCATATCAGATATTTACATTACGATTCGTAACAGTAGCAAAATTACAGTTATGAAGCAGCAACGAAAATAATTTTATGGTTGGGGGTCACCACAACATGAGGAACTGTATTAACGGGTCGCGGCATTAGGAAGGTTGAGAACCACTGCAGCTCTTCCTCCACATCAGCTGCTTCTTCAAAAGTGCCATGGACTGGGCCTTGGATGTAAGTCGCTGGTTTCACAGGCCTGAATCCCAGCAGCGCCTCCTGGCTGCACCTCTGACTGAAGGAAGCAGTCATTTCCTTTGCAACCCTCTGTCTTGAGAAGGGTTAAAACCTCTCTTCAGAATTAAGATGGTAATTTAATTTTTAAAAAGTCCTTTCTCCAGCGTCCTTTCTGTCGAAACGTCCCGTTTCTTTTCAAAGAAACTAGAACATCAAAGCAAAACTCAAAAGTCAGCTGGCCTGGTGGTCTCCAGACCGTTCCTCAGAGCACAGCCCTGCAGCAACGCTGGAAGGTACAGCGAGCTGCCCCGCAGCTGGGCCCAGCGCCAGGGGAAGATGTCAGGGCCACAAGGGAAGTCTACTCCTCTCCCTCCGTTCTTTCCTTTAATGCTGTGTTTACTTTTCATCTTTGTAGCCCCGTGGGTTAAAGGGCAAACCACAGGCAGAGAGCAACCACAGCAAGCCCGAGCCTGCTGGAGGTAAAATGGGAGTCTTCCCAAGCCACTTGTAAGGCTGGGAGATGGGGAGAGCCCACGGTTGCTGCTTCAAGTCAGACAACTAAAAGGAGGTCAGTGTTTTAGTCTGACAGGCCTCGAATGTGGCTTTTTAAACATCAGATTCTCCTTCTTCCAGACAGACCTGAGGGTTTTCCCTTTTTAATATCATAAGTGTACATTTAACTGTAAGAAATACACAAAATCTTGCTTCTTCTTATTCATGTAGTCATCCAACAGATATTTATCAAGTGCCTGTTCAATGTCAAGACTGTTCTAGGTGTGGGGATTCAACAACGAATCTATAATAATAATAAAAGCGTAACATGCTAATTACACCGGACGTCCTTCCGGATGAAGCCAGGGCTGCAAGGGAAACCCCGGTCCCGGGTGCCAGAGGGAAGCCAATGCCGGCAGCCGGGGGAAGGAAGGCCTATTCTTGCATGAATTTTGTGCATTGGGCCTCTAGTAAAATATATAAAAATCCCTGCCCTCATGGAGCTTACATCTAGTCAGGGGAGACTATAAACAAGATATATAATTGTATATGAGACCGAAATAAATGCTAAGAAAACAAGTAAAGCAGAAAAAAAAAAGAAAGGACACATTTGAGGGTCTCTGGTTTGGTGTGTTTCTTTGTTTTGAGTAAGGACCTATTGAAAGTGAACTTGGTAGCTATTTAGGAGAAAAACATTTCAAGCAAAGAAAACAGCACATGCAAAGGCCCTGAGACAGAATGTGTCTGGTGGGTTAGGAAAACGGCAAGCAGGCCACGGAGCAGAGTTGAGTGAGCCGGAGTGCGGTTAAAGAAGTAACAGGCGAGGGAGTCAGGGGCTGGTTATGTATGACTTTACAGATCACTGTAAGGATTTTGATTTTTTTTATTCTGAGTAAGACAGGAACGGTAGAGTGTTTTAAGCAGAAGAATGACATGACCTGACTTAGGTTTCATCAGGGCCATTCTGGCTATTGGGTGGAGAATATGCAGAAGGGCAGAGGGAAGCACTATTTCCCAGTCATGTGACCTTGGGCAGCCCACCTAACCTCTCTGTACGTGGTTCTTCTCATCTTTTGAGGGACTTAAAGGGGATATTTCTGAGCCCCACTCTACCCCCAAACTCTATGACTCTGTGTTGATTTCCTTTGCCTTTCCTATGGTTATGACATAATGATTATAAGCTTGCTGTTTCCCCAGTGCTTTAACTGACTTGGAAGTGAGTTGAAGAATTCAATTTGACAACAAATATGCCAAGCCCATGCCACACACCCAGGATAACAAAAATGGTAAGAATCTTGCTCTAGAGAAGCCCACAGTCTGGCAGAGGAGGAAAATGAGTTCTCACGAGACAAGAGATGTGCTGTAGGAGAAATTAAGGGGGGAAGCAACCAACCGCCTGCCAGGAGGAACCTTGTAAAGCGTCCTGGATGAGTAAACTGGGGGCCTCCAGAGAGACGGGAAAGAAGGGGATGCTAGAGGGGGGATAAGTCTGACAGGAACAGGGCACAAAAGCACAGGGCAGGCTTCGGAAACCATAAGGAGTCTGGGATGACACAGGTTCACGGAGGAAGTAGAGGAAAAATGGTTGAAAAAAATAGGCAAACGCTGTGTTGTTCATGACTGGACATCCCGTGCCAAGGATAATGGAACAGCAGAGCTTTTTAAAACGTAAGAAACAAAAACAGATCTGTGTTCTCCAACTATAATGCGTTTATCAACCATAATAAATGCATACTTTGAGACAGGGATGCTCAAGCCAAGAAAACCAACTGGAAGACACCTGTGCAGGTGAGATGATGATTTGCAAATGGAGAAGAAAACACCAACTGAGATCTGCTAAAGGTAAGACACGGTGGAGATAGTGTGATCGGCCGGGAGAAGCAAGGAAGCAAAAAGGAGTTACTGGCATCGATGTGGCCATTGAGGCATAGAAATATGAGCAACTAAATAACGAAGAAGGGAAGGGGAAAACTGAACCTTGGAGAATGCCAACACCTGAGGATCAGGCACTGAAAAGGACACCTGAACAGAGATCAGGAAGGTAAGGGGGGAACCAGGAGAGGTAGTTTCAGGGAAGCCAAGATAATAAAACATGGGGAAGACAGAAGGATAAAGCAGCGAACGCAGCAGAGAGAGGGCAGGGAAGATGCTGACTGAAACAAGGGCAGAATTTTGCACCTTGCCTCTTTTCTAGCACCCAGTCAGGGTGTGGTGAGTGCTAAACTCCAGCAGCTCTGACAGACTCGTTATCAAAGATCCTGTACCACCAGGAAAGTTTTATTCAACACTCTGAGGAGGAGTAAGGTGTGAGAAACAGGAACTAAGATCTTCTGGGGGTGATGTCTCTTAGTTAACACCTGGGTCTCACGGGACCACTAATCCTGAAACTAGCAGCAGGCTTTCAGAAAGGCCATTTGCTTCTGACAAGTGCTGAGGACAATACGTTCACCCACACACCATCCACCTTCCAGTCAGGCTTCTCACCTCTGTATTCTTCTCACACTGGCATCCTAGTCTTTCTCCCCCAGCAGAATAATGCTAACCAGCAGGACTATGTTTCTGTTTCAATGCAGTGCAAAAAGTGTAACAACAACAAACACACCATAGCACCAACTCCCTGGTGTGATACTGGGAGCCCATAACCTAGTACCGTTCAGTCAGGAAACATCTTTACCAAAAATACCCGTCAGTCCCAGAACACTACGACCAAACCCCTTAGCGTCAGCAGAAACTGCCTAACTGCTCTTCTATTTGCTCTCCGAGAAACAAAAAGGAGACGAAGGAGGTGAGAGTGGTTAATTCCAAAATTACTCTTAATTTCCAATACAGAAGGCTTGAGAAAAATTTGAAAGCCAACATAAAAACTAACAGATTTTTTTAAGTGCATCAACGATCCTTTCTCCTATACCCTCTATAAAAAAGCAACCCAACCACCAAATGATCATTTTTCTTGGCCTCATTTCCCTATTTTTGTGATATATAATTGGAAACAGACTGCTTTTTCCTGGCTTCAGCGGACAGGATCTTTGGGGTTACAGGAATTGCCAACTGCAGAACCTCAACCTTAGCAAAATTTCTTTTGCAAACCTCTTACCTATGTACATAACACATTTAAATCCCTTAGGTTTTCTTTTAAAATATATACTTTTTTTTAATTGATTTCAGAGAGGAAGGGAGAGCGAGAGCAAGAGAGAGAGAGAGAGAGAGAGAGAGAGAGAGAGAGGCAGAAACATCAATGATGAGAGAGAATCATGGATTGGCTGCCTCCTGCACAGTCTCTACTGGAGATCAAGCCTGCAACCCAGGCATGTACCTTGACTGGCGGCGTGGAACTGTGACCTCCGGGTTTATAGGTCAACACTCAACCACTGAGCAACAAGGGCAGGGCTAAATACCTTAGGTTTTCAACAGAATACATTTAAATCCCTTATTATTATGCAAAAGTGATTTTTTTCCCCCTAACGAATTAGACACACCCCTCCCTTTCCTAACCTCCCTACCTGCCTAGTATCCTGCTTTGTATTCAGTATCTTCCGTTTGAACATTACCAAAAGCCCTACCCAGCAAGGTATATATAGGATACTTTCTGGAAGCATTTTTAAGAATTTAGCAGAACTGGTTCTACAGGAAACCTCCTTATTAGCCCACACACTGAATGCAAGTAAAACCTTGAATATCTTAAAGAGCAACCATTCTAATAATGAAATAAAGATGTAAGTGCAGAAAACTATGATTGCATCAAGCCACCCTTCCCGTGGCTCCTGTGTCAAAAGCATGATGCATCCAGTGGCTGTGCAGCAACTGTATGATGAATATGACGAACTCAAAACAGAGAGACAGGTGCGCCTCCACAAAGTGGGTTGTTAGCCAAAGTAATTTTTCATGATTCAAATGGCAAACTGTGAACACTCGACAAGTAACAATCTCTACAAAGACACAAGAATAAGAAAAATAAGAGGAATGCCTGCTTAGAAACACTGGCAAAAAGAGACCAGCAGTAGTAAACATGCTCACTTATAACAGTGGTCGGCAAACTGCAGCTGGCGAGCCACATGCGGCTCTTTGGATCCTTGAGTGTGGCTCTTCCACAAAATACCACGTGCGAGCGCGCACGTACACTGCAATTGAAACTTCGTGGCCCATGCGCAGAAGTCGGTATTTTGTGGAAGAGCCACACTCAAGAGGCCAAAGAGCCGCATGTGGCTCGCGAGCCGCAGTTTGCCGACCACTGACTTAGAAGATCAGAAACTTCTCCCACACACATAGGGAAGACCTTACACTACATTGATGCAAAATGTTTGCAATGAGTCAATGGTACTTTCCCTCAAAGTTGAATTTAATTTGCACAGTCTATTGTAACAAAATTAGGCATTGATCCTTTATGGATACTCATTGAGTTTTGTGTTTGATTATGTTTTGTCTTAAAGAAAAAAAAACAGAAAAGAGATAACTCATAACAACACAGGAAATGGCATACAAAAGTACTTAGGGTACCCATGTGAACACAGGGCTTTGAGATTTGAATCTACGTATTTTACCTCAAATAATCTTCCAAGTATGAAAAAAGGCCACATTCTGCTCCTGCAATCACCATACAGTTAGTTAATTATGAAATAAAAGTGCAAATAGCCAGCAGTGTATTTTTGCATCCAATGGCCAATTTCATACTGTCAAAGCACGTAAGTCACTAAAAATGCTAACCAAATTATACTCCCAAAAGGGAATCTTCTCCCACAGCAAATGGAATTAAGTAGTCACCAAATTTCCATTAATACAAGGGCATAGTAAGAATTTTTAAAAACTAGAAATCCGACTTCTGCTACGCTCTCCACCAGGTGTTCTTACTATCAATGGTGGTTGAGTCATCAAGCTTGTAAGACTACAGGCCATCTCCCAGGGCAATCTGATCAACAACAAAGCTCAAGGACTAGTATTTGTAAACACTGTTTTCTAAAGGTCATTTTTTCAAGGACTAAGCCACTTCAATGTGTTTTTACAAATGGTCCATCTGCAATTTCACACACAAACCTGACCTTCAGTGTGAAGCAGGGAAATGAAGTATGCACCTGGAGAGACAATCAGGTGAGTCTTCCTTCTTCAAAAGGCACCCAACTCTGACGCCCACCTTTCCCCAGCATCCAGTGTCCAAGAGGTAGGGAGAGTATATGCTTCTGCTTACTATCCTTTTCCTTAAAGTAAAGACAGAGCTAACATTTCAGACCTAACTCTAAATGATTATTGTGGCGGCCCTGGCCAGATAGCTCAGTTGGTGGAAGAGTCGTCCCAACATGACAAGGTTGCAGGTTCAATCTCCGGTCAGGGCACATACAGGAAGCAACCAATGAATGCATAAATAAGTGGAACAACAAACAGACCTCTCTTTTTCTCTCCCTTTCTCCATCAATAAATAAAATTTAAATTAAAAAATAAATTATTATTTTGCAACAATTTAACATTAAATACTAAAATTGAACTTTGCCAGGCTCTACTATCTCTCAGCCTTCTTTCTCCCCAGACTTGAAGAAACTTTCAGCACAAACATCAGATGGTAATCTACCTTAAGCAGGACATATCAGGATGACCTCTGGGCATGGTTCTGAGACCCACGTTTCAAATCTTCAGGAACAATCTCAATTTTAAATATGGCCCCCATCCCTTGTAGGTATACCTGTAGTTGTCAGCCTATTAAGTCTTGATGTTTGGCCTGGAAAACTAAAGAATTGAAAAAAAAATTGAATAAAGTCCAAATGAGATTGGCCTCACACAAAATTTTTAAGACTGTTGCATCAAACACTAACTATTGTGCACATCTTAGTTAAGAGTGAGAATCATTACTCTTTCCTAAGAGAAGAATGCTCGAAATCTGTGCTAAATCTGTGCAAGGGCTTTGCAAACAGAGAAAATAAAGCTCAATGTCAGTGAGCAAACAAGTGTGCTATTTCAAAAGATATAAAACCAAAAATCTAGAAATGGGCAGAGCCCAAGAAATGGACCCAGATCCTTCCCTGAAGGCCCTTCCAAGCTGTGTTGATTTCAGCTTGACTAGAATCCCAACAAGTTGGCAATAGCTTGTGTTTCATGACATGCTACAGAGACAATGCTATGATTCCAAGCGTTACCCTGAAGATGCGGAACCAGAGATCTTGCTGCAGTGATACTCTTCCAAAGCCACAAGCGCCCTCACTGAAATTATTAAAGGCTAACTGTTATTTGTGAAAGGCTAGCTTTTCATATAACCTAGATTCACATTTTCACTCCTAACTGTCCATGTTCCTAGAGGCAATACAAGATTATTTTTACATTTTGCCTAACTTGAGTTATGCAAATTTCAAAAAGTAGTTAAAATTGTTTAAGTTTTAAAATTTCAAAAGAAGTTTAAAAATATAAGGAAAATGCTCCAGCAGACAGACTGAAACAGCAACAATAACATTTTTAAAATAACTTAAGAGAGCCCTAGCCGGGTAGTTCGGTTGGTTAGAGCATTGTCCCGATACCCCAAGATTGTGGGTTCAACCCCTGACCAGAGCACATACAAGAAACAACTAATGAATGCACACATAAGTGGAACAACAAATGGATGTAAAAAAAAATAATAATAATAATAGCTTAAGAGAAAAAAAATCTCATTAATGAACCTGAGAATTACAATTAGTTTTTGCCCAAGAGCAAGGAAAGAAGGCAAAAAAAATTTTCAAAGTGGACTATCAAGAAGAATTCAAAATGACCACAAAGCAAATTCATCCAGGAAAAATATTACAGCAATGTTAATACTTACCAGTCATCCTCTAAATTCTAACTGTTCAGTCTGTTAAGCTTGAAATGTAAAGTCAGGCCCTAGCCAGTTTGGCTTAGTGGATAGAGCGTCGGCCTATGGACCGAAGGGTCCAGGTTTCGGGTTCAATTTAGGTCAAGGACATATACCTTGGTTGCAGGCTCCTCCCTGGCCTGAGCCCTGGTCGGTGCTCCTGCAAGAAGCAACCAATCAATGTGTTTCTCTCACATCGATATTTCTCCCTGTCTTTCCCTCTCTCTTCCACTGTTTTTAAAAATCATTGGGAAAATATCCTCAGGTAAGGCTTTAAAAAAGAAGAAGAAATGTAAAGTCAGAACTTACTACAGATTTCGAACCCAGGAAATCGGTCAACACTTAGTACAAAAGAAGTCAGAGTGATCACCTTCTTAGTACTCAAAGGACATCAAGGGACCTTTGGCAGGGCTGGTGTGACTCAATCCCCAGCAGTGAGTGTGCAGGAGGCAGCTGATCAATCACATCAATGTTTCTCTCTCTCTCTCATTCTCTCTCTCTCTCTGTCTCTCTCTCTCTCTCTCTCTCTCTCTCTCTCTCTCTCTGTCTCTCTCTGTCTCTCTCTTCCTCTATCTGAAATCAATAAAAACTTTTTAAGAGTCTTTCGCTCCGGGCGCTTAGACCCAGATTCTGTCCTTAGAAAAGCCAGCAGTCACCTGATTTTTGCAAGATACAACCAAGTTTGCATGCAAAAGGGAAAGATTAATTCCTTTGAGCCTTAAAAAAGAATGGGACAATACTTTCCTCTAAACAAATCAATTTTGTCTATCTATAAAGGCAGTCTACTACAATGGCACCCGGAAGCCTTAAGGCATCTTGGCTCCCTGCTATCAGAGGATTGAAAAAGGACAACTAATTTGCCAAACTCTAAGACCAGGAGCCATAAGCCTATTAGGGAGCTGGGGTTTGATGAATGTTTGCTGAATCAGAGTAAACTGGATGAGAGCACAGAAGATTAAATTAAATCCTAAATAAAATGCTACTCTAAAGTGTAAGTGCAATACTGAGATTTAAAAAGAAGAAACTAAATCTGAAAGTTATTTTAAAATAAAATCCCCTTGACCCACCCTAACCGGTTTGGCTCAGTGGATAGAGCGTCAGCCTGCGGACTCAAGGGTCCCGGGTTCGATTCCGGTCAGGGGCATGTACCTTGGTTGCGGACACATCGCCAGTAGGGAGTGTGCAGGAGGCAGCTGATCAATGTTTCTCTCTCATTGATGTTTCTAACTCTCTATCCCTCTCCCTTTCTCTCTGTAAAAAATCAATAAAATATATATTTTAAAAAAAATCCCCTTGACCCTAACTTGGTAAATGAAATAAAGTTAAGTCAATAGTACCTGATGCATAAGCAACAAGAAAGGAAACTGGCCTACAAAACTGCGAAGATCAGAAACTTTTTTTAAAAATCAGTTTGACTGTTTTCAAAACATGTTACTTCTTTAATATGGTTTATATTATACTTACAGATATGAGTGTCTTTAGACACATCACACCTATACTAAACAAACATGACACTTCTGAACATACTACACTAAAATATAAGCTTCTGAGGAATCCCTTATTGTCTTGCACTTGGAAAATGTTAATGAAAAATTATAATCATAGGATTTTGAGCATACTGGCCTCCCTGAGAACAAATTCACTACGTGCAGCTTCCTACAAGAGACAATGAAGATCATTGCAAAAAGATTCACAAGGGGTCTCTCTGGACTCCCAGTTTTCCTCAATAACTTAAAATATTATTCAAAATACACAAAACTACTTTACAATCAACTCTTAGGAAAACAAATGGGGAAAAATTACATATGTATTTAATATCTGTCCAGCCACCAGAGTTGACACATATCCAATATATACATATAGGCCTTGTCCGCAAGGTCATTCTCATTGTCATCAGCTGAAATTAAACCCAGTTCTCCATTGTAAACTCAGAAAGCAGCTTGGTTACCTTGCTAGATAAATCCAAAACATTTCCCACTTCTAAAATGTGTGCTTATTACCGTGAAAACTGGTTTACAGGCCTAATAGACATCAATAGTGTGTTATGCTCCCCCTGTTGGCGAATACTCAAAATAACAACGAATTCCCCAGGGGTGGCCTTTGAAGTGCTGGCGTTCAAAAGTAAGTTGGTGACTTTTATATTTAAAAACATGAGCTGGATCAACAGTTGTTAAGCAGAGCTGCCATGTAACGGTCAGATTCCATCAAAACAGGAAAAATTAAAGCTGACAAATGAGAAAGACAAACTGAAGGGCAAAAAAATATGCTGAAGCCTTGAAACACTAAACAATGCAGAATTAAAGCCAACAGCAGAGAGCACCAAGAAACAGAGCAACATCCTTTAACTGACACAATGGCATGAAATCAATTTCATTTTAATAGCCCTTGAGGGGATAAGAATTATTTCCCTGCCTCCTGTGCCAACCCCAAGCTGTTTCCTAGGGAAGACAAGTGATGCTGACCAACAATGTCTGGCGAATTAATAAAAGAAATGAAGAATAAAGGTCCATGTTCATTAACACAAATCAGAGTTCTATATATAATTACTTGGAGCCAGTTTCAAAGGAGCTGTGATTTGGCACCCCCATAAGTATATCACCTAAATTAACCACAGATATCCTATTTGTGTCGAGGGATATGTGTTCAACGCAAATGGGAAGCTGAACAATAGGAGAAAGGCCTGGGTTCATGCATACAAATCTGTACTTGCCACTCTCTGCTGGCTGACTAACTGGAGTCAGAACTAACAGAAAGTTGAGTAGGAGCTTGAGCAAGTAACTAACCTTAGTGTCTGAATCTGTAAAATGGAACTGTTAATGTTTTTACCAAAGAGCTGGTGTGAAGATGAAGTGCAACTGAGTCGGAAAGGCATTTAAGAGCGTCTGGCCCAGAGTGTGGGCTCAGTAAACGGTAGCTATGGTTATTACTCAAAAGAAATTGCTCGTTTCACACTGAAGTAACTGCTTGCAGGCTAAAGTACCACCATCTCAGAAAAATTAAAAGGTCTTGACATGCGCTTTGCTGCTTGTAGAGACTGCCACCCTCCCTAACCGCTCGCTTACTTCTCTTGGCGACGGAGTTCAGAAAATGCCCGGCTCCCCTTCTCTGTCCGTCCGTCAGTCCTACCGTCCCCTACCCGCCTCGCGCTCCCCTGTCACCTCTGGGCTCGGGACAGGCAGCACTAACACAGCAACCCGAGGAGGCCAGGACTATTATGATCCCCGTTCCACAGCTGAGGGAATGGAGCGATTCTCTTCTCTGAGCTGGTGGTGTAAACCCTAAATCCATGAAGTGCTACTCTGCTTCACTAATTCACGCTGGACAAGCCGGTTCCCTGCACTACGCGGTCATGGAAAGTGGGCAAATGCCCTAATAAGAACAAGATTGCAAGCAGATTCTCCTAGCAACAGCCCGAGATTTCCAAGCTTGTTCTAACCAAATGAACAAGAAATGCCTTCAACGTAAACTGGGAAAGGCAGCTAATGAGTTGCAGGGGGGAAGGGTGAGGGGACGTTCCCCGCTGGGGCTCCGGGCTGCAGGGCTCCGCGCCGCCCACAGCGTGCGCCTGAGGGTGCGGCCGGCGGGGCGCGCAGCGAGGTCCCTCCGGAGCCCGGGTCCCACGGCTGCAGCTTCCGCAGCGGCAACTGAGGGCAAACCCACAACAACCCTTCCCACCGGCGCTGTCACGCGCTCCGTGGGAAGTGGCTCGCGCGTCCCGCGGGAGCCCTAGCAGCCGCGGAGAGCGGGATGACGGCGGGGCGGTGAAGGAGGTCTGCCCTTGCTCCGTCTCAATGGCCCAAAGCTTTGCCCATCCGCTCCCCACGCACCGCCGGGGTCCTGGCTCCTCGGCGCCCGACCAGCGCCACCCGGCCAAGCCCGGGGTCCGGGCGGCCGGAGCGACGCCGGCCGTGGAGCAGGCACGGAGCCCCGAGCAGCGCCCACAGGCACCGCGCAGCCTGCAGAGCCCGCGGCCGGGGCGGTGCTGCTGGGCTAGCGGCGTGCCCGGGGGTCCCGGCGTGGGCTGCGGAGCCGCGGGCCGGGCCGGCACGTACCTCGGAGGCGGTGTGTCAAGCGGAGATCCACCCGCTGCAAGTTGGAGGGAAGCGCCGGAAAGTTCCCCGGCCCAGCGCTCGACGGCGAGCTCCTGCAGCTGCTGCCGCGGCCAAACTACGCCATCCGGACCCGCCGGGACTTTCACCGCCTGCAGGGAGCTCCGGGGACCACGCAGGGAAAGTGGCCGCGCACGACAGCCACCGACTTCCCTCCCTCACTCACTAGGAAGAGGAAAGCGCCGCTCGGCGTCCCCGAAACCCTCGATTACCCCCATCGGGCCGACCAGCGCACTCCCCAGCCCCACACACGCGGGCGGGGACGGGCAGGACGCCACAGCAATCAGCGCGCGGGGGGAAGGGCGCTCCTCCTCCGCCGGCCCCACCGCGGCTCCGGGCCGCGGAGAAACTCCTCCTCCCGCCGCCCGCCTCCTCTCTCCTCCCCCTTTTCCTCCCGGACTGATGGATGAGCACCGAGCGCGGCTGGAGCCTGCGTTTTCCTTCGGGCCAAGGAGGGAGGAAGAGGAGGAACACGCAGAGCAGCCCGGGCCGCTGCGCGCCCAGGTTGGGGAGACGGGTGGGGGTCCATTCCTCCAGGAAGATTGGGGTGGGAGGGCACAGGTACTCGGATGCGAGCTGCAGAGATCGCTCCCTCAAGCTAGGTCCATCAAACTGTACAGGGCTCTCTGGAGGAGTTGGGCTTTTATTTGGTTTCCTCCGTTTTGATGTAAAAAATTCTAAAACCTCCAGTCATTTGATCACACCCTTTTGCCCACTCCCTAGCCCACGCCCCCTGCACACAGTCATTGTGTCGCTGTTTGTTTTTCCCACCTCCAGTCCTGCCTGTTGTCTCAAGATGCGCGCTGATGTTGGGCGCCCGTGGGATCCTGCCTCCGGGTCTCTGACAGCGGGGAGTGCGTTACCCAGCCGGTCCCCAGCTCGCGAAATAAGTTAATACCATAAAGGAGCGAGGTCAGCGCAGCTGGTGACGGACGCTGTCCTACGGTTGGCGCGACGTAAACCAGCCTGTCTGCGGCACATGTGCCGTGAACTACCCTGCAAGAGTTGGTGAAGGCAGCAACCAGAACACCGCTCTCATATCCTTGTTTACACCCCGTTTTCCGTTTAAAAGATGCGCTTAAGTCACAGGACACTGCCTTTCCCGAGTGGCTCAGTGGTTGTAACGACCTATGTACCAGGAGGTCTCGGTTCTATTCCTGGTCAGGGCACATGCCTGGGTTCCTGGCTTGGGAGCGGGCTCGGGCTCCGGCTCGCTGCCCAGTGCGATGATTCTCTCTCATCATTGATATTTCTATCTCTCTCCCGTTCTGAAATCAATAATAAAAAAATGTGAAAAAACATACGTGTGTGTGTGTGTGTGTGTGTGTGTGTGTGTAATCACAGGACACTGTTTTACGAAGAGGCCAGTGAAATTACCATGGCTGATAGGTTATAGAGACAGGCTTCCAGTACTGACTCTGACCTTAGACTAGCTGTGGGACTTTGGACAAAGAGCTTAAACTCTCCAGGTCTCTTTTCTCCTTTGTAATCTGAGGAGGTTGGCCTAGGAGACCTCTTCCAGTTTTAAAGTATCATGACCCAAACCTTGGATATGTTTGCGAGTGGAATAGGGAGGCATTCTATATTATTACTTATATTATTATTTGGAAAGTTATTGGATTTGCCTACTTTGAGAGAAAGGGAGGTATGTCTCATCCTTTCTGTTTGGTCCCTCCTCATAGAGAATCACCCAAATGGAGAAACTTTTCACAAAGGTCCCATCATCGTTGGTCACCTGGACTCGCTGCAGAAGCCTTCCCAATGAACCATTCATTCCTTCCCCGCGCTACTGAGCATCTACTGTGAGAGGCTTGAGCTGGGCCTTGGAGACACACGTAGGCACAATACCCTGAAGGAACCAACCGTCTAGGTGGAGTTTGCCTCAGCTTTGATATAATCTCTCTAGAGTTAAGATGTTAGATTTCCCGAAGACTCAAATTACACATAGTATTCATGCCTCAAATTGTCCTTTTAGTTTCAAGTGTAGACATGAACACTTGAACTGGGTGTGAATATTTAATCCTACATTTAAATGTATCAATCATGTTAAGGCTTTCTCGTTTCTAAATAAAATGGCATAGTAGAAGAAGAGAGAGAATAACCAAGTCCTAGAAAATTTACGAGTGTCCTGTCTTTAAAGAGTGATGAAGTGACTTTCACCAAGGGGCCAGGTTCTCAATGGTGTAACCATCAGCATCTGCTGAATGGTGAGTTCCTCTGTGCCAGGCAGAGTCCTAAGCACTCTATGCATACGGACAGATTTACTTCTCACAGCCCTAGAAGGCTATCCACAAACCTGCACATATACTGAGGCCTGACAACTTGCCAGCATAGTATAGCTAATAAGTGGGAAGACTCAAACCCACACCCTTCTAGCTCTGAGCCCAAGTGTTCAACCACTAGGGCATACTACAAGATCTTTACATATTGGCAAAATGAAAGGTTGGGATCAGGGGGAGGTTGGGATTTTTTTTCAAAACATTTTTAAAATTCTAGGCTATTTAATTAGTTTCTATAAATGATATGGAAGAAGAGAATTTGTGTCAGTTTTTACAAAACTAACAAAGTCTACAGAGTCATTTTTCTCTTTAAATCTTTACACTGATAATGTGATATTATTTGCAGAAATCCAGACACCTGAAGCATAGAACAAAGGCTTAAAATAAACTTAAATTTTTAGTTCTCTAGCAAAGCTCTAGAAACAGGATTCCCCTACCTTTTATTAATTGATTCCTAAGAAGATGAATCCTGTGCTTTCATTGGTTTCTTAGGAACTTGGACTATGTTCAGGTTACAGTATTTGTTACTGTAAGACACAAGCTTCCTTTGGTCCCAGGTGGTGTCTTGGTCATTGTTCCAAATTATTTCAGAAAGAATTGTAAGCTGGAGGGTTACATAAAGAGGTGCACTTTATCTCACTTGTATAAAAACATTTGACAGAAGAGTCTCGGTGATTTACGGAGAGTGTGTTTCTCCCAAGGGACCTCCCTGCCTATAGGTAGGGACCTGCTCCTTTATGGTGATTCATATTCACTGGCATGCCTCCAGACTCTGTGGATTAGCAGACAACTGAACAAAGTCATAATAACATGTTTCTGTTCCTTACAGAAGCAAACACCTCAAATTTCTGAGAGACTGTATCACCAGAAAAATCATTCAGGTTTTTTTTTAACAAGTCCTCAGGTGGTACTTAGCATATGCTTTGCTCTTTACAAATTCTAATTTATTAAATCCTCATAACAATTTTATTATCCTTGTTTTGTTACCAGGACCCCAATGTAGAGTCTGTCTGCCTGCTCGTGCTGACCCAAAGAAATGCAGGAGTTTGCAGTATAGAAAGAAATAGAGTTTGATATTGACTTAGCCAATCCAGAGACAGGAGCTTATGCTCTAAAGACAACTCCCAGTGGTGTGTAGGTCACAGATTATATAGGGCAAGATCGCAAGTCTCCATGGATTAGGGGTTCAGGGTCGTGCTGGAAGTTGATAGGTCAGAGGTGAGGGAAGGGGGATAAATCATTTCTTCAGATCTTGAGGACAGTTCTGAGGTTTGTTCTTGCATGGGGCTCATGGGAAAGTAGCCTGGGGGTTGTTCCACCCTTAGGCTCAGGAGCAGAAAGATAACTTAATCAAGATGTTGTCTTTAGCCTGCCAGGGTTCCAGACCTGGAGACCGTTAGTCAGGTCTGGGCTATTGTCTTTTTTTTTTTTAATCCTCACCGGAGGATATTTTTCCATTGGTTTTTTTAAATTTTTTTTTTTTTTTTTTTTTTTAGAGAATGGAAAAGAGAGGGAAAGACAGAGAGAAATATCAATGTGAGAGAAACACATTGATTAGTTGCCTCCTGCACACGCCGAGAGAGGAGAGAGAGAGAGAGAGAAAGAGAGAGAGAGAGAGAGAGAGAGAGAGAGAGAGAGAGAGAGAGAGGAGAGAGGATTTCTAGAGCTAGGATTTAAATGTAATCAGTCATAACGACCCTCGTTTCAGTTTTACAGATTAGAAAATGATGTATAGAGAGGTTAAGTAACTTGCCCAAAGTTACACAAGTGGTAGAGCCGGTGCTGGTTCCAGAGTCTACTCTGAACCTCTACTTGGTGCTGTGAACAGGTGAAAGGGAGCCCCTTCCACTCACAGAGAGTCTTACTTTTTAAAAGCGAGATTCTTTAAAAGTTTCAAAAGATAGAAACTGAAGTTTGTTTAGGAGAAATATTACCTACCCACCCCTACCGCCACATAAAAATAGATTCCTTTCACCCAGTGAAGAGGGGAGAAGAGATACCAATTTAAAAGTTTGTCTGAAACAGCCAACATCTTGGAGGCAATTGCATAACTACTCTTAAGAATGTGTGACAGAACATGAACCAAATGTTCCAAAATTGTTGTGACAGGATACCAGTCTACAAACTACAGCATGTGCTCCTATTTTCTGCTTGGCTGACCCATTATTACAGACAGATTTACTACTTTATTTCTAAAACTTGCCCATAAAGATTCCAGTTCATGCCTGTAGGTGTTTTATACATTACCATAATCTAAGGCCATAATCTAAAACCACATTTTCTATATCTGTATCCAAGATGAGAATTTGGTTTTCACTGATAAAATTTGCAGCTGGCAAATTTCAAATTAATGAGGGGGAAAAAAATACTATCAGATAAATCCGTATGCAGAGTAGAGCCCCAAACAGACACCTGATTCAGGCCTGGGGATTCTTCAGAGAACTAGGAAATAAAATCCAAAGCAAATTCCCTTACAGTAACCATGAGTTCCTGCAAACTTGTCATTTCCTGTGCTCCAATGGAGGTTTCCACAATGCACCTTCAATTTCCCCCTCAGCGGGGCTTCTGACAAAGCAGGAAACCTCACACCATTTCAAAGTAACAGCAGCACCCCCCTGAGACCCCCATGGTCTTAGTTCTGGAGGGGGTGTGATGGAGCCTCTGCTCTTCTGCTTGGGGAGCAGGGATTCCAGAGGTAAGACTTCCCTCTGACTCCCCCCACCCCTGCCCCAACAGGGCTGCACTAGAGAGAACTTTTGTTTTGGCCTGGAGAAGAAAAAAAATCACAAGATACAGACATGTGGTTTTGTGTTCAGGGGGACCAAAAGAAGAAGAGGAGAACACTTATTAATATTCGAGAATGTTACAAATCTCATTGCCTTCATTTTAACAAACACAAGAAATGCTGAAACTCTACTAAAAACACCCAAATTTAAAAATTATTACTGCTATTATTATTGACCCTCTGTTATTAGTGAGCACTCACTCTGTGCAAGACCTTGTTGTAAGTTTGGCCTTTTAAATATTATTTACCAACATATTTTGAAAGTGGGTATTTCCATGTATTGGTTATGAAATTACCTGCTACAACATTTCTTTAGGTCACTCACTGTTCTTTTAACATGTAATCTAAGTGGTGGTGCCAAAATGGCACCAGGTGTTAGGCTGGAGTCAGAGTGGACCTCAGTTCAGGAACATTGGTACTTGAGTCCTGGCTAAGAAAGAATTCAGATCCAAGACTCAAATACAAGCAAAAGTTTATCTAGAAAGTCACAGAGATAGAAGAAGTGAACTCTAGAAGAAATGGGCTCAGGAAACAAGTTACAGAGACAAAAAGAGCTTAGGAGAAAGAGAGAAGGAAAACTTGCCTGGAGGAAGGGGATGGGGAAATGCAAGGGAGAGAGAGAGAGAGAGAGAGAGAGAGAGAGAGAGAGAGAGAGAGAGAGAGAGAGAGAGAAAGAGAGAGAGAGAGAGAGAGAGAGAGAGAGAGAGAGAGAGAGAGAGACTGGGTCCTCCATCCTAAAGGCTTCTAAGGGCAAGGATTTTAGGGGAGGATCTCAATAGAATATTCATCAGCATTCCAAGTGTGTCCTTTCTGGGTCCTGGTCTCCACAGATTGATTAGTGCCTGGGCAGCGGGTCATTAGTCAATGCATCTGATCCTGATGTCAGCCATGACATCACTTGTTTGGTTTTCCTGCTTTTCTGGACCTGGAGCTGAAACACAAATGAGGCCTAGATGTTATCCTTAAGGGTCAATTCTTAAAGAGATGGTCATGCAAGGACCCGAATGGGAGAGGAATGAGGCCACTCTTCAGCCCTTCGTTCCTCCACCAAGGGAGTCTGCTGCATGATGAGCCACATGCCAGGCAGGAAAGGTCAGGGGAGGGTCCAAACCACGTGACCAGCCATATGCTAGAGGAGAAAAGGCTTCCCTGGGGGTGAGATCCTTGTTTTCCAAGTTTTGTCCCTTGGTCTTCTGCCCTGGTGACCTTCTATATCTGGCCCATTTTTCTTACTCTGCTTAGGCCTATTAACGGCCTATCTAAGGAGGAGAGTTTCTTGACTGGGTCCTGCACACGTATGAGGATCGCACATGGCTGTTTCCATCAGTCTCCATAAGATGCCCAAGTCTTCCAAATCGTTGCTCATCACCTAGACCCTTGTCATCATATGGCTCTGAATGTCCCCTAACTTAATTCAATCTCTCTTTTTCTCAACCTTCCAAACCCTTTCACTTTGCCCTCTAGAATTTATGACAAATCAACAGTAAAATCCCTTGTACAGTTCACCTCTGGAAAAATCTGGCCTCTCAGTTCCTTGACTTCCTCCCTTCCTGCATCCTGATCTTCTACCCTGTTTTGGTCACCTAGTACAATGATCATGTCCAGATCATCTTAATTAGAAGTAACTGCTCCACTTATTTCAAGCATTCCTCTCTGACCATCAATATCGATTGTCCCAACTCATTGCCTCTAGTATCTTGATTCCAGCAATTCTTTGACTCCACCAGCATCTCTAATCCATTGTCCCTGCTGCTTTTTCTATCCGAAACCATAACTAGTCTCACTATAAATGTATGACCACAATCCTCAATGGGCTCTTAGCACTGCTCAGTAATCCTACTGTATTTTCTTTATCAGCTCACTCTCTTATTCCCCAACAGGTTTATTTTACTTCTCCTCTTTCCTCAGAACTTCAATACCTTCTACCTCCTACTCGAACTCAACTGATGACCTTGCTTCTTATATTACTTAAAAACATTGAAGCCCTCACCCTCGCTGGAGAGCTGTTTGTTAGAGCATCATCCCATTATGCCAAGGTGCAGGTTTGATTCCTGGTCAGGGCAAATACAAGAATCAACCAATGAATGCATAAATGAGTGGAACAAAAAATCAAAGTTTCTCTCTCTCTTTCTTTCTCTCTTAAAATATAGATAGATAGATAGATAGATAGATAGATAGATATATAGATATGCCCTCAGGAGAAAATATCCTCACTTCCCTACCATCACATCTGCCAGTTTATCTGTGTCTATTTTTCTCTGCTCTGATTTCTCTCTTGTTACCCTGGATGAATTGGTCCTGCTCCCTCACCTCTGCCCTGGTTTCCATTGCTTCAACTACAAAAGGACTCTCATCCTGTAGTAATTCCTCACTCACCTGCATCCTCAGATTTCTCTCTCTCGGATTATTCCATCAACTTCCAAACATAGTATAACACTTCTCATTTTAGAAATTCTTATGTGACCCCCACATACCCATCTCACTCCCATTTTTCTACTCCCTTTGTAGTAAAACTCCTTATTTGTTGCCCACGCTTCCTCATCCACCATTTCCTCCTCAGTCAGATCCAATCAGACCACACTTGTCAAGGTCACCAAGTGGCCAGACCAGTAGCCAACTCTCAGTTTTCATTACTTACTTACTGGTTTATGACCCTAGCGCTCACTCTCTCCTCCTTGAGACATTTTATTTGGCGTTCGTGGTTTCCCTCCTACCTCACTGGCTGGTCCTTCCAAGTCCCCTGTGCTGGCTTCACTTCCTGCTCCCAGGATCTAAATGTTGGCTTGACCCAGGGCAGGGTCTTTGGTTCTCTTCTCTACTGCAACTCTCTCTCTCAAGGTACTGTCATCCAGACCCATCTCTTTAAATGTATCTACACATTGCTGATCCTCAAAATGTTATCTCCATCCCAGACCTCTCCTCTGAACTCCAAACTCACGTATTTAGTTGATATCTCCACTCGATTTCTTCAATAGGAAAATCAAATGTTAGATGTCAAAAACTGAACTCCTGCTTCCCTCACACATACCTTCCCTTTCCTCGTCTCAGTAAATATCTCCACCATTCATCCAGTGGCTCAGGTCAAAACCTATGGGTCTTCATTGCTTCCTTTATGTCTCTCACACCCCATAACGAATCCATCAGCCAGTCCTGTTTGCTCTGCCTTCCAATAACCACTTCTATTTTCATTGCAGAAAAATAGCATAATCTCTAACCTTACAATTTTTTTCACCTATACCATTGTGATAGCTCTAGTCTCTCTACTTCTAATCTTTCTTCCCACCAATGAACACACATGCGTGCACACATGGTTATTCAGTACTTTCTATGTACACTTCACATTAGTGAATAAAACCTGGCCCCTCCTTAGAGCAGGCTTGCTGTGTAAGTTCACATTAGACTACAAGCACAATGAGGGCAAGGACCATGGCTATCTTATTCAACACTAGAGGCCTGGTGCACCAGATTCGTGCATGGGAGAGAAGGCTCCCTCTTGCAGTCTGGGAGCCCTCGGGGGATGTCCAACTGACAGTTTAGGCCCTCTCCCTGGGGGGAGCGGACCTAAGCCATCAGTCAGACATCCTTAGACTCCTGCCACCACCGCTGCGCTCGCCACGGCTTCTGGATGAGCAGCGTTCCCCCTTTGGGAGCACACTGGCCACCAGGGGGCAGCTCCTGCATTGAGCATCTGTCCCCTGGTGGTCAGTGCACGTCATAGCGACCGGCTGTTCTGCGGTTTGGTCGATTTTATTATATAGGATTGTATTCCCAGCTGTTAACAGAATGTCTTACATCTAACAGTATCCAATAAACATTGAATTAAAGGGTGGTTTTATTCCAGAGATAGATACCCACAGTTGAAAGACTGAAAAGAATAGTGACATTTTGTAACAACCATTGAGAGAGATGCTCCTGTAGAGGCTCAAAAAGAGACTAACCCCAGGGCTTTGGGTGTTATGAAGGCCAGGACTTGGGAGGCAGCAGAATACACCTGACCTAGAAGAATTGGCACCAATTTGTCCAGACGGGAAGCAAGTATAAACAGCCAGAATGAAGCTTGACCTGGAGCCAGAGGTTTTAGCATGAGGAAGAGGCTTCTCTATCTCAGCCAGACCTGCTACCACTAACCCAAGCCCCCAGACCAGAGTACGCAAGCCTACTTGCTAAAGTTAGCTGAAAGGAAAGAGTCCGGTGCCACTCACAGTGGAGACAATGTGCAATGTCTTAGATATCACTCTTACTTTGTACTATGTTGATTGGGATAAAAATCATATCCATGTTCCTAAGATCATTGCTGGAAAATGCTGGTCATCTTGAAATACTAATGGAACTGATATTAAAGGCAGAAAGAAACAGACCTTAAAGGGATTTTGCTATCTCCCAAGTGTGAGGGAAAGGAAGGAAGGATGCATTAACTTCAAGTTTCCTCCCTGCCCACTCACCTTTTGCCTTTGGGAAAGAACAACACAATTCCTCCTTTGCCTCTGGTCCCCTACACTACACAGTCCCACTAGCATCCCCTTCGGTTTTCTCTATAGAATCTTAAAACAACTTCAACAGTGTTTAAAAACCAAGCAAACTAATTGTTCAGGCCCTGTTTAAAAAATGAAAGCTTTATAAGGTTTTTATGCATTCTGGATGGCTTTTTGTTCCTCATTGTTTTTTTCTTCTCTTTTCTCTTTACCAAATTTTCTCCTGCTTTTCCTTAAGCTCATACAGTTGTAGGGTTTGTGCACATTTATGAAAATAAGCATGTAAATTATTAAATTGTATAGGTATTTTTCCCTCACATGAATTATTTTCCAGTCTTTCATTGTGCCAAATATCTTAAAAACTTCACTGGTATTCTTTCAACTTTTCCCCAGGCCTGAAAATTTTCAAAGAACAAAGTAAGTTTGGAGGGAAGAAAACTTCACTAGAAATGCTGAACTATAACTTTGCCTTTGACCTGGGATAGTCTCAGATTTCATTCTGCTGGATAGAAATCTCTTTCAACATTTTTTTCCCCAGAGAGCTAAGTGGTATGTATCTTTAACTTATTTAAAAAAAAAAAAAAAAAAAAGACAGACCGAAGCTCCCGAACTGGTTCTTCAGATATTTGACTTAAAAAAAATAATAATAACTTCAAGTTAAACTCAGCTGGAATTTTGAGTGTTGCTTGAGTGCACTTGTAGCCTTGCCTGGTTGCATTTCTCTTTCCTGTATTTTTTACTAACTGGTATTTCAGCTTTGAGAGTCTCTTTCAGAGGAGGATATAATGGTCCTTTCAATAGAACGCTTCAGCTCCACTGCTTCTATAGGCATCACACTGTCATGCTGAGGCCTGCTGGGGTATGGTATGGCATTTGGGTATTTATGTGGTGGACATGCGGCGTCCGCATACTTTGGGAATATACAGTTTGACTTGGGAAAGAGATATATTTGTTGAAAGGGGTGATATGGCCCTGGCCAGTGTGGCTCAGTTGGTTGGGCATTGTCCCATGCACCAAAATAGATTGCCGGTTCTATTTCCGATCAGAGAAAGAAACAATTTTTTTGAGCTCAATCCCTGGCCGGGGTGCCTTCTGGAGGGTATGCTTTCACATCGAAATAAACTATTCTTTTTTTAAAAAAAGAGCCCTGGCCTGTGTGGCTACATGGTTAGAGCACTGGTCTGTGCACCAAAGGGGCGCCAGTTGGATTCCTGGACAAGGACATGTACCTCAGTTGCAGGTTCCCTATCCACCCCAACCCTACCCCTAGTTGGAGCGTGTGCAGGAGGCAACCAGTCAATGTCTCTCACATCGATGTTTCTCTCTCTTCCTCCTTCCCTCCCTTCTACTCTCTCTGAAAAGCAATGGAAAAATATCCAGATGAGGATTAACAGTAACAAAAAAGAAAAGTAAAGGGTGATACTCCTGAAAAGCATATTTTAAAAGGATTTTTTATCTTTAGAAAAACCTCATGCAGAAACACTAGAGAGGCATCATGTCCCAAAGGCTTTGATGTGGCACAGTTCCGGTTACAGGGTGTTATCCTTGTATACACAGTACTGGGTTCATTAAGCTCAAACCAACCTCATAATTACATGATTGTGACAAGATTAACTGAATGGGCGATCCAAAAGCCTGAAGGTCAACTGCGGGGCCCTCTGTCCAATAATACTCTCAGTTTTCCGTTATTTTTAGCTGGCGTGGTGAGAATGTGCCTGTGCAGCGAGGCAGGGGATTATGCATGTTTTGTTCCAAGACCCATTTATTACTATTGTGTGGGCTGGAAAGGCACAATTTACCAAACCGAGGCACGAAGTAGAATGCTGACCTAAAAAAAAAAAAAGTACAGATCTTGTTTACAGGAAATTTTTAAAGTACAGAAAAATTCAATGACACCCATGTGTCAACTTCCAGAATTGATCATTGTTAATATTTTGACAAATTGTCTTTCTATATGAGAAATAAAAGATTACAAATAAAATTAAAGTCCCCTCGACCTTTTCAACTCCCTCTCAGTCTCTTCAGAGGTAACCACTTTCATGGATTTAGTGTAAATCCTTAGTGTGTTTGTTATACTTTTACATATACATATATGTGTGAATGTGTGTATTTGTATATACATATGCATATATATGGAGTAATGCTTTATAATATGAATGTATATGTTCATTTTAAAATGTTACATAAGTAGCACATAATTTTTAACTTTCTTTTTCATTCAACATTATAATTTTTAAATCCATCAGTGTTGTATATGTTGAAGTTAGTTCACTTCTCTTAGCTGCTAGATAATATTTCACAATATTAATCTACCATTTTAAAAATGTTTTTTATTTATTTTTTTTAGAGAGAGAGAGGGAGAGGGATAGAGAGATAGAAACATCAATGATGAGCATCATTAATCAGCTGCTTTCTGCATGCCCCACACTGGGGATCAAGCTTGTTACCCTGGGCATGTGCCCTGACTGGGAATCGAACCAGTGACCGCTTAGTTCATGGGTTGATGCTCAACCACTGAGCCACACTGGCCAGGCTAATATACCATTTTAAATTTATCAATTCCCTTCAAGATAATTGCTTCTACTTTCTATTATTACAAACAATGTTTCAATGACCAAGAGATTCTTGTACCTGTCTCCTTCCTAGTTCACATCTGTAACAATTTCTCTAATCTACGAAGTATGACTAGAAGTGGAATTATCGGGTTGAAGGGCATAAACGATTAAAATTGTACAGGTATTGTTAATGTGTATGTCATAGGGGGAGGAGGCTAATTAATTTAGATTCCCTCTGATGGAATGAGCCATCTACTTGTCCACACCCTCACCAACAGTTGATACTGTCTGACTTTGCAGTTTTTTAAACCTGAAGAGTGATTTGCTTTACCTTGACTCCTCATAGTCAAACATGGCTTTGTATGTTTGTTAATCACTCAGATTTCAGTTACATGTGCAGTTCCTAGACAAAGCAAATCTTAAAATACAATTTAAAAAACAGTTATCAAAAAGCAATCGTACTAAACTTTGACATATAGGTAGCTAATATTTAAACTAGTATCCTAAAATTTTTCATTTTTGTCCATCAGAGGGGATAAGCTGTTTTAGTTACTCTTAATGCAAACAAAAATATACCTCTTAGATATAATAGCAAAACAAATATCTTCAGTGTTCAACCCAAACAGTGCTCAATAAATTCCTCCTGGATAAATAAATGAAAAGAGTAGGGCAAGAGGTAATTTCAGAGGGGGCATTCAGAAATAGTGCTCTGCTAAAGATAAAACTACACAGTAAAGAAGTTGAAAAAATATAGTCAATATTTCTTTCTACTAATCACATTATGATTATCCCACTTTCAGATTCAAAATCAAATGCCTCTAATGCTGTTTTAACCAATGTCACTTTTAGCAGGGACTCACTGTCAAAGATCTATACACAAGGCTTCCCTGCCCTCCCTCTGATGTCATGTCCTGGTTTTGACTACAAATGAAACAAAGATCATTAACGGAGTGCAATTGTAGCAACCCCAAGTTTTCAGCTAAAAAGGTAACAGGTAAGGATTCTAAAAATGTCAAGAAACTGCTTTGACTCTGTTTTTGCTCAGTTGACTTCAATTTGGGGTGCAGATACCTGTTGTCGTTGTTTTTGCTTTTAAGATTCTGAAATATACTCGTCCTAAAAATCACTCTCCATTTATATTGAGCTTAATTATTTAAATCTAATCTTTTAGCTATTAAATGGGCCATTTCTAAGCTATCTTCATTTTAGTGACAGTAACATTTACAATCTCTAGTAACGAGAACTCAAAATATGCCAACTGCAATTTCCTAATGCAGGACCTAGCTTTTTCTTATCAAACAAAACAGAAAAGTACCCCCTATAAGAAACTCCACAGCTTGACCATTTTACCTTGCAACATGTATTCTTGATTTCCTCTTCTCTGTTGACGCCCTTGCAAAGTGGACTGGGTGGTCCATTATTAATGCTCTCTGTTTGGAAAATAGTTGGAGTTACAGTAAAGCTGAATCATCATATAGCTATACAAATACTAAGTAACAAATGCTAAAACTGCTCCTGACCTTACTCCCTGAATATTTTCCCAGTGGTGCTTATGGTGAAAGAGGTGGGCTTCACAGCAAACTCAAGAGAAATGAAAGTTCCTGTCTTAAGGAAAGCAGCTGGCAAAAGTATCATGGCTTTTATGATACAGGGCAGCATTTTCACACTAGTGTGCCAAGAACTGCTTCCTTGGACCAATGGGATTAGGAAAAATATATTAATGTATTAACATGAATATTAATTAATACAGTAAATTTACAATTAATGTGGTCAATAGGTTCTTGGAATTTCAGCAAAGCATGTATATAAGGAAAACAATTTACTATAGGGTAAGTGATACAAGGTTAAGTTCCTAAGGCATTTTATCAATGTTAAAACAAAACAACTTTGAACAAAATGATGTTATTCGAGGACCTGCTGTTCATTAACATTAATGTCAACATATTTAACATTAAATAAGTAACATCTAATATTTAATATTGGCATAGTAAATAAAGTTTTTGAGACATTCTGGAGTAAAAGATCCCACATTTTAAACCCCACATTTTCCAAACTTTTTAACCCCAGGACCCTTTCTTAGAATGTAATATTCATAGAACAAATGTTCTACCAAACAGTTTGGAAAATTCTGATAAAGGATAAGAAATATGACATTATTTGATTTAAGCAATGCATTTCATTAGGTATTTCCTCAACAAATATTTCCTTTACTACATCCCAAAACCAAGATAAAACAAGTTAATTATTTTTGCAACTGCTTAATCTTTTATATGAGCAAAACGACAAGGATTTAAATGTTTTTACTCAGTTATTTGTTTAAATAATGGCATTGCACATTTAAACATTACAAACACTATTGTATACTGCATTATAGCATTTAAAGACATTAAGTCAACTTTTTCAACTGTTCCTGAAATATTATTAAAATAAACATATCAGAATGAATGGTATATGTTTCTTGATATCAAGGAATTTCTAGGAAATTTTTCTATCAATATTAAGAGTGCCTATTAATTTATAACTAGAGGCCTGGTGCATGGATTCGTGCACCAGTGGGGTCCCTCTGCCTGGCCTGCACCCTCTCACATTCCGGGACCCCTTGAGGAATGTTGGACTGCCAGTTTCGGCCCAATCCCCGCAGGCCAGGTCAAGGGACCCCACTGGTACCTGAATCCATGCACTGGGCCTCTTTTATACATATAAGATCTTTGGTTAATCTCTTCCCGCCCTCCCTTCTCCCCACTTCCCTCTGAGATTCATCAGTCTCTTCCATGTTTCTATGCCTGTGCATTGAGCATATGCCTCCTGGTGGTCAGTGCACTTCAACTTGTTGCTTAGGCTTTTATATATATAGATAATGTTAGTGCTTTAAACCTTACAAAGTACTAGCAAGCATGTTATTTTATTTAATCTTCCCAACATCCTTGTGGGCTAAATCTTATTATTGAAAAACTGAGATGCAAACAATCTGCCCAAAGATATATACAGAGGTGGGCAAAAGTAGGTTAAATTACCAGACATTATTGCCTAAAAGATAAATCATTAGTATGGATACAAAACAATAATAGTAATAATGATAAGATAAATAATACAACAATTAATAAATTATAATACAAGGATAAACTTTCTCATATTTACAACTGTAAATCTACTTTTGCCCTCCCCTATACTTAAGAAGTGATTAACTGAAACTTAAAGCAAGGTACTCTCTATTCAAATCCCTAATTCTTGCCCTAGCCAGTTTGGCTCAGTGGATAGAGCATCAGCCTGCAGACTGAAGGGTCCCGGGTTCGATTCCTGTCAAGGGCATGTACCACGGTTGCAATCCCTGGCCCTGCCAGGCTCATGTGGAAGGCAACCAATTGACTCCATGGATGTTTCTCTGTCTCTCCCCTTCCTTCCACTCTCTGAAAATCAGTGGAAAAATTACCTTGGCTGAGGATTAACAACAACAACAAAACAAATCTCTAACTCTTTTCACTCTTTATTAACTTAGTAAATAAAATTTTTGAGACGTTCTAGAGTAAAAGATCCCAGGTTTAACTCTTAAACCCCTCATTTGTCAAACTTTTAAACCCCAAAACCCTCTTTTAGAATGTAATATCCATGAAGTATCCAGAATACGTTTGGAAACATTAGAAAACATAGGACTATTTGAATTAGCTTAGTTTTG
>NW_005871158.1:2580876-2605119 GCF_000147115.1 Myotis lucifugus
ATACTGAGTGGCCAGATTATTATGACCACCCCATCAGTACTTCATTGACACTTCCAAAAATACTGAATATTGAAAACTTCCTAAGCAAATACTCTTAAGGTTTTGTTATTATTATTATTATTTGCATAACTAATTCACTTCATTGAACTGATGGGGTGGTCATAATAATCTGGCCAGTCATAATAATCTGGCCACTCAGTGTATATTTATAAGTTCATAAGGTATTTACTATGTCATTTATACTATATTTATTATATCTATATCTACATAAATATAAGTATATTATCTCTACTATGAGCTAAGTATATCTCCAAAATATGTTGAAAAAAATAAATAATTGAACACACTTTTATGAACTTGGGAAACTTAAAGAAAGAGCAGTGGTTAAAAACCTGGACTATTAAATTAGAAAGACCTGGGCTTAGATTTTGGTTCTACTATTTGCCAGCCGTGTGAACTTGAGCACATTGCTGAACCTCTCTAAGATTCCTTATCTGTAAAAGGGGAATAATAACACCTGCTTTTTAGGGTTTTTGTGAGAATTAAATGTAAAATAATGACAGGCTTTGCACACTTTCTGGCACATGGAATGTGCCAATATGTTAACGCTATTATTAGCACAGAGCCTTGAGATCATTTCTCTTGGCATCAATTCCCGTACAATAATCCCATTCATGTTGAAAATGTGGGTGATTAAGTTGAATCTATAATGACACTGACATAACCTGGAATTACATCTTTAAATAATCCTTGGGATCAGTTAGTTTATTTAACAGTTGTCTCTAGGGTACAGGAAAATGTTAGTTATTTGAGCTGTCTAAATTTAGGATTCCAAACCAACAAAAACTTACTGCTTATCCAAAATAGATTTTGATTAGATTTCTCTATTACTCAGAACTGTTGACAAGTTATTTTTGCTTGCACCGAGTTTATCATTCTCACATCTAGGTGGAAAGCAATATCCAAAGCTCTTTAGGTTGAAAGTCGTAGGAATGCAACTCATATTAGCTTAACCAAAGATAATGTACTGGCTCCAATGACTGGGAACTTTGAGGGTTGATCTAGCTTCAGATGGTGCTAAATATTGCCAGAGCCCTGGTTCCCTCCGTGTGTTGGCATCATTATCAGAGACCTTCCATGAAGCCTGGGGTTGGGACCATAAGCTCCAGGCTTATGTGGTTTAGCTTGAGAGCCCAGAGAAAGGGAGCGCCTCTCGCTCCTCACAGCTATAAATCTTAGAGAAAAAATTATAGGGAGGATTCTTATTAGGTCAGAGGAGGTGGGGTACTGTAGTCATCTCACTAGAACAACATGCCTAGGGAAAGACGATTCCCAAAAGAAGATCAAAATCTGACTCCTGACAGAGGATGGCCGAGTGAGCAGGTAAAACCAATCGATGCCCATAGCAGATACTTTGAGTGGGATTGTCTGAAAACAAAGACCTCAGCGTGGCCGCCATGTCATGGCATCTATTAAAATATGCACTATTTCATGGAACCATATAAAAATGTTTCAAAGGGGCATCGGGTCGGGCATTCTTGACTCTGCTTATTCTTCATGGTAAGCTCCACATGTGGTAAAAATTTGCAAAAAAAAAAGTATAGTTATCCTCACCTGTTCTCCATCTTAAGCAGTATAGTATGTGTGTAATTACATGAAAAAAAGGAAAATTCTTTCTCCATATTGAATAAGCAAATAAGACCAGTAATTACAATACTATAAAAATGAAACAAGGAAATATCTCTCTATATTAAAAATACAAATCAGTCCTGGTTAGTGTGATTCAGTGGTTAGAGCATTGACCAGTACACTGAAGAGTCTTGGGTTCAATTCCCAGTCAAGGGCATGTACCTGGGTTGCAGGTTCAATCCCCGTCCCCAGTGGGGGTGAGTGTGGGAGGCAACCAATCGATGTGTCTCTCTCACATTGATGTTTCTCTCTCTCTCTCTTTCTCCCACTTTTCCTTCCACGTTCTCCAAAAAGCAATGGAAAAAATATCCTCAGTGAGGATTTTTTAAAAATGCAAATCAGACAATTAGCAAATAGTAGTCTAAAATTTTGTCAACTTCAAAATAAGAACAAAAGAGTTAACATTATGCATAAAGTCAAGATAAACTAAAATAAAACATTAGCATTATTTGCACTAGCAAATTGAGTCAATTTTTCTAAGTAAAACAGAATTACATTTGCAAGGAAAAATAAGTTATTTTGAATATAAAAAATACAAAAAGGAAAACCCTGTCTCCTTTATTTAGTCCCAATGCTGAAAATAACTTTTAAACTCCTGATTTTATTCTTCAGCATTTTAGCATATGAGTGCACAAAATATTGATGGGTCTCAAATTAGAAGATTCTTGCTGAGACCTCATTGTGTTCTGCAAACATGATCTCATCTTCCAGCTTGGTTATGTTCCAAATCCAGGAGTGAGGGCAAGTTTATGATCACGGAAGAAAAAAAGGAAAATATTTATATAAGCTCCATAATACAACTTAAAAAAAATCCATGACATACATATGTAAACTCTCTGAACTTAGTATGTGGGGTTACCCACCCCCAAGTAGGGAAAAGCCAAATAATATGGAGAAGAAGTTCGAAAAAAGTCAATTCACCCTTTGTAATGGAGACACAAAAAAGAATGAGATGGGCCATCTGAAGATCTCTTTCCAAGAGTGACACATCCTAATTTTGAAACATGATAATACTAGAGTGTCTTCCTAAATCACCAGGATATTGTATAAAAAATCTCATTTGGAAGGCTTCACATTTAAACATGAACTAATTAATATGTAATAAACTGGCATCCTAGAAATGAAATATTGTAATCATGGACTCTTTTGCAACTAGTAAACTGAACATCAAGACCTTTTTTGGTGTATCTCTATAACCCTTTTAAAGGAGAATGGGCATTGTATGCCCTATTATACATGGTAAGTAACTAGAGCTACTTTATAAAAATCTAATTTTCTTCTAATGTTCTCAAAATAGTTACTAAAGTTATCATGAAAGTTTCAGTACCTAACCGGTACTATTCCAATTTACCTATATTGGGTATAAATGTAATAATACTGTCCCTTATTGATCTGTAATACTGTCAACAATAAAAAATACATATCCTATATAATAAAAGGCTAATATGCAAATTGACCAAACGGCAGAACAACCAGTCGCTATGACACACACTAACCACCAGGGGGCAGACGCTCAATGCAGGAGCTTCCCCCTGGTGGTCAGTGTGCTCCCACAGGGGGAGCACCACTCAGCCAGAAGCCGGGCTCGTGGCTGGCAAGCACAGCGGCATTGGCGGGAGCCTCTCCCACCTCCACGGCAGTTGGACATCCCCCGAGGTTTCCTGGACTACAAGAGAGCACAGGCTGGGCTGAGGGACTCCCCCCACCCCCAAGTGCATGAATTTCGTGCACTGGGCCTCTAGTATTAAGATAAAATAAAGTGACTAATAAGAACAGGGGATTGCGGATAAAACACTAAGATCTATTACCAGTTCTGCCACCAACTAGCTGGTAACCTAATACTTTTTGGATCTCCTTTGTAAAATACAAAGGAAAGCATAGTTTTCTAAGGAGGTGTATACAAATTTAATCATAGAGAAAGCAACTACTTATATGGTAAAAGTCAAGTGAGCTAACAGAATGAACTTTCATACTTTTTTAAATTAAGAAAAATAATATATTGTGGTACAATATTAATTCCATAGGTATTCTTGAAACTCAATCTTTGCTGATGATCTAGAGATTATTTTAATAGCATATGGCTTATTCTTGATTAAGGAAAAGATGTGGTTAAATGTTAAGCATCTCACTTCCACCAACTAGAATAGAAGTTTCTTTTGATCTCTTTAGTTCACTTTTGTATCAACACTTTGAATAGTGCCTGGTTATGGGAAGCACTTAAACGCTTGCTCAATTGGTGAATAAAAGAATGATGGAAAATGGGTCTTTATGACATGCTGTCACCTATTTCAGATCACCTGATGTTTAGAAGTTGTTAACTTTCCATATCTTGGCATTCTCTTTAATCCTTCAGTGGTCTGTGGATCTAGCCTAACACAGGTAAAACCTGGTCAAATACTATTTGTTTTGTTTTCATAAACTTATGTATGTACAAATTATAGTGCAATTTTAACAATAAGAAAGAAATAAAGATCTGAGGCTTTGACTCTACAAGGTCAATATAACTAATTAAAAATAAACTTTTAGTTAAAAAAAGATGGTGTCTGGCCACGGTGGCTCAGTGGTTGAGCATCGACCTTTGAACCAGGAGGTCATGGTTCAATTCCCAGTCAGGGCACATGCCCAGGTTGTGAGCTCAATCCCCAGTGGGAACGTGCAGGAGGTGGCCAATCAATGATTCTCTCTCATCAATGATGCTTCTATCTCTCCCTCTCCCTTTCTCTCTGAAATCAATTTTTAAATTTTTTTTAAAGATGGTATTATCTTATTTCACATATCTTGACCTTTGTGTTTATGAAAGTACCTTCTTGTTTGGGCATTGTATTAAAACTACCTTAGTTATGTCTATTTTGAGACTTAACCCAAGAATTCTATTTTGTTTTAAGTAAATTCTTCTCACAAATTCATCTAGAAGACAAGACACCTTATTTTTCTGTTCAGGCAACTACTGATAAAGTAGTTATGCTCCAAGCACTTTAAATAGACCTCAAACAATGAGGGTTACGAAACTTAGAAAAATATGAATAACAAACACAATTATAATAATAGATGAACTAACAAGCATTCAGTATTTTCTGATGCATGCTTTTATTTTTAAAGTACTCTACAAATAAAAAAAACACTTCTTGCTTTAACTTTCAACTTTTGACTCAAAATATCAATAGAGGCAAAACAGTAAGCACTTTCATTTATTTATATTTCGACATCCACAGATGCACAGAAAATACAACATCTATATACAGAATTTTTTAGAGGAGAGAAATATGTTCAGAGTGGAATGTCTCTGATGTTTACATTAAAATGAAAGTAGATACTAATCTCTCAAAGGGTCTCAAGACTTCCTTTCTGTCCTAGATAGAAAAGAATCCTCTGATTTAATATTCAGTTTGTTCATTAATCATCACCACTCTGCATCTAAAAAAAAAAAGCCCAATATATTTTACAAGGTCAAAGTCACTAACTCCTTGTTTACTTAAAATACGATAGAGGCAAGAATGAATGAATCATAGAAAATACATTTTAGTGATCAACATACAAAAGATTAAAAACATACTCTGCGTTAATAAAACTTTCAAAGGGATCGTAACCAATTCTGTCAAAGCCTCAGAAGTTCCTGTTTTGGCAGTTAAAAGAGAAGAACATGAAACATTTTGTGAATTTTTTTTCTTCATGGATAATTAAGCACAAGCCATGAGAAAGAAAATGTACACATGTCCACCATATTTTCATCGCTCTGAGGATGAGGGCCGTGGGCTGGAGATTTAACATTCAAAAGAAACGCCGTTTGAACTACATTTGAGACCTGTCACTGATCTTTTCCTTAATGTTTTGTGGTCATTTTATCATGCCTGGCCCCTGTGTTCTCCTTTTTATTTAAAGTGATTTCGTTTAATATCATCTTCTCTTTTATTTCAGGAAGGCCAAACACATTCGCAAATAAGCGGAGCACATTATTAGGTGTGAGTGAGCGGTGGGAGGTGGCTCTGTGAGGGCTGCGGTGACATCAATCACCTTCACTGGGCTTTCCCTTCATTCATAAATGACAGCCACGGAGAAATCCAGTTGCTAGCACAAAATCAACAGCATTTCTCCTGGGCCTGCAAGCATTTCTCTCCTTTTATTTGGGGTGGAAATTGATGCTCACACGTGGAAACTGATAGGTAACGCTCTTCTCCTTACTGTGCCCCAGGAGTGAGCGCTCTCCAGGAGGGGAGAATCAGACTCCATATTATTACTAACTGCTTTTCAAAACCTAAAGAGCCACATGGAAGTGACCCATCCTGAGAATTCTTAGAATTCATTGAGAAACCAACAATTAGTGGCAATATATGTCCATTCATTTTATTTATTCAGCCAACATTCAACGACAGGCCAAGGTCAGCAGGATGCTAGTTAGAGATGCCACCATGAACAAGATACCTGCCCTCATAAAAAGTAAAGTCTGGTAGGGAGAAACATCAGTCAAATAATTCTACTTAAATATATATGTATACGTGTGTGTGTGTGTGTGTGTGTGTGTGTGTGTGTGTGTACATTTACAACTACCATAAGGACTAGGCAGAAAAGGTATACAGTGCCATAAGGCTGAAAATAGGAAGAGGATTTGATACAGGGGGAGGGGGAGAAGTCAGGACAGTGTCCTAATGAAGTGTGTGATTCTGTGTAGTGGGGATGGGGGGAGGATGCAGGGAAGGAGTGAGGGAGTGGGGGGCTGGGGGCAGTGAGAGCAATCCAACCCAGGGAGCAGCAAGAGAGGGCTGTGGAGCTAGAGAAACTGAATGCATGTCAGTGCATCTAGATCTCTGAGAGCAAAGCAAGCAAGTATTGGGGACGAAATAAAGCCAGAAATATAGGCAATGGTTAGATAAAGAAAAGCTTTATTTATTTATTTTTTTACTTTTATTAGTATTTATTTTATGCTGAATTTACTCCTGGACCATAAATTTTTTTTTCTTCAGTTTCTTCTGGGATATCTTTTTCTTCTGTGCAGCTTCCTCTTCTGTTTTATGAACAATCAGCTCTTTCTCAGGAAGGATCCTCTCAGTGTGGTGGGGAGAGCTCCTGTATGGGGTAACACGCCCATGAGCTCTGTAAGTTCCATGCTGCATCTTGGGAGCTTTGTTCACCTGGATGTGCTCAATGACCAGAGAGTCTACATCTAAACCCTTAAGCGCTGGGGCTGACCAGCAGACCCTGAGTGATGGATGAATGGATTACTCTGACACACATTTCCGTGAAAGAGAGGGCTAAGGGGCTGCTTGGCTATAGGAACCAAAACAGCCCAATTTGCCTGCCTCCTTGGGCTTTTACTGTAATAACATCTTGAACTAAAATTATTAGATACTATCAGTAGGATAAGCATCTTTGAGAAATCACATGTGTCTGCAGTGTCCTTTAAGCAAAGACATCTAATAAGTAAACATAAAGATTCCAGTAAAACACCCAGGGGCTTAGACTTGTTTGGAAAAGTCAAGGCAGCGTCTGCCGCCTTCGGCAAGGTCCTGCTAGAAGCCCCTGACCTTTCAGAGATTCCTCCTTACAGATTTTCCAATCAAGTCTCCTGCTTCCCCGAACTTAAGTTCAGCATTGCTCTCTGCATTTTTAAGCACATGCAGCAAAAATTCAGCACTCTTTTGGACCACCAACCCTACTGTTTGGCCTGAACACACCTACCGACTCCACCATTGTAACAACGGAATGGCACGCACTGCTTCTTTAAAGTTACATCCTTCAGCTGCCTGGTGACTTTTCGAATATGCATCCCCTTGATGGCCGGGGCAGTTTCACGGGTGTTCTTAAAGTGAACACGAAGATTTGAACCTCTTGATTTGCAAGATTTTGTGGGTTTTTCTGGGTCAAGTGAATAGTGAACCATTTTCAGAAGTCACTTATGGCCGCTTTGGGGAAGAGCTATAGTTTTAATTTTTCAATTCAGTTGACATTCCATGTTATATTAATTTTGACATAGTGGTAGACATTTTTATAACTTATGAAGTAATACCCTCAATAAGTCTAATACCTACTGACACCATAAGTGTTGTTGACTAGATTCCCTGTACTGTACTTTACATCCCTGTGAGCTTGATAGTGTCCTATCCAAGGAGCAGCAGGGGGACACTGAAAGGCAAGAAGCATGTTTGCATTTTGAAATCCTCACTCCGATAGCAGAGCGAGCAGAATGGTCTGGGAGCAGGTAGAGGGGACTCAGGGTGACTGGCCAGGAGTCCCAGTGGGGCTGATGATGGTCGCGATGGAGACTCGAGGTAGCATCCAGTGAAAGTACCCGTCACTTTAGAAAAGCAGAAACTCCAGAATAGCCCTTAAAATACTGCCAAGTCCATGCAATCGGTTTCCTCTTGAATATTGTGAAGCTGCCTGTTGCATGTCACTGATGTTTCTTTCACTTTTCTTCTCATTCTGAAGAAGGACATGTCAGCTGAGATCCCCCCAGCGGGGCACCAGGGGTGAGGGAGGGAGTTTGGTGCTGAGTTTTCAGACTGCGGCAGGGAAGGGCGGAGCCTTTCTATACCAGGCTTTCCCCCACATGCAAAGCGGTAGGGCAGACACAGCCAGGCGTCAGGGTCCCCACATCTTCATGACCGTCCTTTTCTACTCAGCCACCCACTGCATGGCCCAAACTTCATGCTTTGTTCTCCCGCACTCCTGTCACCCAGGCATCATAACCTGCTCTGCGGAAAGTATCCGATACACAAATTCTCACTAAGATGTGAAGGAAAAGTTATAGATGACTTCTACCAAAGAATATGTAGGTTTTATTTTATTTATTATACTGTGCTATGATAGAATGGACCACCCCAGTAGCCCCTGAGGCTAATACACTTCTATCACAATTACTTTAGCAAACTTGGTTAGTTCCCCTCACTTTTGCAACATCGTGCAAAGGTAGAATATGTAGGTTTTAATGCCTAAAGAAATGAGTCTCTAATCATGGAAGGCCAAGCATTAGTCAACAGATGGAGAAAGTATTTGGGAAGGCAGAATCACATCGTTTTGCCCTGAAATTACACTACCTTACAGTTAGCCGTGCTTTTTTATAACTTGCCTCTCTTACAACATGTGAGCACCAGAGGTAAGAAAAAGAAAAAAACAGAAGGTAAAGAATTGACCAGTTTCCCACAAATGGACTGAAAAGCACGTGCCCCTGTTCACAGGCCTTCCCCAGCTCTACTCCACACCCTCTTTCTAGGAGGTTGCATCGATTTCTATGGTTTAAATGTAACCTGTATGCTGGCAATTCCGGATTTATCTCTTTTCTCCTGACCCTCCTCTGAGCTCCGGACTCCTCCATCCAGCTACTTACCCACCTTCTCTGCTTAGACTTCTCACAAGCATTTCAAACTGAACATGTCCAAACTTTAACTCTTTTTTTTTAAATCTTCACCCAAGGATATTTTTTTCATTAATTTCTAGAGAGAGTGGAAGGAAAGGAGGGCAGGGAGAGAGAGAGAGAGAGAGAGAGAGAGAGAGAGAGAGAGAGAGAGAAGCATCCATGTGAAAAAAATGCATCAATTGGTTGCCTCCCACACGCACCCCAACTGGGTCCGGGAATTGAACCTATAACAGGTACATGCCCTTGATTAGGAATCAAACCCGAGACCCTTTGGTCTTCAGGCTGAAGCTCTAGCCACTGAGCAACCGGCCAGGGCAAACTCTAACTCTTAGTCCTAGCACCAGCACCACCCAAATCCAGACTTCCACAATGCAGTAAATGGCAACACCATATGCCAGAAACCTGGGGTCATCCCAGACTGCCCCCTCTTTGTAGTAGTTTCCTGTGGCTGCCATAATGTATCACCACAAACTTGGTGGCTTCAGACAACAGCATTTATTTCCTCATTGTCCTGGGGGCCAGGCACCTGGAAACAAGGTGTCAGCCGGGCTGCGCTCCCCACAGGCTCCAGGGGAGAATCCTTCCTTGTCTGTCCCTCTTCTGTTGGCTCCAGGGGTCCCCTGAGCTGCATCACCTCAGTCTCTGCAACTGTCTTCACATGACCTTCCCCACTTTTCTCGGTATCTCTCCTCTGTGTCTCTCATGAGGACACTTGTCCTGGAAGGAAGGGTTTATGTGGATAATCCAGGATGATGTCATTTGGAGATCCTTAACTTGATTACATCTGCAAAGACATTTTTTCCAAATAAGGTCACGTTCTCAGGCTCCGGGGATTAAGACATGGACGTATCTACTGGGGGCCATCCTTCAATCCACTAAAGTCTCTATTACTCCTCATAGACAACCCACCCATAAGCCCTGGAGAAGTTACCTTTCAATTGTCTCTCTCAGCCAAGCCCCCCACATTCGTTGCTATGAAGATGCTAATGCTTCATTGCTCTGATCCCGATTCAAGTTGCCTTTGTCTCTCTTGAGCATTTCTGCCATGGCCCCTATCAGCAGTGGTCTCCCTGCTTCCACTATGGTTCATTCCCTGTAGTGCAGCCAAGAAGAGTGGCTTTAATCAATTAATTATGTATATAAATAAAATCAGGCTAAATCTCTTACCTGCTTAAAAACCTCCAGTGCACTTAGAAGTTCCTTTGCACGTAGAACACATTCCGGTGTTCTCCAGCCCCAGCTCCCTTCCCCAGCCTTCCCTCTGGCCCCTCACGCTAACAGTGTTCTAGCCACATGGACCTCCTACTAATTGTTCAGAGAAGGTGCCCCTGGCTGACCTGTGTGAGAATGCATTCTCTGCGACTCTAACATAGCACCCTGACCATGACTGTCAAAGCATTTCTCAACATGTGATTCATTTACCAGTTATCACCCAGCTCTTCACAGCAGACTTTTTTAAAATCTTTTTTTTATTGATTTCAGAGAGGAAGAGAGAGGGAGAGCGGTGGAAACATCAGTGATGAGAGAGAATCATTGATGGGCTGCCTCCTGCAAGCCCCCCACCGGGGATCTAGCCTGCAAACCAACATGTGCCCTGACCGGGAATCAAACCGTGACCTCCTGGTTCATAGGTCGATGCTCAACCACTGAGCTACACCTGCTGGGTTCTCCACACTAGATTGAACCTGCCTGAAAGTAGGGACAAAACCCAGGTGAGCACAGCACATTGTAGATGCCCAATACACCTTTATTAAACAAATGATTGAATTAATTAATCAATGGTTCCCATTGACTATGGAAGTAAGAAGAAACCTTGCCTGGTATTCCAGGTCCCTAGCCTCTAGTTCCCACCCACCACCTATCCTGCCTCATATGCCGCTTCTCCTTGACAGGAAGCTTTGGCTCCTGCAAATTCCGTCTTCTTATCTTCCTCCCCTCTTTGACTGATGCCATTTTCTCCTTTTGGAATGTCTATCCTCTCTTTTTGCTTACCACTTGTCTTAGTTGCTTTTCTATGCCCAGTTCACATCTCTCCTCCTGCAGGAAGCCCTCTGTCATCACTCCACCTACATTATTCTTTCCCCTCTCTCTGCTCTCTCCTGAGCTGCTTGTACCACAATATCACCGCCTCAGGTGATCCTCACTTACGTCTCCAACTGGGCCAAAAGGTATAAGAGCAACCCTCTGTTTCACACTTCTTTGGATTGACCTGGCTAGGAATGGAGACATTGAAATATCCTGGAAACTAGCCACTGGCTATTTTCTAGTCTCAGTTCTGCCCACAACTAGTATATGATGTCAAGCACTTTACCTCACCTCTGGAGTTTATTTTCTTCTGGAGTTTTATTTTTCATGTGTAAAATAAAGTGCTTATGCCTGGCTGGCATGGCTCAGTGGTTGAGCATCAACCTATGAACCAGGAGGTTCCAGTTTGATTCTCAGTCAGGGCACATGCCCGGGTTGTGGGTTTGATCCCCAGTGTGGGGCGTGCAGGAGGCAGCCGATGCATGATTCTCTCTCATCATTGATATTTCTGCCTTCTCCCTTCCTCTCTGAAATCAATAAAAATATATATTTAAAAAGTAAAGTGCTTAGGCCATATTGCTTTTAATAATCAATCAATTTAACAAATCTATTTCAGAAATGGGTATAGAGATTAAGTTAGTTGTTATATAAAGAATTTAGATATTAAGAATGAAGTCTCTGGCACTTAGAAAATACTCAATAAATGAGTTGCTGATTAGTTCTTTTTTTTTTTTTCCTCCCAGCAAGAAAACTGAGGTTCAGTAATTTGAACAAAGTAACACAAGGTCAACAGTGGGTAATGACAAAACCCCGGTCCTCCAGCTTAAAAAACCCACACTGTCCCCCTGTCTCTGGGATAATAACAATCACCTTACATACAGGGATTTTACTTCGTATCTGTTTTCATAACTAGTATCTCATTTCATCCTCATACCTATTCTGTTAATCAGGTATTATTATACCAATTTTGCACAGAGGAAAAGTGAGGTTCTGAGGGGTTACATCATGTGTTGAAGGTTGTACAACCAGTAAGGAGCTAAATTAGGACCACACCCCAGATTTTAGCCTCAAAACCTAAGATATTTCTAATATGCCACAGGCACTACAGCAAGGACAATTAATGAAGTAAGCTTTTAAAAATCACATTTCTGCCAATAAAATCTTGCACTAAAAGTGCACCAATGGTTGCTTATCATAAACTTAGAAAACCTAAGAACAATATTTAATGGATTTAAATAATATTTTTACATGTAGGTGATTTTTCTGCTATCCCACTTTAGTGTTCTTCCGAAACCGTCCAGGGCTCAGTGCAGTTCCTATTAATACTAATGGGAATCGCACACCCTGGTTTTTCACACAGAACACACCTAAAGCACTCAACCATGCAAGAGGCAGAAATGTGTGTTGTCACATAACTAGACACACTGCTGCCCACTGGCACTGTCTGCTGCAAGCTTCCTAACTTAAACCATTTCCCCCCGTAAACATATTTTGAAGTTTGAGGAGATCCAAAAGGCGATGCATTTCAGGATCCATCCCAAATCCAAAGGGGGGAGGGGGGTTTAGAAAGCTTTTATGGTTTGAGTTTGGTTTAGTTTTTGTGTTTTAAGCTAAAATGACTTTTTAAAAGATTTTTAATTGATTTTTAGAGAGAGAGGAAGAGAGAGGGAGAGAAACATCAATGTGAGAGGGCAACATTGACCAGTTGCCTCCTGCAAACATAAGGGATTAGTAGTATTACTGCCAGCTGAAGGTGAACTTCAGATAAACGCTCCCATTTGCGAAGTACGTATGTGTGCATGTCCTGCCACCTAGTGGCCACACAAAGAAGTCATCTTTAACTGCTCCTGGTATTAAAATCAATGAAGTGAAACAATATTTTTAGAACTTTGAACCAATTCTCTCAATCTATCCAACTTCTTATTAATCTTTACTCAGTCTATCAATATTATATCAATAATGCAGCAGAAAAACTAGCAGCAGCGGGTGAGAAGGGCAATCTATGAATAAGTATGGACTATGTTAGTTGATGATGATTCTGTGAAGAGCAACAAAGCCGTAGGGATAAGAGTGACTGGCAAGGTGGTGTGAGTTCCACCGCAGACAGGGTTGTCAGGGAAGGCCTCTCAATAAAAGACCTGAAGTGAAGGGGCAAAGCATGCAGACATCTGGGGGGCAAGAGTAGTTCAGGCCCACGGAACAGCAAAGAGGTCACTGGAGCAGAAAGGAAAGGGCTGGCAAGGTCAGAGAGGCGGTGGGGGTACCAGGTCAGTACAAGTCAGGGTTAGAAACTTACACTTGACATGGGGGTCTCTCAGTGAGAGAAGGGAAGGCACTGGCAGGTTTTGAGTAGTGGAATGACCTAACAATTCTGAGTAACTCTCTGACGAACAAGATAAAATACCAAATAACCTGACAGACAAGTTTAATGGAATGCCCGGGGAGAAATAGTTCCCATAAGAATGTAAATTTTCAGAAGATTTATGGAAACAGCTCTCTGAAAGGAACTCACAGGAAGGATTATAGAGGAAGACTGCATAGCGTCTTTACACCGAAACAAGTTAAATCAGGCAAGCCAAAGCTATTTTTACTCAACATTGTGTGTTTTTATATTTAAAAAAACTTTCATAGCAATGGTGCATAAATTCTCAAGGCACTCGTCAATGAAGAAATTAATATTTACTAAACGTCCAGGTTACCAGAAGCAGTCCGTATGTTTTACAAGGCTCTAACCTGAAAATACATCTGTGGAGATAAAACACATGCACATAAAAGATAACAATATAAATTGCGAAGGAAAGGCCACATAGCATTTAGGAGAAGGGGCTGTGCTTATGCAGGAGCCACGGAGGGACACCCGTCCATCAGGAACTGAGGCAGGAAAACAGGGCAAGGGCAAGAGAGGTGGCCTGGGTCTAGGACAAAATCTAAGAAAATCAAAATGCTATGCCCGAGGTTATAGACTCACAGAATTTGAGAACTAGAAGGAATTCACCACAAGAGGAAAAAAATGTAACTATGCAAGGTGACAGATGATAACTAGACTTATTGTGGTGATCATTTTGCAATATATTGAATCATACAAATATTGAATCATGGCCCTGGCCAGGTAGATCAGTTGGTTGGAGCATTATCCTGATACTCCAAGGTTGTGGGTTTGGTCCCCTGTCAGGGCACATACAAGAATCAACCAATGAATGCACAAATAAGTGGAACAACAAATTGATCTCTCTCTCTCTTTCTCCCTCACCCCCTACTCTCTCTCTCTAAAAAGAAAAAAAAAATCAATAAAAAACAAAACAGCCCGGCCATTGTGGCTCAGTGGTTGAACGTTGACCTAGGAACCAAGAGGTGGCAGTTGGATTCCTGGTCAGGGCACATGCCCGAATTGTGGGCCAGATCTCCAATAGGGAGCACAAGGAGGCAGCGGATTGATGATGTTCCTCTCTCATCGATGTTTCTATCTCTCTATCCCTCTCCCTTCCTCTCTCTCTAAAAATAAATAAAAACATTAAAAAAAATATTGAATCATTATGTGTACAACTAAAACTAATATAATGTTATATGTCAATTATATCTCAATTTAGAAAGAAAAAAAACTGGAAGTAAAGTTAGAGATGGTTAAAGTCAGAGCTCTTGTTTTACAAAAGAGAAAAATTAAATCAATCAAATGTCCACTGGTTAGTGACAGAGCTGAACCAAAAACAAGGGCTCCTGAGTTTCAGCCCATTGCTTTTGCCTATCACCACCGGGAAAATGACCGTGAGCCTATGGAATTCTTAACTTTATTAACCAGGTTGGAATGGAGCCTCGTGGTTAGAAGACGGGATGCAGGCCTAGGAGCTAGCCCAGGGGTGGGCAAACTTTTTGACTCGAGGGCCACAATGGGTTCTTAAAATGGACCGGAGGGCCTGAACAAAAGCATGGATGGAGTGTTTGTGTGAACTAATATAAATTCAGAGTAAACATCATTACATAAAAGGGTACGTTTTTTTTTCAGTTTTATTCATTTCGCCCAGGGCTGATGGTCAGTAAGGTGGGAAGAATTCAATAGGTGTGACATCGGGGAAACTGGTTTCTGCCTCCACTGCCTGGAACAGAGCTCCTGCAACCCTTGTAATCTCCTTAGGACCTAAGTGATAAGAGTTCTAGGAGCATCTTTTGTTCTAAAATTATTCTTTAACCCTGAAACCCTTGTAATTTCCTGGGTGATAGGAATGTCTTTGTTCTACTGAGGCTCCTGGATGAGGACTGATGACTGGAAAACCAAGCCAAGCTTAGAAGTTTGGAATTTTCAACACGCGTTTCCCCCCAGCCCCCACCTCCGCCCCTCCCCCCATTCTCCTGAGAAGGAAAGGGGGCTTAAAATGGAGTTAATGATCAATCATGCCTATGGACAAAGACTCCATGAAAATCCCCAATGTTCAGGTAACTTCCTGGCTGGTGAACACCTGGAGGTGCTGGGAGAGAGGTGTGGCTGGAGGCATGAAAGCTCGGAGCCCATTCTGATAGATCCTCCCTTCCCCCAACTGGTGGGCGGAGTATGACATAACCTGCAGCCCGGAAATACCTGAGTGACTAACCAGGTACCTTATATGGACTATACATTGGACCACCAATCCACACCTGCCAAATACCCTAAGCCCTTGTCCTATATGGACAAGGCAGTAAGCCACCAATCAGTGTGCGCCGAGTACACTAAGCCCCCACCCCTTCCCATTCCGCCCCTCAAAAGGTGTGCCCACCCCTGCACGTGCTGCTGTTCTCCCCTTGTGAGACAGCCCGGCAGGTCCTTCTCCTCTAATAAAGCCTGTAGTCCTGGTTTTCGGCCTCTGTCTGATCTTTCACATTCCCCCAGCCCTGACCCTATGCATCTGTCATCCAATGTTCACCTGCATCCTTTATCATACCCTTTTATAATAAACCAGGAAAGGCAAGCACATTTCTTCCCTGAGTTCTGTGAGTCACTCTAGCAAATTAATGGAACCTGAAGAGGGGGTGTGAGAAGCTCCGATTTATAGCCAGTTGGTCAGAAGCACAAGTAAAAACCTGGGCTTGCGACTGGCATCTGAAGTGGAACTGAGCCCACAACCTGTCAAATCTAATGCTGGTCTGGTAGTGAGACAGGCCAGTAAGCCCGGACAAGTGGAATGGGGAAACTGAGGCAGGTGGTGTCCAAACTGGCAGATACAGAAGGTCCCCTCCCTAGAGATAACATCTAGGCCTCAGTTGTGTTTCAGCTCCCGACCCAGAAAAGCAGCAAAACCAGGGGGTGACACCAGGACCAGCTGCGATGACTGACAACCCCCTGCCCTAACACTGACCAATCAGTGGAGACCACAACAGAAGGAGCACACCTAGAAAACTGATGCATATTCTGCTAAAACCCTCCCCTGAGACCTCCCCTAAAATTTCTGCCTGCTAGGGAGGGATAAAGGCCTCAAAACAAAGGACCCAGATCTCACTCTTACCGCCCCTGCCCCCATCTCCTTTCCCCTCTTCTTCCCCCACGGGCATGACTCTCCTAAACTCTAAGGGGCCCACGGGACTTGGAACCAGGGGAGCCATGGGCAGCCCCAGGCAAGGCCCCCTTTCCCTGACTTCCCAGAGAGCTAAGGCAGTCCAGCCCAGGCTCTCCTGTTGCTCCTACGCCAGGGGTGGGGACCTTTTTTCCTGCCAAGGGTGTACCTGTCACTTTTGTTCTAGAAAGAAATTGGTTTTGTTTTTATTTTCTTCCAGGTTTATTGAGACATAATTGACAGATAACGTTGCCCAGGTTTAAGGTGTATCACATAATGGGTTGATGTTCTATATACTGCAAAATGATTACCACAGTAAGTTTAGTTAAGATCCATCCCCTCACCTGGTACAAATTTTTTTTTTTTCTTGTGAAGAAAGATTTTAAAATCTACTCTCTTCTGTTTCTCTAAATTTCTCAACAACTCGGTCAGCTCCCTAAACTCCTTTCAGAAGCCCTTTTACTGTTTAGATTAGCGAGGGTGGATTCTGTTCTTCGAGATTAGAGAACTAACTGATGCAGTGAGCGTTTTGGTGGTAAGTGGAAGCTAACAGTGGCACCCAGACTCAAGTGTTCATTTTAAGCACATCGCAGTTTCCATTTATGTGGAGCCTGATTAAGAGCTGTATAGAGTATCTTGTGATATAATAAAAATTTAAATATTTGGTCTTCTTCCTGTTCCTAGCAGAGCTTCCAAGATGCTTGGAATTTCCTGAGCAATGAGGGTGATAGTTGTGGCTTTTGTTATTCAAAAGCCCCCTTGCAACCACACCTGAGATTAAGCCAATACGGTGAACCAGGGTGAGGCCCCTTTGATAGGCTCAGAATGGGAGTTTGTCACCAGAAAGACTAAACACTTGATTAGAGGTTTGGAACTTTCAGCTCCACCCCGACCTCCAGGGAAGGGCGGGGGTCCAGAGATTAAATTCCTTAAAAACTTCTAGAGGAGGAGAGAATCAGAATGCTTCCGGGGTGGTGAACACGTGCAGGTGCTGAGATGGTGTCGGACCGGAGAAGGCATGGCAGCTCTGAGCCCCCGGGCCTCTGCCCACTTCTACGTGGCTGTTCCTGAGTTGCATCCTTTATCATGAACCTTGAAAGGTAAGTACAGTGTTTCTCTGAGTTGTGTGAATTGTTGCAGCAAATTAAGAACCCGAGGAGGGGATCTTGGGAACCCCCAAATTTGTAGTCTGCCAGGCAGAAGTGTGGGTCGCCTGAGCACTCCATGTGCAGCTGGCATCTAATAGGGGCAGACTCGTGGGACCAAGCCCTTAATCTGTGGGGTCTGTGTTAACTCCCCGAAGTCAGTGTCAGAATTTATTAAATTATGGGAAATCCAGTTGCTGTTGAAGAATTGGTTGTTCGTGTCAGAAAAACCACATAGTATTTTATCTAGTTTGACTTTAAAAGTTTCCTGCAAATAAGACATATTAAAAATAAGCCCGGGCCAGTGCAGCTGGTTGGAGCATCATCCATTGGACCAAAAGGGTCTTGGCTTCAGTTCCCTGTCAGGGCACATACCCAGGTGGTGGGCTCGATCCCCAGTCAGAGCACGTGCGGGAGGCAGCCAATTAATGTTTCTCTCTCACATCCATGTTCCTCTCTCTCTCCTTTTCCCTTCCTCTGCCTTTCCCGTTCTCTCTCTCTAAAACCAATAGCGGTAATAATAATAAAGCTGGGTGATGAACACAAATATAATATACAGGTGATGTATTGTAGAATTGTAAATAATAATAAGGCAAATAGAAGCTTAAAAAGACTTGGAGACATACTTTATCATTTGTTTAGAAGTTTCAATGGGTTTTGAAGTTCCTAACCAGATTTTAACAAAAACTTTGCAAAATTGATGGGTTGAATTACCAAATGAGTATCAAGATGTCATAAATATAAGCAATAGTGTAATTCCATTGGAATCTGTGTACCGCAATGAGATATCTTTATTAGCTAGGACTTCATTAAAACCAAATACCAAAATAAACTGAACTAGGTCTGTAAATTGTCATATCACAAAGTGTTAAACAATATTTTTTTAAATAGCAAACATGTATAAATGCATTGCTTTTCCCATATCACTCATTACATATTGTGGGTGTATACTAACATTTTTATTTTTTATTTTTTTTTTACTAATGGGGTAGTTGATCACAATTTTGGATTGGTCTAGGCCGGCATTTCCTTAAAGTATTTTCTATGGATCTCTACATCAGAATTCTCCAGGGTAACCATTAAATGCTGTTTCCTGAGCCTTGTGTTCAAGACATAACTGTTACTTGTGAAAAAGACCTGGCCCTAAGGGGGTTCCCTTAGGGCAGTAGTCAGCAAACTCATTAGTCAACAGAGCCAAATATCAACAGTACAACAATTGAAATTTCTTTTGAGAGCCAAATTTTTAAAACTTAAACTATATAGGTAGGTACAATGTTATTAACTTAATTAGGGTACTCCTAAGGCTTAGGAAGAGCCACATGTGGCTCGCTAGCTGCAGTTTGCCGGCCACGGCCCTAGGGCCAGCTGGTAGTCTGTGAATTCTTGATTTAGTGCAGAAAAAATTTCACAATATGAGTCCAGGTGAATTTTAGAGGATGTTTATTAAAGCTGGGGACAGTGAAACAAGGAAGGGCTGGGGAAATGAGCCTAGGCTGCTCTTTTTTGGCTCACTAAGAAGTCAGAGAGAGGGGGAGGGGGGCTTGGGGACAGGTTCAGGGAGTTGGCCTGGGATGAACTGCTGCTGCTCATTGCTGCCCTGGTTGTAAGCCTTGTAGGGCCTCTTAGAAGTTCAGGAGATGCATCCCTGTGGGAGAAGAATCGGGGAAAGTGCGGGGCAAAGGGGGGCTTGCTCCTGGGAGGGAGAGGCTGGGGGTTTAAGGGAGGTCTTAGGGGAGGATTTCAATATAACATTCATCAGCTTTATGCTGAAACCAAAATGAGATTTATTCTCGTAATTTCATCTGTTCTTGGGTGTGGTTGGCAAATGGCACTGATTGGATTTCTGCTATCTGTCCCCCTGAGTAGGTTGATTTAAGCTATTTACCTTCTGGTCGGGGAGGAAAAGTGCTAACCATGCACTTTTTAAAAAATTTATCTTTATTGTTGAAAGTATTACAAATGTCCCCTTTCTTCTCCCATTGAGCACCTCCCCTCACTTCCTCAACCTCCCCAGGCCTTCTCCGCCCATTGTCTATGTCCATGGGTTATGCATATATGCATTTAAGTACTTCAGTTAATTTCTTCCGGCCCTCCCTCCCTCCCTCTGAAATACATCAGTCTGTTGCATGCTTCAATGTCTGGTTCTATTTTGTTCGTCAGTTTATTTTGTTCATTAGATTCCACCTATAAGTGAGATCATGTGATACTTGCCTTTCTCTAACTGGCTTATTTCCCTTAGCATAAACCATTTACTCTTAAATGTCCCTGGTTTAGGGGAGATAGGATTTACTAGATGGCTGCAACTGCTTGGCATTCTGGTTTTTCCAGAGGGTTGCAAACTGCTGTGTAACTATCTGGTCTCGGTTTCCCTATTCCCTTTTGTCCTGGCTTACTGGCCTGTCTCAATATCAGGACCAAATTGAGATATTATTTTGGGTTTAATGAGAGAAAGTGAAAGATAACCAAACAGAAAAAACTGTATGACCACGTGATTCCCTGATATTTAATGCGGTTGTCTGTGAAATATCTCAAGTCACTGGTAAAATGTTTTCTGAAAGTTGATCCATTGATCTGCAGCAATTTCAACCTAGATTTAATGCTGCATTGAATTGAGTATACATGTAAAGCCTGACTTTATTTTTAAAAATATATTTTATTGATTTTTTTACAGAGAGGAGAGGAGAGGGAGAGAGAGTTAGAAACATCAGTGAGGGAGAAACATCTATCAGCAGCCTCCTGCACACCCCCTACTGGGGATGTGCCCGCAACCAAGGTACCCTTCAGTCCGCAGGCCAACGCTCTATTCACTGAGCCAAACCGGTTAGGCCCTAACCGTTAGGGCAAGCCTGACTTATTTTATCAGTTACCTTATTTAAGTAGTTTTGTTTATTTAATGAACTAAAGGAAGAAACTAGGAACAGAAGAATAGAAAGTGAGTGAATATGTGCAGAAGGAGAACCCCGAGATGGACCTTTTTGCGGGACCATCCTTTTTGTTAATCCATTGATTTTTTTTTATTTATTTATTTTTTTTAGGGCGAGTGGAGAGAGAGGGAAAGACAGAGAGAAACATCACTGGAGAGGAACACAACTGATTGGTTGCCTCCTGCACAAGCCCCAACCAGGGCACGAGCGGTGACCAGGGCCCAGGCCAGGGAGGAGCCTGCAACCAAGGTATGTGCCCTTGACGGTAATCCAACCCAGGACCCTTTGGTCCGCACGCTGACGCTCTATCCACTGAGCCAAACCGGGCTCAATGTCAAAATAATTTAAAAATTCATTTAAGTTCACTTTCTCTTTTTTCTTTACCCAGGGATATGTTTTTCATTGATTTTAGAGAGAGGAAGGGAGAGAGAGAAAAACTGCAATCAATACAAATTAAAAAAACAAACAAAAAGAACTGGAAAAGCTGCTAATAAAAATATTGACGTCAAACGCAAATAAGAGGTCAAATTTTGAAACCATGAAATTGAATAGGAAGGAAATAAGACTAGGACTACAAATTATGCCTCCTTTAAAGTGTAGCGTATGTGTTACTTGACTCAAAACCTTTTTTCATGCTTTGTCAACTAATAGGCCTGGTTTCTTCAAATAATTATGGAACATCCTGCCTGTCACTAGTACTATTCTCTCAAAGTCATATTTGTAATACTTTTGAGCATCTTGCCCAAAATTTAGTTATTCTTAATATCTGTCTCACTAAGCAGGTCTTCCCAGGTAAACTTATCTATGATGGCATATGTATAAACACAGGTTGTGCCAGTTCTTTGTTCCAACTGTCTTTTTTCCTATTCTATGATCATAAGTGTATACCTTTCTGACAGCAGAATAACCCAAATATGTATTAAATAATTCATTCATCAAATAATTATTGAGTATCTGCTATATGCCAGGCACTGTTTTAGATACTTGGGATACATCCTGAACAGAACTGGTAAAAATCCATATGGAGCTTACAATCTAGTAGGGTAAGGAGACAATAAATAAGATAAATGCAAACATATAGTATGTTAGTTATTAGAACTAAGGAGAAAAGTAAAGCAGAAATGGAAATAAGAAATGCACGTATGTGTGTATGTATCTGACGTTTAATTTAGGTAAGCTAACTATGAAAGATCTCACTGAGAAGGTGATGTTTAAAGCAAGATCTGAAGAAAATGAGGGAATGAGCCATTCCACTCTGGGGCAAAAGCCTTCCAGGCAAAGGGAACAGCTAATGTGAAGGCTCCGGCAGAAGCACAGCTAGAGAGTGTTCCGGGATCAGCAAGGAGGCAAGTTTGGCTGAGTGCAGCGCACTGGATGAGTAGCAGGCAGTAAGATCAAATATGATGGGGGGGTGGGGGGTGGGGGGAGGAGGAGCAAATGATGTAGAGCCTTGAAGACCATTGCAAGGACACTGGATTTTACTATGAGGGAAAAGTTCTGAGGAGTGGAGTGACATGAAGGAAAAGAGATGTTAAATATGCCCCTGGCTATATAATTACAATCATAATAAGTGCTACCTAATTAGGTCATAATGAAAGTTCTTACCAGGAAGACCTAATCTAATGGAAACATCCATGAGGGAATGATTAGGCTGACACCTGAGTGTGGGATGGAAGGGAAGAGAGAAGAGCCTGTTATAAAAGCCACGAGAGAACACAGCGCACTGGGATGAGCTAACAGTCAGTGTGGCTGAAGGGGTGGTGGGAACTGACGGTAGATAAATCATCTAGGATCTTTTAGTTTATCTCAAGGGTTTTTAAAAAATTTTTTATATTTTATTGATTTTTTACAGAGAGGAATAGAGAGTTAGAAACATCGATGAGAGAGAAACATCAAACAGCTGCCTCCTGCACACCCCCTACTGGGGATGTGCGTGCAACCAAGGTACATGCCCTTGACCGGAATCAAACCTGGGACCCTTCAGTCCACAGGCCGACGCTCTATCCACTGAGCCAAACCGGTTAGAGCTATCTCAAGGGTTTTGATCTTTATCTTAAAACTAATGAAAAGTAATTGAACCATTTAAAAATTGTTAATAATGATAGAGATAGAGAGTTAGAAACATCGATGAGAGAGAAACATCGACCAGCTGCCTCCTGCACATCTCCTACTGGGGATGTGCCCGCAACCAAGGTACATGCCCTTGACCGGAATCGAACCTGGGACCCTTCAGTCCGCAGGCCGACGCTCTATCCACTGAGCCAAACCGGTTTCGGCTAGGGTTTTGATCTTTATCTTAAAACTAATGAAAAGTAATTGAACCATTTAAAAATTGTTAATAATGATATTTGCCTTTTTAAAAGATCTCTCAGACTTCTCTGTGGAGCCTGCACTTCTCCCTTCCATTGGTTCTTAGGAGGAGAGCCTAAAACTTCTTTAAAGAAATTTGCACTTGCATTAATCGCTGGCTTTCACTTTCTTTGACTTCCCTTAGCCCTTTCATTGTATGTGGGCCACACCTAGATTTGTACCTACGTCACACCCTAAATCCTTTCTTTTCCCTGCATAGTAAGATTTTAAACAACAACAAGAACTCAAATACTAAATCTAAACAAATTTGACACGATTATTGACTCTTCCGTGGGGTGTATTTGTTTAAATTTATTCATCCTTGAGTTACTTGGAAATAAAGGCCTTTGAAAGGGCGAGGGCTAGGCCCTCCATCTTGCCCCAGGATAAGGGCTACGCCCTCCATCTTCCCTTGGCCACAGTGCTTGGCAAGGAGCTTCTTCCCGGAAGTCTAAGCCTCTGCTAGCCACACCCAGGAACAAGACACCAACTTGCGCCTGGCCAATCGGCAGAGCACAGGACCTCCTCTCACATAAAACCACGGAATTAGGATATGCCAAGGTCTGCGATGACCCCCCAGATTTGAGCTTCAGGGAATGAGGTTGATTGGTTTTGACAGCTTATCTGGCAGCTCCTCAGCTGTTTTTGTCCTCCCTTCCCCATCTAGGAATCAATATATTGACTTTAGAATCACTGCAATAGGACCCAAAAGGCGACTACTGTGCAAAATACAGCCTTCTAATGCACATTCACAAATTATGAGGAGGTGGTCACTAAATCACTCCCCTCCGGCAGCTGTTGGGAAACAGCCCTTAAGTGCCACTTAAAACTCAATGAACTACTTGAAGCTGTTGTCAAATACAAATAAAAATGCCCTTGAAGAAAAAAATAAAACCCAGTGAATCCTGGGCGGCTACCTCCTACTAAGCTCTCGCTAGATGCAACCGACGGGAAATGTGGGGAGGGCTGGAGAAACGTGTGCAAACGATGGAAACGCCGCAAGCCCCAACTCAGGAACTCCCCAAATAACCCCACAGGGCTGCCGTTTTACAGTCAATGCCTCCCGGGCGGCGCCCCCTCTCTTAACCCTCCGGCTCTCGGCTCTGCGCCTGCCTGGCCGGAAGCGCTCGGCCACCATGTGCCCTGGGCGTGAGGACCTTCAGGCTGCTCTCGGGCCTGCGGCGTTCAGGCCTCCCGCACGCTTCTCCCGCCCATGTGATGCGCGAGAGCCAATGGGCGGG
>NW_005871158.1:2605227-2641138 GCF_000147115.1 Myotis lucifugus
ATCCTGTGCAAGCTCCAGGGGACGATCAGACAAGATCCTCTTACAAGACGTAAGAGCTTCTGCGGGGGAGCACGGTCCTGGGGCCCGCTGCGCTGGGACCCCGGGTGGGGAATAACCGTTTTTTTCCTCGCGTCCCCTCCCCCATCGGCGCCGGGCGACCGGCGAGGCGGTTGGGGAGGCCGTGCCGTTGCCGCCCGCAGGCCAGGTGAGCTGCCCGTTGGCTTCCTTTGGCCTCATCTAGTGCAAGCTCGTTGACCAATAGACCCTATTAAAAGGTATGTGTGCGGCTTTTCCCTTAGCCGTGTTTGTGTTGCTGTGGTTCGGGTGGGTTTGGGGGCTTTTTTGTCAGGTTGGGATGGGCGGGAGGTCGGGGCGAGGAGTCGGGGGTCCGCCTCCTCCATCTGGAAAAACACGCTGGGATGGCGGGATCGGTGGACCGCGGCTGGTGCTGATCACTGACGTTTAGGGAACGCCTGAGAGAGTCCGGAGCTCTGGCTGCAGCTGGCATTTTTGTTGTGTTTATTATGGAGATCAGCATCTGGGGCGGGGAAATTCCTGTCCTTGATTCATTTATTCGTTCCACTATCATTAAGCCGTTGGCAAGCTTAACTCGAGTTGAATGTTGCAGAAACGGGTGGGCCTGATCTCAAGGTGCTAGCCTGTGTTGGGAATTAAGGTGAGGTGTGAACAGAAACCAAACCATTGCATTAGTTCAGGTGGGAAGTGACGAGTGAACAAAACCAATGGTTTGGGGGACGGAGAATAGGAACACAGTATTTTTAAAAATATTTTTTTTATCGATTTCAGAGAGGAAGGGAGACGGAGAGAAACATCAATGCTGAGAGATAATCACTGATGGATCAACTGCCTCCTGCCCGCCCCACGTTGGGGATTGAGCCTGCAACCCGGGCATATGCCCTGACCAGGAATCCAAACGTAACCTCCTAGTTCATAGGTCAACACTCAGCCAGCTCTGGCCAGGCCACAAGAAGTATTCACAATATGTACATTTAGAGTCAGTCATTTGTGTAGAGATATTTTAGACCATATCCGGGGAGTTTGTAGATGGAGTATAAATAGGGTACAAAGCGGGGAAGATTAGTGGATTAGCCAAATAAGATTATGAGCAAATAAGATCTGGAATTCCACCCTGGCCCTCTATTTTGTTTTTAATCCTCACCCGAGGATATTTTTTCATTGATTTTTACAGAGAGAGAGACAGAGAAGTATTGATGTGAGAGAAACACATTGACGAGCCCTGAGCTGGGGAGGATCCTGCAATCAAGGTACATGCTCTGGACTGGAATTGAACCTGGGACCCTTTGGTCCACAGGCAGATACTCTATCCACTGAGCCAAACCAGCCGGGGCTGGGTTTTGTTTTGTTGGTTTTTGGGGGGTTTTTTTGTTGTTGTTTTAGCATCATTCTTTTCTCTAGCATAGCATAAGTGTCTGTAAAGAGACTGTATCCCCAATTTCTAGCTCAGTGTTTGGCCTCATTGTAGGTGCTTTATAAATATTTAACAAATAGAATCTGGGGGAAAATGTATCCTGGAAACTAGAGAAGAGTTTTAAGAGGGTCACAATAGTCTAGTGGCAGATGTAGTTGAGAGGTCAAATGAGATAGGGGTCAAAAAGAACCCATTGGATTTAACCACTAAGTATGGTGTTAACCTAAATGTAAGGGAGTTTTAAAGAAATGGTGGGGAAAAGTTGATTGTGAGGTGGGGGTAAAAACAAGGCCATTTTTAAGGATGTTCTGATGTGAGGTACAAAAGAAAGAAGACTGGGGCTACGAGGAGACAATAGGATCAAGAGAAGAATTTTAGGGATACTTGAGAAAGTTTATATGGGAGGGTAAGTTAGGATAGAAATGTTGAAGATCCAGTCGAGAGGGAGCAGGGACTTCAGAAGGGGGTCATTATCTAGAGTACCAAGAGCAGTTCTAGGCAGGACTCATTAGCTTGCAGGGAGCAGCAGATGAGAAGACTGGATTATTGTGCAGAAGATACACTTTCTAGATTACCTGTTTGACCTTCATTGAAGCCTCATTTATATTTTATTTTTTAAATATATTCTTATTGATTTCAGAGAGGGAGAGATAGAAAGAAACATCAATAATGAGAGAATCATCGATTGGCTGCCTCCTGCATGCCCCCCTTTGGGGATCAAGCTGGAAACTGGAGCATGTGCCCTTGGCTGGAATTGAACCTGGGACCCTTCAGTCCGCAGGCTGACGCTCTATCCACCAAGCAAAACCAGCCAGGGCTTTATTTATTGTTTTTTAAATTGATTTGAGAGAGAGATTGATTTGTTGCTCCATTTATTTATGCATTCATTGGTTGCTTTTTGCGTGTGCCCTGACTAGGGATTGAACCCACAACCTTGGCTTAGGCCGAAGTGGTTCTCAACCTTCTGGCCCATTAAATACAGTTCCTCATGTTATGACCCAACCATAAAATTATTTTCGTTGCTACTTCATAACTGTAATCTTGCTACTGTTATGAATTGTAATGTAAATATCTGATATGCAGGATGGTCTTAGGCGACCCTGTGATAGGGTGGTTTGACCACCAAAGGGGTCGAGACCCACAGGTTGAGAACCACTGGCTTAGGGGGACGACACTAACCAACTGAGCCTACCTGGCCAGAGCCCTGATTTTATTTTCAAGAAGCGTTTCTCCCTTGAATTGGAGGCAGCTCATTTGATGATGGCAGGATTTAGTGTTTGAGCTCATCACTTTTTTTTAACCTTACTGAGCCCTAAACCATCTGATATTCAAAAAGCCAAATTCTTTAGTTCTATGCTGTACTGCTTCCTTCCTGCATGTGTAAGATCTACTATGATGTTCCACCAAAAGAGCCACCACACAGCAGAATAACTTACTCTCTGCCATTTGTTGAAATGGATGGAAAATAGTTTTAAACAAGCTTTGTTCAAAGCCTCAAAACATGCAACTATATAAAATTGAGCCTTCCTGGCTCAAGATATATTAACTTAAATTTTTTTAAATATATATTTTATTGATTTTTTTTACAGAGAGGGAGGGAGAGGGATAGAGAGTTAGAAACATCAATCAGCTGCCTCCTGCACACACCTCCACCCCCCCCCCCCCAATTGGGGATGTGCCCGCAACCAAGGTACATGCCCTTGACCAGAATCGAACCTGGGACCCTTCAGTCTCAGACCAACGCTCTATCCACTGAGCCAAACCCGTCAGGGTTTAAATTATTTTTTTTATCAAGCTTGATTCCTTGAAGCTTCAGTGTGCATATTGGGCAACACAATTTAATACCTGCACCATTGAGGTAGTAATAATTGAGGAATTAAACTTTTTTTCTTGGAAAACACAAGAAATTGATGGTCCTGGTGTTTTTGAAAGGAGGAAACCTTGAATTAGAGGTGAACTTTCATGTTTCTAGGAACATTTTGGAAACAATTTTTGCTAATGTATGCATTTCTAGAAATCTTTCATCTATGTGTATTTGTCAGAAATGACTTTGAAATATTCACAACCACCTCAAAGACTCTCTTTTTCTTAGAAGTTTGAAACTTTACTCTTGTACATTGTTGGTAGAACTAGAAGTTGGAATAACATCAGGAGAACAATTAAACATCTAGCAAAATTTAAAAACATTGGCCCAGAAATTGTTAATAAATAGGCCAGCCCTCCCCCCAAATATATATATGTAATAGGTAGTGGCATATATATTCATTAATGTACATATGAGAATATTCATTGCATTGTTGCATGTAATATCCATATGTCCAATCCATATGACATTATGCAGCCATTAAAGGGAAGGGTGGCTACCATAGAACATTTCTTTGGTGAGGGGGTGGAGGAGGCATTTTTCTAAGATGAATTAAGTTCTGGTAATGATCAGCACTCTTGTTCTGTAAAAAAAAACCCATGTGATTTCTAAAAAAATATATAGGAAATTGCTAATAGTAAGGAGAGAGTCCAGTTGGCTGGGGAACAAGAATGGAAAAGGAAACATTGTTGTAACCAATGGGCAAAAAACTGCTTTGAAAGCAGCAGTAACAATAAAATGACAACTCACCATAAACATTAGAAACAACGGTGGACTTTCATACGAACAAGATAGTGATGGCTTATACATACTAGCCAGCATATTTGTAACTCCATACTTCAGCATGCTAGAGTATAAGTCATTTTAGAGATAACCAAACTAAAATGAATGATGTTACTTCTGATATCGTGCAACTGAACGTGACCCACCATTATGTCAAGATAAGGTGAAAATCTCTTGGTTTGTGTTGCTGGGGCATTATGTTGGCATTTTGTTTCCTGTTAATAAAAATAATTAAGGCTTTAGAGACAATTTAAAAAAGTGAAATTGGCAGCTAACACAGAAATTAGCCAAGTATCATCATCATTATTATTTATTTCAGAGACAGAAGGGAGAGGGAGAGAAACATCAATGATGTGAGAAAATCACCAATCAGCTGCCTCCTGCACGCCTCCCACTGGGGGTGGAGCCCGCAATCCAGGCAAGTGCCTTGACTGGGAATCAACCGATTCATAGGTCAAAGTTCAACCACTAAGTCAAACCAACTGGGCACACATAAGTTCTTTTCAAAAAATTTTGTGAGTAAACAGAAACTTAAAATACTTTGAACAGTAAGACTGGGATAATTGCAAATATTTTATAAAGGGACCAATTTATAGTCCTCTGTTGCTAAACAGAGAGCTTACCTCACATTAGAAACCCGGACCTCTAGCCAAGCAATGCACAGCATTTACTTTGAAAAGATCAGATTACCAATATTAGCTATTCTTTTGCCCAATGATAATTATCAGCTGTTGTTCTTGGCCAATTCATCTGTAGCCCTTCATCACAGTGCACTTTATTATTAAAAAATTTTAACATATAGGGAAATATATATATAGCCATCTTTGCTTGTCTATATAGGGTTTTCCGCAAAAACCATTTAGCACATACTATACAGGTGTGACTATTCACACCAAGTTTTTGAGCATACATTTAAACATTTTCCCTACCTAATCACCATATCATTCTCATACCTATCAAAATGAACAATTCCCTAAATTTCCCTAGTCTCCAAAATATATTTAGTAGCTTATTGCAAATATTTAATATAGAATAACTTGAGTTTGGTTATTATGTCTTAATTTTGAGCAATTTCTCTTTAGTTGAACATACACATAATCTGTGATTCAACTATTTTACTTCTGGGTTAATACACAACATAATGTTGCATATATATATATATATATATATATATATATATATATGACATGCATGTTCACAACAGCAGTAATTGTCATAATCAATTATTTGGAAACAACACAAAGGTCCCAGTAGGAATGGATGAATGATAATTCTACAGTAGAATACCATACAGCAATGAAAATGAGCAAACAGCATAGGTAAATATGTGGCTAAATCTCACAAATATAACATTGATGAAAGGAAGCCAGACACAATATAATGCACAGCAAAACTAGAAAGTTTTAAAACAGTCAGTAAACTTTAATCTATGATGATAGAAGTCATAGTGGTTATCTTTGTAATTAAGACACTCAAAAGGTAGTCTAGCTTTAATTGAAAAGCGAGGATAAGAACCATTTTCCTTTTTAAAAAAATGTTTTTATTGATTTTAGAGAGGAAGGGAGAGATAGAAACATCAATGATGAGGGAAAATTATTGATCAGGTTCCTCTTGCATGCCCTCCCCTCCCAAATGGGGATCAAGCCCCAACCGAGGCATGTTCCCTGACGGAATCGAAATCATGACAGGTCATTGCTCAACCAGTGAGGCACACCAGCTGAGCAAGAGCCATTTTTAGTTGTGATATTTTAGAATATCATCTCCTTTGTTCTTAAAGATTATATATATATATATAAAGTCATAAGATGAAATAAATTATAAGATTGGTAATCACCTCCAAGTTAATGTAGTAGTACTTAATCCTGGCTACACATCAGAGACACCAAGAAACTTTAGAGAGGGGAGAGAGAGACATCCAATTGGTTGCCTCTCCTACACACCCTGACTAGGCATCAAACCTGAGACCTTTCGGTGTACAGGATGACACGCCAACCAACTGAGCCACTCCAGCCAGGGCAGAATCACCAAAGTAGTTTAAAAATCAAGTAAACAAAACTAATTTCCAAGTCCCACCTCCCAAGGTTGGAGCCTGGGCAGTGCTACTTTTAAAGTGATTGACAAAGCTCCCATCCATTAGGATGGCTACTTTTAAACAAAAAATCCAGAAAATAACAAATGATGTTCAGATGAGGAGGAACTGGAACCCTGTTGAATGTTGGGAATGTAAGATGATGCTGCCACTTAAGGAAAACACTTTGCAATTCCTCAAAAAAATTAAAAATAGAATTACCATATGATGTAGAAATTCCAGTTACACATTTCTAAAAGCAGGTCCCGAAGAAATATGCACCCATATTCACAACACTTCTTAATAGGCAAGAGGTGGGCCAAAGGGTCCATCAATGAAAGGATAAGCAAAATATGGTACAAACATACAGTGGAATGTTATTGAACTTTATAAAATGAAGAACATTTTAACATAACGCTACAATATAGTTGAAGCTTGAGAGCATTATCCTAAGATAAGGCAGTCACAAAGAGATAAATGCTGTGATTCCACTCATGAGATACCTGGAGTAGTCAAATTCATAGAAACAGCAAATAGAATGTGTTTACGAGGGGTTGGGGAGGGCAAAGAAAGAAGTTGTTTAATAGGTATAGTTTGTTTCATAAGATAATACAGTTCTGGAAATTAGTTGCTCAAAAAATATGAATATATTTAACACTACTGTACTGTACTCTTAAAAATGGTTCAGATGGTAAATTTTGTGTTATACGTATTTTACCACAATAAAAAAGAAATTGAGAATTAACACCACATTAATGCAAACGAAGATATTGGCTAAATGTAACACTGATCTCTAAAAATAAACACTTTATTTGATAACCGTACTTTTCATTTTGCTAACAGACTTGGTGTAATACCTTCGTTCTCTGAGCTGTAAAGTAACAATGCTTACTAGTTACATTAGATACTGTCTTTCTGAAATACTCATGAAGTTTTAAACTTTTATTTTAGGTGTAGCAATATGCACTAAAGAATAGCATTTTAACATGTTTTTCTAATTGTTTTAAAATAAATCATTTTATTTAATTAGCCAGAAAATCCTTTATTTTTGCCATTTCCCCTTCATTGAACTAATAATTGTAGAGTAACTATATATGAATATTATTTTTAACTTCACCTGCTATTTTATTTTTCCAGAAACTTGCAGACTTTTCCTGCTAAGACATCAATTTGTGTCTTAGAGAAACAGAAATACTGTGAAAGATTGAAATAACCTAAATCATCCAAAACTAAGGCATACATACATAATGAAACAACTTCTAGTACTTATCATATGAAAAAGGTTTGTATTTGTTTAAAAATGGATTCATTTGTCATTTGGTTTTTAAAAAGCATTATGTGCTTTAAAGTATAATAGCCGTTACTCTTGAATATACTTTCAGTCCTATAGAACCATTTCATTTTTATATTTTAAATCTTTATTGTTGAAAGTATTACATATGTCCCATTTTCCCCCCATCTGACCCACTCCAGCCCTCCCCTATCCCCCTTTCCCCCCCAGGCCCTCACTGCCCCATTGTCTGCATCCATGGGCCATGCATATATGCATATAAGATCCTTGGTAGATTACCTCCCTCCCACCCACCCACCACCCTCTCCTTCCCTCCAAGATTCTGCACTCTGTTCCATGTTTCCATATCTCTGGATCCACTCCATTCATCAGTTTATTTTGTTACTTAGTTTCCACATATGAGTAAGAACATGTGATACTTGTCTTTCTCTGCCTGACTTATTTTACTTAGCATGATACTCTCCAGGTCCCTCCATGCTGTCTCAAGAGATTCTTCTTTTTCACTGCTGCATAGTACTCCATGGTATAAATGTACCACAGCTTTTTTATCCACTCATCTACTGACAGGCTCTTGGGCTGTTTCCGGATCTTAGCTATTGTAAATTGTGCTGCTATGACAGGGGTGCATACATTCTTTCTGATTGGGTGCTTCGGGTTTCTTAGGATATATTCCTAGAAGTAGGATCACTGGGTCAAATGGCAATTTCATCTTTAATTTTTTTAGGGAACTCCATACTGTTTTCTGTAATGGTTGCACCAGTCTCACATTCCCACCAGCAGTGTACTGCTAGGGTTCCCTTTTCTCCACATCCTCACCAGCACTTGTCATTTGTTGATGATAGCCATTTTGACAGGTGTGAGGTGATTCCTCATTGTTTTAATTTGCATGTCTCTGATGATCAGTGACTTGAGCGTTTTTTCCATGTCTCTAGGCCATCTGTATGTTCACTTTGGAAAAGTGACTATTTAGGAACTTAGCCCATTTTTTAATTGGATTGTCTGTTAAGTTGCATGAGTTCCCTATATATATTGGATATTAACCCTTTATCAGATGTATCATTGCTAAATATGTTCTCCCCAATAGTAGGCTTTCTTGTTGTTTTGTTGATGGTTTCTTTTGCTGTACAGAAGATTTTTATTTTGATGTAGTCCCATTTGTTTATTTTCTGTTATTCTTAAATAATACTTTCAGTTCCTATAGAACCATTTGAAAATAACTCAGCTTTGTTTTGTTTTTCAGAACATGTATTTGTAGATATTAGAATATCAGAATTTGAAGCAATTAAGAATGTCTCTGCCAAGTAGACAAATAGCTATTATTAACCCTCCACCACCAGAGTATATAAATACTAAGAAAAATGGGAGATTGACAAATCAACTGCAGTATCTACAAAAAGTTGTCTTGAAGGCTTTATGGAAGCATAGTTTTTCCTGGCCTTTTCTGCAGCCTGTGGATGCTGTGAAACTACAATTGCCCGTAAGTATGTCTTATAATATATTAGTGTGTGTTTTTTTAAAACGAAACTGTGTAAATCTCTAAAACAAATAAACTAGTCTTTAATATTATAAAATACCAGAGGCCCATCCCTAGGCCTGGCCAGGAATCAGGGCCACTCAGGTTCCTCACCTCCCCGCCTCCTCCTTCCCTCAGCACCCCCACCCCCACCCCCATCACCTGCCATGTTCTGCATCACCTCCTGGTGGTCAGCGCATGTCATACGAGCAATCGAACTTATCCCAGTTGAAATACCAAGGGGACACTTTGCATATTAGCCTTTTATATATAGATAGATATTTAATAAGCACCTGATTTACTCAGCACCACTAAAGAATACCCCAATGAGTATTTTTTCCTAAACAACAAAGCTCATTTTTCTGGGTGTTGAAATTATTGTTTTAACAGTTTGTGTACATGCTTTCTTGTCATAGCTTATGTCACTTGACTTTTATTTTGTTACTTCTCATCCAAAGATATTTTTCTATTGATTTTTAGAGAGAGTGGTAGGTAGGGGCAGGGGAAAGACAGAGAGAAACATTGATGTGAGGGAAACATATTGATTGGTTGCCTGCAACTGAGATATGTGCCCTTGACTGGAATTGAACTGGGGACCAATAGAGCAGGCTGATGCTTTATCCACTAAGCCAAAACAGCTAGGGCGTCACTTGACTTTTTAATGTGGTTGTCATGAATGTTGCTCTTGACAGTTCCTGGCAGATTGTTGCATCACAAATAGAATTCAACTTTAGGTTGTACGTTAGGAATTTTTAGCCATCTTATAACAGAATGGCTAAGTAATCCTATATAATAAAAGGCTAATATGCAAATCAACCGAATGGCAGAACAACCGGTCACTATGATGCCCACTGACCACCACGGGTCAGACGCTCAATGCAGGAGCTGCCCCCTGGTGGTCAGTGCTCTCCCACAGGGGGAATGCTGCTCAACCAGAAGCCAGGCTCACAGCTGGCGAGCACAGGGGTGGTGGTGAGAGCCTCCCTCGCCTCCAAGGCAGACCTAAGGACCCCCCAGGGGGAGCGGGCCTAAGCTGGCAGTCAGACATCCCCCAAGGGGTCCCGGACTTACGAGAGGGTGCAGGCCAGGCTGAGGGACACCCCCTTCCAGTGCACAAATGTCATGCACTGGGCCTCTAGTGTGTAAAATAAAAGTAAGTCATGGAACTGGGATTATACTCTGGATCTCTCAGAGTTGATAACACTAATTTATTTTTCTTCATGCCCTTTTTATTTTCCAGTATGATTCTACTTTTACATTCTTGTGTTTGTTATTAACTGATGGTTTTGGTTTACAGGTTATGGCATTCCTTAAATTTCTTTGTGTGCCAATTGTAGTTCATTCATTAATTCTAACATTTGTAATGTCTTTTTGAAAACTATAGGATTATTATACCATTATCAAAAACCCAATGGATTTAAGTACAATTAAGAAGCGCTTGGAAAATAAGTATTATGTGGAGGCTTCAGAATGCATAGAAGACTTCAGAACAATGTTCTCGAATTGTTATTTATACAACAAGGTATGTAAGCCTTATGCTTGCTAATTCTATGCTGTTACATATAGGAGATGTATATAAACAAGTGAACTGATTTCAAATATCAAGTCTTGATTTGGGGTATTTTACGTATTTTTAGGGATAATGATTTTTTTTTTTTACTAGTTTTCCTAATTTTCACCTATCAATATTTGTTCAATCTATTTGCTATATTTTTTCCTGAATACCTATAATGACTTATTATGCTTTTAAAAATGACATACCAATGATAGCTGGCTTCTGTGGGTAAAGTATTATTTCAAAATATTCTCCAATGCACTTCTGCCATTTTAGTTATAAGATGATAAATCTCATTATACACTAATCTTGTTTAGATTTTCACGTTGTAAATCCCTGGCCATAACCTAAGAAACTAAACAAATTACAAACTTCATGACAAATTTAAGATCAGACACATTCTCTATTATATCCCAGTAGTAGTATTTGCATCTGTTAATGCATTAGCCTGTTTGATAATATATGTGGTCATTTTGAACATCCATGAAATTGGATTCCTAACTCTTCTGTGATATCTAATCATTTTAAACTTATGTCCCATTTATTCAGAATCACTAGTGATACAGAAAGGTAATAGAGGTTTTTATTTGCTTCCCAAGGTAATTATCAGTGCCATTTTATATGTTTAAAAGATTTAAGACTATTAGCCAATATCATTTTTTTTTAATTCAGAACCACTGATACTCTCAAAGTACCATTGGCAACCTCGTTTTAATTTAACAATTCCATATTGTTAAATTAACAATTAAATATTGAACATTAAAAAATAAAGTTCAGTAATTCTCCTGAGGTTCAGGTAACCAGGGCCAGCTGAGGCTTGTGCTGCCGGCAGTGGCAGCAGCAGAGGTGTGATGGGGCGTCGCCTTCCTCTGGTCACGGGGTCACCTCCCGCCCCTGAGGGCTCCTGGACTGTGAGAGGGGGCAGGCCAGGCTGAGGGACCCCCCTCCAGTGCATGAATTTTCATGCACCGGGCCTCTACTTTAAAAATAAAGTTCAGTAATTCTCCTGAGCTCCCTAACTTAGAAATAAGTGTTCTCGGCTTTAGACTTTTGCTTTGTAATTTATTTGAGGGGTTGTTTTTTTTTCCTCCCCTCAATAGTGAAGTAAAGCAAAGCAAAGTAGTTACGATTTAAAAATTGAGTTCAATACTGTCATTTTATTGTTTAGTTAACTGAAAACTGAATTGGGACAAGTCAAGTAATTTGCATAGCCATGAATAAGTTTTGTAACCTATTTGTGAGGTAGAAATTTTAATTTCTAATATTTTTCATATTAGTGGGGTTGGTTGAGTTGTAACTCTAATGCTCAAAAGGCATCTTGGGTCCTTTTTAGAAGTTAAAGGGGTAGGATGTTAGAATTTAAAATGAGCTGCTACACTTTTTTCTAAACTTAATTTAGAAGTGATAGATGAAAAGTGCTATGTTACTACCTTCTATAAGATAGCCTGATTTATAGAAACTTGGTACTAATATTTGTAATATCTTCTTGAAAACCATTGGATTAATATACCATTATATTAAAAAAAAAACAATGGATTTAAGTACGATTAAGAAGTACTTGGTACAGTGACCATACTGTGTAACGTTATGGCATATTTTATATATTGTGTAGCCTGGAGATGACATTGTTCTTATGGCACAAGCTCTAGAGAATTTATTTAAACAGAAATTATTACAGATGCCAAAAGAAGAGCAAGTTGTGGGTGGTAAGGAAAGAATAAAGAAAGGTAAGCCAGAAGTTTATGTTCTCTTTCTCTTTCATATATATGAGTGTGTGTGTGTGTGTGTGTGCGCGCGCACACATGTGTCCAAGATGTCGGAAAGTTTTGCTTATGTTTACTACCACCTGTCTGTTAGTCTGAGTTGATGTTACACATCTTTTTGAGTAAAATTGATAAGCCTACCATTAACAACAGGTTTTGATGTCTTTGCTAAATCTAAATTGGCCTAACACTATTCAACAGGTGTGTGTGGGAGGGTTTAAAGGAGGAGTGGGAATGTGCCATGTTTATATTGCTAAAAAGTTGAATTAAATGGATTAATGTAAAATACTAAGAAAAATATCTTAGCTTTGTATTTTACTCAAATATTCATTCACACTTTACCAGGCACTCAACAGAATGTAGCAGTTTCTTCTGTTAAAGAAAAACAGTCTCCTAAAGGATCAGAAAAAGTATTTAAGCCGCAAGTGAGTCCCTCTGTATTTCCTGAATCATCTACTTCTCCTTTAAATATGGCACAAGGTGCTCCACCCAACTCTACCTCACAAACAGTGGCCCAGGCAAGTTTACTGCAACTTTAAAATAGTTGAGTGTAAGTTTGATTGTTGAGATGTCTATACTTTAAAAAAGTTAATATGAAAATTGGCCTTTACTTTATAGTGGTCAATCTTACAGTGGTCTGTATACATGTTATGAACAGAAACTTATATGTGAACCAAATTTTGGAGATTTCCTTCTTTTTTTTTTAATTTTTATTTTTTTAATTAAATCTTTATTGTTCAGATTATTACAACAAAAAGTTGTTCCTCTTTTTCCCCCATAGCTCCCCTCCACCCATTTCCCCCCCCACCCCCCGCCGTCACCCCCCCCACTGTCCTCATCCATAGGTGTACGATTTTTGTCCAGTCTCTTCCCACACCCCCCACACCCCTTTCCCCCCCCCAAGAATAGTCAGTCCATTCCCTTTCTATGTCCCTGATTCTATTACAATCACCAGTTCATACTGTTCATCAAATTATTTGTTCACTTGATTTTTAGATTCACTTGTTGATAGATGTGTATTTGTTGTTCATAATTTGTATCTTTACCTTTTTCTTCTTCTTCCTCTTCTTAAAGGATACCTTTCAGCATTTCATATAATACTGGTTTGGTGGTGATGAACTCCTTTAGCTTTTTCTTATCTGTGAAGCTCTTTATGTGACCTTCAATTCTGAATGATAGCTTTGCTGGATAAAGTAATCTTGGTTGTAGGTTCTTGGCATTCATCACTTTGAATAATTCTTGCCACTCCCTTCTGGCCTGCAAAGTTTCTGTTGAGAAATCAGCTGACAGTCGTATGGGTACTCCCTTGTAGGTAACTGACTGTCTTTCTCTTGCTGCTTTTAAAATTCTCTCTTTGTCTTTTGCTCTTGGCATTTTAATTATGATGTGTCTTGGTGTGGTCCTCTTTGGATTCCTTTTGTTTGGGATTCTCTGTGCTTCCTGGACTTGGAAGTCTATTTCTTTCACCAGGTAGGGGAAGTTTTCTGTCATGATTTCTTCAAATAGGTTTTCAATATCTTGCTGTCTTTCTTCTTCTGGCACCCCTATAATTCGGATGTTGGTACGCTTGAAGCTGTCCCAAAGGCTCCTTACACTATCTTCGTATTTTTGGATTCTTTTTTCCTTTTGCTTTTCCGGTTGGGTGTTTTTTGCTTCTTCATATTTCAAATCTTTGACTTGATTCTTGCGATCCTCTGGTCTGCTGTTGGGAGTCTGTATAATATTCTTTATTTCAGTCAGTGTATGCTTAATTTCTAGTTGGTCCTTTTTCATATCCTCGAGGGTCTCACTAAATTTATTGGCGGTTTCTAGAAAATTCTTGAAAAACCTTATAAGTGTGGTTTTGAACTCTATATCCTGAAGTTTGCTTTCCTCCATTTCTGTCATTTGTGTCCTGTTTCTTTGTCTCCACATTTTTTTATGCTTGGCTGTGTTGATAGAGTGGCTTTCTGTACTGGGTGTCCTATAGGGCCCAGTGGCTCAGCCTCCCAAATTACCTGAGGTGGACACTCTTGGTGCACCCCTTTGTGGGCTGTGTGCACAGTCTTCTTGTAGTTAAGCCTTGATTGGTGTAGATAACACTGGGAGGGATTGACCTCCAGGCCAAATGGCTGTGAGAATCAGCTGTGTCTGCAGTGGGAGAACTTCTGTGCTGGAGACACCCTTCTGGGGCAAGACTTGCTTCAGTGGGGCTTTGGTGCTCACTGAGTCTGCCCCCTGAGTGTGTCCTTTATGAATCCGAGGAGCTGCAATCTGGATGGTCCCACTCTGACCACTGGGTACACTGGCTCTTGGATCTCTAAGGAGGTGCTAATATAGCCTCTGCCTGAGGCTATCCAGCAGGAGCCAGCTGTGACACACTGCAAGTTTCCCCGGGGCCTTGGGGCAGCTGCAGTTTGTTAGGTAATTTTCAGATTGCAAAGGGCCAGGCCTTTCATATGCAAAAGCCTCCGTGGCATGGGTGGGGCGGGGTCCCAGGGGATCAACAGGGCAGAGCGAGCAGTTATGGCTGCTCTCAGTCCTGCTCTCAGAGGCCCTGCTTCTCAGTGTCCTTGCAATCGCTGCAAGCACCCCCGAGAGAAAGCTGCCCTCGAGTTCCGACCGATGCCAGACAGTCCAGTTTCTCCTGTATGAGTCTGGGTCCCCAGAGACTCGCCCGGAACTGGAGCTCAGAGCCTGAGACTCCCTACCGATTGAAAAAGACAACCGTGTCCTCAGCCGCCAACCCTCTCCGCATGCACCTCTGTACCTCTGTATTTTACTTCCGCACCGCACCTCCTCTGAGTCTCGGTATGCTTTTCTCTTTCCTTCTAGTTGTAGAATTTCCACTCAGCCAGCCTTCCTGTGGTTCTGGATGATGTCTCTTTTGTCTTTTAGTTGTATTTTTGAAGTGGTTGTGCGAGGCAGCAATCTCGGGTGTTTACCTATGCCGCCATCTTGGTTTCTCCTCTGGAGATTTCTTAGGTAGGATTTGAACTGGTTTAGAATCTTTGTTGTTTCTTTTATATGTGTGTGTGATCTAACTTATTTACTCACAATTTGGTGGGTCAATAAGTTTCTTTTAAAATTCATACACTCTAGCTGATTTCAGGTATTCAAAAACTTTTTGTGTAACTAACTTTTTCTTTCTATCTTTCATTGGTCTCAAAGGTTTACACAAGAGAATTCTTGCAGGGTGGGAAGAAAAATGTGTAAATTACTTTGTCTATAAAAAAGAAAATAACATTTACTAATATGTAATATGTGGAAGACTTGGTGCTAATAATGCTTTCCTTTGTTTTTTTAAGAAAATTGTTGCTTTGAATGTCATCTTATAGTTTTATTGTTGAATTGTTTTGTTTTAGGTTACAAAGGGTGTAAAGAGGAAAGCAGATACAACAACTCCTACAACTTCAGTAGTTAAAGCAAGTGGTGGACCTTCCCCAGCACTTCCAGAAAAAAAAACAGCCAAAATGCCACCCGTAAAAGAGAGTGGGGGGAAGAATGTTTTGCTGAATTCTCAGCAACAATATAAAGTCAAAGTAACTGAACCATTAAGGCACTGTAGTGAGATTCTGAAAGAACTGTTTGCAAAGAAGCACTTTTCATATGCATGGCCCTTTTATAATCCTGTTGATGTTAATGCATTGGGACTCCATAACTACTATGACATTGTGAAAAATCCAATGGATCTTGGAACTATCAAGGTAAATGTCTTAATAGGAGGGACTTCTTTTCCTGATTATAAAAGTCATTGTGTCCTTGTAAAGAAATTTTAAATTCAGAAAATGATAAAGAAGAAAATTTCAATCATTAGTAGTCTCACCACCTGGTGTGAATCATGGGAACATTTAACAGTATATTTTTTTATTTTCTTCTAATCAAACATATCTATGGTTCTTTCCTATAATATTTGAGTTACAGTATATAACTGTACCCTGAATTTTTATTTACTATATTGTGAACATTATCTCATTATATATTCAATAATTTTTTTCCTCACCTGAGAATATGTTTATTTGAGAGAGAGAGAGGATAAAAAATTGATTGGTTGATTTGCATGAGTACGTCTCAACTAGGGATTGAATCCAAAACTTAGGTATGTGCCCTGATCAGCACATACCTTTCAGTGTACAGGACAATGCTCTAACCAACTGAGCCACCAAAAAATGCCCTATATTTTTTGCCAATCTCACAAAAGAAAAATATTTTTAATTCATAATTCTAATGCAAAACATTTTTATGTAGTTTATAACCCTTTCTGCATGGTGTTTTCTTGCTGATTTTGAAGCTTTAAATTATTGGCAAAATTTAATTATGTATGTTAATTTTAAGGGAAATTACTAAAAGAATACAACTATAGCATTTACAGAATTGTTATCTATCTTCCTGATAAATTGTACTCATTGTACTCCTTATTTATTGTCTGGAACAGAGATTTTTAACCTTTTTCATCTCATGGCACACACAAACTAATTACTAAAATTCTGTAGCTCACAAAAAAAGCCCTATATTTTTTGCCAGTCTCACAAAAGAAAAATAGGTATGAGTTTTATTCATTCACACCAATGGCTATTCTTCTGTTAGCTGTTGTCATTTTTTAACTTGACAATCTAAAGGAAAGGAGGTCAGTGCCCCTGATAAGTAATTGGGTATTGTATGTTTTAAAAATTCTTGTGGCACACCAGTGTGCCACCGAACATTGGCTGCAAAATCACTGGTCTGGAAGTCTGGTTTTTATTTAACACACAGTTTTATTTTATTGTATCATCAACTTTAAGTTTATTAACCTGTTACTAAATTTTGTGTTTACCATCATTTTTTTCATCTTACTTTTTCCTCTGTTTTTTTTCCTTTTCACAAAAGTGCAAACATGTGGCTCTTCCATGAGGGCTTAGGTGTCTATATTTTGTCTTTATTCTTTTTTTTTTTAAGTAATTTTTTAGCTTCAGACACTATGGCTCAGTTGGCTATAGTCGTCCTGTACACCAAAAGGTAGGGAGTTAAATTCCCTGATCCCAATCAGAGCACATTCAAATCTCCAGTGATCTGATGGGTAGAAAATTGTTTCAAGCTTTTGTTTTGCATTTCTTCAATTACAAATGAGGTCTGGCATGTTACATTTGTTTATTGGCCTTTTGTATTTGTTTATGAATTGTTCATTAATACACACGTTTTGCCCAGCAGTCTAAAGGATTTACTTGTCTGTTGGTAGTTTTTATTTTATAGTGTCTACCTAACTGGCTACTCTACATCCTCACTCTTCTATATCAGTGGTTCTCAACCTTCCTAATGCCGCGACCCTTTAATACAGTTCCTCATGTTGTGGTGACCCCCAACCATAAAATTATTTTCGTTGCTACTTCATATCTGTAATTTTGCTACTGTTATGAATCGTAATGTAAATATCTGATATGCAGGATGTATTTTCATTGTTACAAATTGAACATAATTAAAGCATAGTGATTAATCACAAAAACAATATGTAATTATATATGTGTCTTCCGATGGTCTTAGGCGACCCCTGTGAAAGGGTTGTGTGACCCCTGTGAAAGGGTCGTTCGACCCCCAAATGGGTCTCGACCCACAGGTTGAGAACTGCTGTTCTATATACTTAATATGCAGCTACCTAAAAATGTAACCCTTGCTGATAATTTCTTTTCTGTTCACTTTTAAATGTCTTCATTCCTTGGACAATTATAATATACATCTTAGATGTAGGTGCCCTTTTCACTGCTTTTCTATGTTCAAACTTGTCTATCCAAGATTATCTGAAAACATCTTGTTTTCCTGCTGTTGTGATTTTATTCCTATTCTTTTTTTTTTTTTTTACTTGGAATGCCCTCCTTTCTTATCTCTAAACACTTAATATAGGTGGTCAAATAATTATTGGCTATGTTTGTGAATTCTGTAATTTTTAATTTATTTAGAGAAAAATGGACAACCAAGAATATAAGGATGCATATGAATTTGCTGCAGATGTTAGATTAATGTTCATGAATTGCTACAGATACAATCCTCCAGATCATGAAGTAGTGACAATGGCAAGAATGCTCCAGGTAAGTTGTTACCTGTGCTCTGAAAGTGAATTTCCTCTGAATATAGTTTAGAAATTTTAGAACCATAACTCAAGAGATAAAGAATAACACCCAAGTAGTAAAATACAATTTTTAAATTGGTGGGATGGTTTGTTTCTTGAGGTATAGCATCCTTTAGTAGCAAATCTTTTATTTATTTTTTTAATATATTTTATTGATTTTTTACAGAGAGGAAGGGAGAGAGATAGAGAGTTAGAAACATCGATCAGCCGCCTCCTGCACATCTCCTACTGGGGATGTGCCTGCAACCCAGGTACATGCCCTTGACCGGAATTGAACCTGGGACCTTTCAGTCCGCAGGCCGACGCTCTATCCACTGAGCAAAACCTGTTTCAGCGAGTAGCAAATCTTTTAACAAAGTGCTCACCATATAGAGAATATTGGGGAAAATATTAGTGAAACAGGGACAGTAGATATCTCAGATAGGGTTGACTGGAGCCCATGTCCCACTAAAGGAAAGACCTAAGGACTTTTGAGGCTGAACTATTGGGAGGTAGTAGACTGCCAACCACAGGGCAGGAGATCTGTGAAAGAAGATTCTCAATATTACTTGGTCTGCGTTACCTGAAAAAAGTGAGAAATGTTGCTACGGTTGGCTGGAGGGTAAGCATGAGTCTTATATTTCTTCTTTTGATAATTGTGATCTAGTTTTATAGAGATATAATTGGCATGTAACACTGTATATGTTTTAAGTTTTACACATAATGACCTGATAAATGTATATATTACAAAATGATGACCACAAGGAAAACCAGAACTGTTATAAAAATATGACACCAAAATGTAGCTTTTGTTAAAAGGGGACAGTGCTGCATTAAATAAAAAATACAGAAAACCTTAACAGTCTGATTTTCCATTATAGGATGTTTTTGAAATGCATTTTGCAAAGATCCCAGATGAACCTGTTGAGAGTAAGCCTGTATATAATATCAAAACAGATACCACAAAGTCCCTTGGTAGAGAAAGCAGTACTGAAACTTCCTCTGAAGATAACTCTTCTGATGATTCTGAAGATGACGAAGTTCAGTGTATTGCAAAGCTTAAGAAGCAGGTAGCTAAGTGTATTGATACAAGTTTTTGTATTTATATGAGCTGTTGCTGCTGATCCTATATACTAAAAGCGTAATATGCTAAATGTCTGACTGCTCATTCTTCCATTCGTTTGATCATTCTACCAGTCACTATGACACATACTGACCACTAGGGGGCAGGCATTCCGATGGGTAAGTTAGCTTGCTGCTGGGGGACTGGGCGAGACAGGCTGGACATGCCCTGGAGCCCTCCCGCGGTCCTGCCCAGGCTGGCCAGCCCCAATCGGCCCCAATTGCCGACTAGGCCAAGGGACCCCACCAGTGCATGAATTCGTGCACCAGGCCTCTAGTCTATTATAAAATTCTTTGTGTAGATTAAAAGCTGTTATATCTACATCACTTAGCAACTGTAGCTCTATTTACCTATTGACACGTTTATAATGTTTAATATTCTTTCCTACTAAAATATATCTTAAAATCTTGTTATTTATATTTTTATTTTATTTTACTTTTTAAAATATATTTTTATTGATTTCAGAGATGGGGAGAGAGAGAGAGAGAGAGAGAGAGAGAGAGAGAGAGAGAGAGAGAAACATCAATGATGAGAGCCATTGATCGGCTACCTCCTATACAGCCCCTTACTGGGGATTGAGCCCACAACCCAGGCATGTGCCCTGACTAGGAATCAAACCCAGGACCCTTCAGTCTGCGGGTTGACACTATCCAGTTAGCCAAAATGGCCAGGGCTATTTATATTTTTAACCACAATGAGCTAATTTGCTTTGAAATGATTTATATATCATAATCAGAGATATTTTATGGATGATATCTTTAATATTTGCTACCTTTTTATGATAAAATGTTAAGCTGCTCTAAGCTAAAGCCTGAAAAATCAATTATTAAAAACTTAAGACTACCTGAAATGCTAATTATTCTAGGTCTCGTTTAGATGAATATTTAAGCTTATGGGGTGAGCACATGATAGATAGTGTTTGTAATTTAATATATACCCTTCAATATAATGAATTCATAAAATGAAATTCAAACTCAAGAGAAAAGTTATTAAATGAATCTAAAATATAATGTGAAGGATACTCTTGACTTTTGAGTGCATCATTTTATTCTAGTGTCTTTAATTATTTAATTATTATCTAATTTTTCCTTTATCAGATTAAAGCTGTTCATGATCAACTGCAGGTTCTATCCCAAGTACCACACCATAAGCTAAAAAAAAAAGACAAATCTAAACGGGAAAAGAAAAAAGGAAAGGTTAATAACACAGATGAAAATCCAAGAAAGAAGTTTAAGCAAATGAAAATAAAGGAGAAATCTAAGAGCAAGTAAGTATCTTTTATGATGCTTTATTAAAAGAATATTATGTAAAACTTGAGTCCCAGTGCACGAATTCGTGCACCGGTGGGGTCCCTAGGCCTCACTGGTGATCAGGGCCGATCAGGGCCATCTTGCCCAGTCCCGATCAGGGCCAGGCCGATTGGGGCCTGCCATCTAGGGGGAGAGACAAGGAGAGGGACTGCGGGAGGTTGGCCGGCTTGCTGGGGGGGAGCCGGGGGGGACTGTGGGAGGTTGGCCAGCTGGCCTCTATCGGGGCAGATCAGGGCCAGCCGACTGGGGGGAGGGACCGCAGGAGGTTGTACGGCCGCAAGAGGTTGGCTGTGGGAGCACACTGATCACCAGGGGGCAGCTCCTGCACCCTGGTGGTCAGTGAGCATCATAGCAACTAGTCTACCGGTCATTCAGTCATAACAGTCACTTAGGCTTTCATATATTGTAAAATAGATTTGACTAAATTTAATTTTTGTTGCAGTGAGCCAAAGAAGAGGCAACAACAAGTGTTGGCTCTGGAATCTGAGGATGAAGATAATGCTAAACCTATGAGCCATGATGAGAAAAGGCGGTTAAGTTTGGATATAAACAAACTCCCTGGAGATAAACTTGGAAAAGTCCTTCATATAATACATTCAAGAGAACCTTCACTGAGAAATTCTAACCATGAGGATATAGAGATAGATTTTGAAACACTGAAAACAACAACACTAAGAGAGCTAGAAAAATATGTTGCTGCATGTCTAAGAAAAAGACCACTAAAACCTCATGGTAGGTATCCTATATAATAAAGACCTAATATGCTAATGCTCATCACACCATCATGCTGTAATGACCTATCAGCAGGAGGCTGTGTGTGCCGCCGGCACAGCTATGTGCTCGGCGAGGCGCACGTGGGTGGGTGGGGACTTGACGCTTCGTCCTTCCAGACAAAGCTGCCTGAGGCTCAGGCAAGCTGCAGATGGCGGCTGCCACTGCCCACGGCCAGCCCGAGGCTCAGGCAAGCTATGGATGGTGGCTGCTGCTGCCCAGGGCCCGAGACTCAGGCAACGAGGGCTGGGCCGAGGCTCAGGAAAACCGCGGTGGCTGCAAGGGCCAAGGCTCAGGCAGCCACACGGCTGGCAGTGGCAGCAGCAGAGGCATGATGGGGGCATCACCTTCCCCTGATCACCAGGTCACCTCCTGCAGAGGGAGGCCAGAGGCAGCAGCAGCGAGGGGTGATGGGGGCAGTGCCTTTCCCTGATCGGCCGTGGGGAGTGGGACATCCCCTGAGGGCTCCCTGACTGTGAGAGCGTGCAGGCTGGGCTGAGGGACCCCTCCCAGTGCATGAATTTTCGTGCACCAGGCCTCTAGTTTCTATATATGAGTAGATACCATTCTGATGTTCACTACTTTTAAGTTTGCTCACTCTTTTACTTTTGTCCTAAATCACACAGGTAAGAAAATAATGAAGTCAAATGAAGAACTTCATGCACAGAAAAAACAGCAGTTGGAAAAGCGATTACTAGATGTCAATAATCAGTTAAATTCCAGAAAATGCCAAACAAAATGTAGGTGGTCATTTTCAAATGTTCCTGTGACTATGGGGTTTCCCCCAAAAATGTCTATACACACTTTGAATAATTATATAGGCACTGTTTATTAAAATACATTTCATTTTCAAAATTGAGCTATTAGCTATTAAAGTGTGTATACATTTTATGGGGACACCTACTGGCATTTCAGTGTGTTTCCCTATTTTGTAGCTGAGAAAACGCCATCATCCACAGCTGTTGTTGGAATTGGTTCCCGATTGAGTGACAGCAGCAGCAGTTCGTCGGAGTCTGAAAGTAGTAGCAGTGATTCAGTTACTTCAGACAGCAGTGATTCCGAATCAGGTTAGCTATCCCCTTAAGTGCACCTCTGGTTGTGGGAAAATTTTTGAAATGTTTGTTACTTACCCAGAAAGTATGGCTTGGATGCCACACTTACTATTTAATCCCATGTTTGATGACATCACTATTTTCTTTAAGAGGTACTGTGTAAAATAAACATATTATATGTATGTGGCTTATAGGCTTGTAATATTGAAAATAATTTTACTAAAGGTGGGATAGCCTCTTAGTACATAATACCAGATCAAATCTTAATACCAGAAACTATCAAATAACAAAATGCTGGTCTTCTGTTTCTAAGATAAAAGGTTGAGGACATTTTTCATATCAGATCACTCTAATGTTGCAAAGCATGTCCTATTGTGACAATATATTCTGATTCAAATAATCATTTTGAATTAAGAAACCAGTCATCCTAGAAACTGTAAAACAGGTTTTTTCACTTCTATATTGTCTTCACCATAGAAGATGATCTTTCATTTATAAAAAATTATACTTTAAATTCACTCTCACTTATGCTAAAGTACCACATTACCTTGTACAGTTTATTGTCAGCTGTATCAAACTTAACTCATGCCTGTTTTCTTCGTGCACTTTCATTGATGGTTATATAGCTGACAAGTAACCTCTGACCCAAGGAACGAAGTGGTAGTAGCATTCATCATTGTTCACCAAAGGCAAATTCAGAATACAGAACACTTTGGTGCTAAAATTTTGCTTTATTTTAAAATGAGATGTATGTTTGTCATAAAATTCAGATCTTTTTTTAAAAAACAAAAAACAAACGTCCAACATAGAATATTGGCACATCAGGTATTCCTACAAGCTATTAGAATATCCTTCTTATTTCAATCTGGCAGTAAGGATTTGCTGGCGTGCACTGCATTCTGTTTTCACTTTTGCTTCTGTTTAGTTAGTATTTATGTGGTGCTGATTGCTGTATTTTGTTTTTACATTTCTAAAGTACACAGTGTTAAATATTTTTGTTAGAATAAACAGAACTTATAATTTTGTTGGAATTTGTCATGCCAGAAAAAATTTAATTTAGGGTTCTTATATATTATTTTACTTTTAAGCATAAAACAATGCTGGGAAAACTCTTAAGTTGCATTTAGAGTCTTAAATTGTAATAGCATTTGTAATTCCATTTAATAAAGCATTTTTGGCCTAATAAGTTAGAGCACTTTGTCTTTTATTTGTAGGATAGAACTCATATTGGAACTGTTAGTTTGAATTATCTAATTACATATTGACTTCTTTTCCGTAAATTCCTTGCGTATTAGAGGAAAAGTACTATATACAGAATGCTTTAACAGAGTACCTCAATTTTAATTTTAATTATCAGTTTCTGATAGAATCTTCCAAAATATTGCATGAAGGAAAGAAAATGTTTTTCATCCACTATGTGTTCTTAAAATGTTGTATTTTTTGTTGCCATTGTTTATATATATATATAACATATATATTATATTTTTATGATTTTAGAGAGAGGAGAGAGATAGAAACATCAGTGATGAGAGAGAATCATTGATCGCCTGCCTCCTACATGCCTCGTGATGGGGATTGAGCCTGAAACCTGTGCATGTTCCCTGACAGGGAATTGAACCGTGACCTTCTGGTTCATGGGTTGACACTCAACAGCTAAGCCACACCAGCCGGGCGTTATATATATATTTAAGTTTATTGGAGTGACTAGTTAATAAAATTATATACATTCAAGTGTACAATTCTATGATTCGTCATCTGTATATTAAATTGTGTGCCTACCACTCAAAGTCAAATCTTCTTTCATCACTATATATTTGACTCCTTTTATCCCTTACTATCTTCTCAACCCCTATTCCCTCTGGTATAATATTATGTTTTTCAAACTTTCTAGCAGAATAACTTGGCCTCAGAATTCTAATTTTAAAATTCTTATTTTATGACATTATTATTTAATGTCATCTTTTTCAAAAAGCAGGAACTATTTTTAAAAATCATTATTTAAAAAATCCAATTAGCAGCCCTGGCTAGTGTGCCTCAGTTGGATTTTGGAGCATTTTTCCATACACTGAAAGGTGGCAGGTTCAATTTCCAGTTATGGCATATAACCAGGTTGTGGGTTTGATTCCCTATGGGGGTGCAAGCAGGGGGCAACCAATCAATGTTTCTCTCCCCCCTCCTTTCCTCTCTCTAAAATCAATTATAATTATGTATATAAAATTAAAACTATATATTTAAAGTAGCAAAAGTTTTATACTTCATTCCACATTATAATAGTATATAGGTTTGTGACACAAAGGACAGTTTGTCTTTTTAAAATATATATATTTTATTGATTTTTTACAGAGAGGAAGGGAGAGGGATAGAGAGTTAGAAACATCGATGAGAGAGAAACATCGATCAGCTGCCTCCTGCACGCCCCCTACTGGGGATGTGCCCGCAACCAAGGTACATGCCCTTGACTGGAATCGAACCTGGGACCCTTCAGTCCACAGGCTGACGCTCTATCCACTGAGCCAAACTGGTTAGGGCCAGTTTGTCTTTTAACATGATAGTATGAGTTATCATTTACCTTTGAAATTTATATTTTATGAATATTCAGACTGTATACTTCATTGAAAAATAATTATATTTTTGCTTAATAAATTAGTAAGTGAAAGCAATAAGACCTTTTGTTCTACATATTAACTTCAGTTGTGCCCATTAAAATACTGTAAGACTCCTAATTTCTAGTGTGTGAGATAAGAACATTTTTACTTCTCCTGAGAACAATAAAAATATATAAATGGATTGTAAATTATGAAAAGTAATCATTAGTTATCAATGACAATAACTATTGTAAAAATAAGTTACTCATCTACCATTCTTAATTATGCACATGACATTTTCAGGGAGTAAACAAATCCCAAGTCTGAGTTTAAAGGTGGGAGGAAATAGGTCTATTCACTGAAAAAATATAATTTTTGAAAACGAGGCATATGAGCAAAAACTTCATTAACATGCTTAAAAATTAACTGAAAATACATATAAGATTTTGTAGCTTTTTTCCCCAAATTATAAGAGAAAGTTTATATAGAAAGTTAGAGAGGTAGTAGAAGTGAGCCAGGTGGACTGGGCAGGCTCAGGAAACAAATTTCAGAAGCAAAAGAAGGGCCCTTGGAGCTTAAGAGAGGGAAAGGCAGAGGTAATGTGTTTGAGGGAAAGGCACAGGTTTGCTCCCAAGAGGGAGAGCATGCCAAGATTGTGTGGCTTTAAAATTTATTATGACTATGAATATCTTGCTTCCCTGCACTCTAGGTAAGAAGGCCTTTTGATTATTCATGATAAGAGATATGAATATAATTTCATTTCTTCAAAATTTTATTAGAGGAAACTTTTCTGAAATCTGTAAAAATTATTTTCTGATAGAAATATATTGATCTTTATGAATTTTTTATTAATCTGTTTTTTAATACCTGTCCTGGATTTTTATAGCAATTTGATTTTATGCAGTTTTCTTAGTCAAGTCACAATTTCTTACAAATTTGTTCATCAGACTCAAGGTTCTTATGGCTATCCTGTATTAAGAGTTGGCATCTTTATTACAATACTAGAGGCCCAGTACATGAATTCATGCACCAGTGGGGTCCCTCGGCCTGGCCTGAGGGATCGGGCAGAAACCGGCAGTCCAACATCCCCGAGGGATGTAGTAGTGTGCGAAGCTGAGGCAGTAGTGCGCTGAGCCACTCCTGCTCATCCTGGCCCCACTACACCTGCTGCTGCCTGGTAGGCTCACTGCCACTCCACTGCGATCAATGATTCGAGTGTAGAATGAGAAGCAAAATGCTGAGTATAGACTATTATTTTCATCTATCTATAGTCTGTAAGACTTAAAGACATACTATATTAGGTAGCTTTGATTATTTTAAAGTAAAAGTAAGTTTATTGAAGCTCAGGATAGTGAGGCAAAGGAAGGGCCCTTGGATACAGGATGTGGGGAAATGGGGAGAAGCCTAGGATGAGCTGCTGCTGCTGCCAGCTGCTCCCCTGGTTGCAAACCTTGTTGGAACTCTTAGCGTTTAGGATAGAGGAAACAAAGATATGCACCTGAGAAAAAGGCACAAGTGTACTCAAAGAAGAGTGAGTCTGGCTTTGATTTTTTAAAATTGAAATTCTTTGATGCCTTTTGCTAGTGTCTTCAGATTTCAAGGTGCTAATTTGTATAATAATTCAGAGCTTTAGTTTTATATGTCAGAAAACCAAGATGATACCCTTAAATTTTTAGCAGAGTACTAACATGGTATGTCATATTTTTATTATACTTAAGAGTTTATATCATAGAATAATGTAGGGCAGGTACATATTTGAATAATTAAGACAGATGTATAGATTGCATATATTATAATTATATTAATGAAGTCTGGTTTTGTTCAAAGGTGAAACGATAATTTCTCCACAAAATGTAAAAGCTACCTGGATCTATATCTTTGGTCTTTGTAGTCTATCTTCTTCCTTTCTCCTCCCACCTAACCCCCCAACACTTAAATGATACTTAGTAGAATGACATTGATAGGGTTCATATAATTGAAAATACTTGAGTCTTTTAAATTAAAGCACATTTTTTGCCAACTCAAACACAGAAAGTACTTCAGAACTATAAACAGCAACCACACACCGGGCCACAGACCCCCCTGCCTGCATCACTATCCTTCAGGCCTTGCCTATGTCTGGGGACACATGGGAAAAGAGAACCTTCCCAATTGGATTGCAAGTTGAGGAAATTGGAGGTCTCGTGTTAAGTGAATATAGAGATATCTTCTTGGAAAGAGAAAGATTTTGCTTGCTTATACACACACTCACAACATCCCTGCATCATAAGTCACCTATAATCATTTTGATTCACTTGAGCAGCACAATTGGCCTTTTATAGATTATGTAAAAAATAAAGCCATTTCTGTTTTCTTTGCGGATTTTGCTCAGCTGCCTAGAGTATTCACAGTGTTCACACTTCAAGGGCCCACCACACTCTTTCAAAGTATGCTTGGCTTTTAATATATTAACATCTATTGCTGGCCTCAGGCTTTCAACAGTGACACAGCCACTAATGTCAATGATGCCAGATCAGTCTGGATGATTATGCTTTTGGAGAACAAAAGAGAATGTACCCATCACTCAAAGAGAAGGCCTTCCAGCTTTTCAGACATAAAAACAGTGAACTTCCCTGAGAATATTCCTTTTGTCCACTGAACTTTTAAAGCAGACTATCAACCATTATAGGTATTAGTCATTTACACACTTTTCTAACATAAGCTGTGAGTACATTTTATTCCCCTAAGAGAGTTTATTAACTAATATATCTTTTTATATAGGCAATTGCTAATTTTAAGTTCATATTTCTTTACAATTTTACCCTATTTTGTACTTAATTGGGGTTCATTCAATAAACTTTATTTCAATAACTAAGGGGAAAAAACACACTATTGAGTGGCATTTAGCAATTTTAACAATGTCAAGCAACAAACATTTTAGGAAAGCAAAGAACAGTAACATATCCAATGGAAATTGATGACATCTCAGGAGGCAGAAGATAATTATTAAAATTAAAATGTAGCCCTAGCTGGTTTGGTTCAGTGGATAGAGCCTCATCCTGTGAACTGAAGGGTCCCAGGTTCAATTCTGGTCAAGGGCATGTACCTCAGTTGCAGGCTCCGGGCCGGCCCGGACCCTGGTTGGGGCTCAAGCAGGAGGCAACCAGTTGGAGCTTTACCACACTGACCTACACTTGCAATTGGGGAAAATAGCACCAGAATATATATATATATATATATATGCCTAATATGCTAATTGTCCCTCCAACCGTTTGACCGTTCGACCAGTTGCTTGATGTGCACTGACCACCGGAGGGACAGGAGCCCCGACCAGTAGGTTAGCTTGCTGCTGGGGTCTGGCCAATCAGGACTGGGCAAGACAGGCTGGACACACCCTGGAGCCCTCCCATAGTCCCTCTCTGGCCCTGATCGGTCGTGCACCAGTGGGGTACCTCGGCCTGGTCTTCACCCTCTCTTAATCCAGGACCCCTTGGGGGATGTCCACAGGCCAGGCCGAGGGACCCCACCTGTGCACAAATCTGTGCACTGGGCTTCTAGTTTTAAATAAAGAAAGAGGAACCTATGAGCACCATATCAGAGATCTCTTTTTATACCTACTCTACTGCCAGTGTCAGCTGTAAAGGTATTTGTAAAAGTTAAATGACTTATTATAAAACCCCTTTGGTGCCATATAGTTGAGGCTGACAAATAGTTAGATGTAACTAGAGTACTAATCAGATGGGACCTTTATTATAATGCTCAGCAAGCAGAGCAGACTTTACCATGAAATCAAATAGCTTCGCTTTTAATAAAATACTGTATCCTTTCAGATAAATAACATACCCTTGTCTTATAGTAAATTCTTGTTTTAATTAAACTCTTAGTAGCTACTTGGTAAATGATGATTTTAGTAGAATTGGTACTGCTTCTTTAATTAAAACTTCTCTTTTGTGACTTGTTCCTTTTTTAAAATATCACTGATTTGATCTCCTAACTGTGAAGTAACTGTTCTTTTTTGCTTAAATAATACAAATTGAAATTTGTGAGTGGATATGTAGTCCATTAAGTGGGAAAGAAATGTCCCTTTTAAAAGCAAGTATGCCTTTAGAAATTTTGATGGATTCAAAGAGGGCAAAATCCTGGAGAGTATAAGAACCTCTTGATTTAAGAGGTTGGACTTAAGGCATTTCACCATTTTATTTCTAATATGAAAATAATTGTAATTTAGAAGTAATTTTAAGCTTGTAAACATTTCTTTTGTAGAAATGTTACCTAAATTTACTGAAGTGAAACAGAATGGATCTCCTTCTAAAGAGAAAGTAAAGGTAAGTTAATTCTCCATTTTTACCTTAGAATTTTAAAATTATGTATGTTATAACTCACTAGATAGTAGTAGCTTTCTTTGCAATTGGTTGTTTGATTTACATGAAGACTTGTCACTCTATTCAGTTTGTCAGAGGTTCAAAGATTTCTTACGAAAGAAGATTGAATAGAGAAAGTATTAGGCTACATTTTTCTAATTAAATATAACTATTATATAAGTCAAACAAATAAGTAGAACAAATTTATAGAATTTTTGGCTTAGTCTTGTGAGTCGAAATATAGAGGGCAGCCTTGGTGTTCCCATATGCACACAGTAGGTGGAATAAGGGCTTTGCCTAGTGCCTTTCACAGCATAATCATTAAATGTTAGCTATTATAATACAGCTTTTTAACTGAGTACTGAATCAGAATTTGTTGATAGTCGTATGGGTCAACCATCATGTGATTTTAACCACCTCTCCCTTTATGTCTATAATTCAGTAAAGAAAAAGGGGCAAAAGAGAATTTGTCTCTAGATTTGATATAAAGGCTAGGTTTTTATTTTCAGTAGATCACAGGAAAGCACTTAAAAATAAGTAGCACATGTAAGTCTATGGGTACTAGTAATTACGATTTTAGGCTTTGACTACTTAGTATAAGCTATGTATATGATGGCGAAGATATTTAATCTTTCTAAACCTTGGTTTTCTCATTTGTAAGATAGGAATAATTATACCTTATGAATTTGTGTGACTTAAATAATTTCATATTCAAAGATAGTGTTCAATTATATTTTTTCCTCATGTTTCTATAGTCTTAGTTATATTTTGTGTGTGGTTAAAACTCTGAAAGGTAATTTTATTTAACTTTGTCTTAACAGATACAATCTTCTATGCAAGATACAACCTCTAGTACTATTGCCCTTTTTCATCAGACTACACATTCAAGTGGAACCGCACCAGATCACCACCAGTTAGCAATTAATCATCAAGAATTAGAACATAAACCGAGTGTGAAAAACATTTCACCTTTACAAATCCTGCCTCCCTCAGGTAAGAAATTAGCAAGTAAATGACTCCAAATGAGAAACTGACTTCTAAATCTGTATATGAAAATGCTAAGGTCACCCTACCCGTGGTCAGCAAACTGCCGCTCGCGAGCCACATGCGGCTTTTTGGCCCCTTGAGTGTGGCTCTTCCTAAGCTTTAGGAGTACCCTAATTAATTAAGTTAATAGCAATGTACCTACCTATATAGTTTAAGTTTAAAAAATTTGGCTCTCAAAAGAAATTTCAATCGTTGTACTGTTGATATTTGGCTCTGTTGACTAATGAGTTTGCCGACCACTGCTAGCCTGTTTGACTCAGTGGATAGAATGTCAGCCTCTGGACTGAAGGGTCCCAGGTTCAATTTGGTCAAAGTCATATGCCTGGGTTGTGGGCTCGATCCCCAGTAGGGGGCATGCATGAGGCAATTGATCAATGATTCTCATCATTGATGTTTCTATCTCTCCCTCTCCCTTCCTATCTGAAATCAATAAAAATATATTTTTTTAAAAATTGATTTGCTATGTATCTGAGATACTGAAAATCATAACTAGTACATTTCAGGTTAGAAATAATCACTGAAACACATTGTTAGAAATTATCTGCTTCATACCCAAAGGCAACCTTTACATTTTTTTATATATATATATTTCATTGGTGTTTTTTTTTTACAGAGCGGAAGAGAGAGGGATAGAGAGTTAGAAACATTGATGAGAGAGAAACATCGATCAGCTGCCTCCTGCACGCCCCCTGCCGGGGATGTGCCTTCATCCAAGGTACATGCCCTTGACCGGAATCGAACCTGGGACCCTTCAGTCCACAGGCCGATGCTCTATCCACTGAGCCAAGCCAGTCAGGGCGGCACTCTTTACATTTGAATGAAAAATTATATGTACACTTCACATGCTACTTACTTTCATATACATTATATACACTGGCATGTTTGCTATATAAAAAAACCCATCACTGCCAGAGCCCATACTACCAAGTTCTGAGCAGACTTGGGAGATACTGCTCTTCATTTCCATGATGCCCATGCCTACATGGGTTGGAAAGGTAAGATTGAATGAGGAAAAGATATTTAGAAATTTCATAGAAAGAAATGGAATTATATAAATAGTTTACAGCTAAGGCAACTTGGGCTAGAAATACTTGCCTAATGATGGTTTGTATTTACTACAAACGTCTTCTAAATTAGCTAACTTTATATGGTTAGATTCATTTGACTTCATACATGCCTTATAGGTTGTCAGAAATGGAGGCATTGCCAGTCTCAGAATTGTTCTCCTAGGGATGTGTGGCACAACGGATATTCTCTGATAGTGATGAGCACAGTCTAGGGAGTAAACCTTGAGACTAATGTTTCCGGGGCAAGACTAGAGGCAGGTGTGGATATTCCTTATACATGGCTCCTTCCCTCTAGGCTGCTCCTGGGTTTCCACTTGGCCTTCCAAAGCAGAAGAAATTTCTAAGCTGTTTTTGTGCAGCATAGATTAGGAGGAAACAGTGAAGTTTGATACACCTTTATTGCTTCCAGTAAAAGCTCCCCACTATTCTGTAGAGATCAAGAGAGAAAATATCTAAGGCAACACTATAGGGCATCCCAGGAAAAAGAATAACAAAAGATCCAGAGTGTAAAATATTATTTTCTGAAAAAAGATTTTCAAGATACTCAGGAGAATTACTGAAGGTGTAGTGGTTCTAGGTCATGATCGTCTTGAATACCAGTGCTAGATGTGAGTCTCTTATTTTGTAAAAACAAACAAACAAAAAAACAAATAGGAAAGAAAGATACCTGTGACTTTGACACTAAGGTGTTTTTTTTCTAAGACTGGGAGTTGTTTTGTTTTGAGTTTTTAGTCAGGGATTTGAACATGTTTAAAGGCTGGTCAGAAGGGAAAAGTTGCTGTTTTCATTATAGTAAGTTAATAGAAGAATGATAGGGATAGCCTTGAAGAAGAATAAAGAGAATGAAAAACAATTAGAAAGAGGAAAGTCAAGATGGTGGTGTTTTTTTAAAATCCTATCTATGAAAAAGTAGGTTTTACATATCTAAGTCTTCAGTTGGAATCTGTTACTGTATTACTTCAATTTCTGTTTACATGGTGATTATAACATGATCTGTAAAGGGAAAGTTTGGGTGATGTTAGAGTGGCTGGCTGGCTGTTCTGCTACACTTACTCATTTTTCAGAAGCAACATGGTTTTCATTTGTCAACTGTAGGTGGCACTATGTTCAAGAGAAACTGTAAATATATAAAAGCTATAAAATATATATAGAATTTTACTTTTCTGGAGTTTAATCTCGATAGAAAAAAATTGGGGTTACACCTCTAATTTAAACAATGAAAGTAAGAAAAACATTACCAAAGTTTTCTTACTTAAAAAGAAAAACACATGACAAAATATTAGAGTAAGCAAAATATTTTTTAAATTGAATTTTCAATGTCATCAGCTTTTAAAAAAAAAAAAACCTCTGCTATTATCTCTACATGAACTGAAAGATGTCTAATTTTTTTCCTTAAAATAAGTTGACATTTTTAGTCATAAACAATTACTACCTTATCCTTATAACTTAACTTTCCCCAGCTTACAAACCTCTCAATTTTATTAAGAATTTTTTAAAAACCAAAACTTACGCTGTTATCAGTGTGGATTTGCATGGCAAATGAAAAGGTACATCGAAGAGTTTGCCATCTAGTAGCAAAAACAAACAACTGGAATATAAACTAAAAAAAAGTATTATGCCCTAAAAGAATAAAAAATGAAATTTAAGGATGTGGTAAGGCAGAATAACCTGATCTCTTTGGTAGATATGTATTTTACAGGATAAACAAATATCATTTGAGCTGGATACTGGAGAAAAAGTAAGATTTGTCTATGTATATCTAGGATTGGAAGGCATTTTGTATGGTGGAAACAGCATGAATGAAATGTATTTAGGAAGCCAGTCATTAGATGTGGTTAAAGCTTTGACTGGATAAACAGAAATACAAGGAAATAAATTTGGAAATGTAAACCTGGTTCAGATAATAAAGAACCTTGATATCTAAAGACTTTGGACATGATGGCAATGGTGTAATCAGTGGGTAGCCAATGAAGGTTTTTTTTTTTGAGCAAAAGGGTGTGCTTCAGGGTAATTAATCTGCCAATATTATGTAGATCAGTTGGAGGAATGGGGCATAGAGACCAGAGGAGAGCAGCTGGGCTGTTGCTTTAACTGTTGATACTAATCTGAGTTATATCCTTAAGCCTCTTATCATTTTACTTTACTGCAGGGCTTTTTAGCCATGTTCCAAAGTATAGGCTTCATAAGCTAGTGATCCCCTGTCATAGCAGTAGGCTTGCAGCTGACTTCCATTTGCTCAAGTGTACAATGATCTGTACATCCTTCCTGAGTGATCATCTTGGTGTCTATGACTTCTAGTCTCATTTTTACAACTCAAGCATCCAAGTCCTGGGTATCTACACTAATCTACACTAATAAAAGAGAAACATGGTAATTAGCGTACGACCGCTACCCTTCCCATTGGCTAATCAGCATATCCTTATGCAAATTAACTGTCAGCCAAGATGGCGGCCGGCAGCCAGGCAGCTTGAAGCGAACATGAGGCTTGCTTGCTCCAGTGACTGCAGACTCCAACGTTCCCCGCCTGACTTGCCGGCCTCTGAGCTGCAACTCTAAGAAACATTGTAACAAATATAGATGCTAAACAAAACCCCAGAAACCAGCTTTCAGCCGGCCGGGATCTCAGAGCTGGAGTTATACATTGTTTCAATTATAAAACGCAAACAAACTAGATACCTGCTTTCAGCAGCGGAAGCCTCAGAGCTAGAGCCAGAGCTAAAGCTGGCCCAGAAAAAAAAAAGAAAAAAGAAAAAAAGGAGCGGTTGGGAGCTTCAGTCAACTGACAGCCTGAAAGCAGCCCTCAGCTCCTCACCCAGACTGGCCAGGCACCCCAGTGGGGACCCCCACCCTGAAGGGTGTGTGACCAGCTGCAAACAGCCATCATCACCTCATCCAGGCTGGCCAGGCACCCCAGTGGGGACCCCCACCCTGATCCAGGACACCCTTCAGGGCAAACCAGCCGGCCCCCAGGCCTCTATCCTATATAGTAAAAGGGTAATATGCCTTCCAGCACCGGGATCAGCAGAGCTGCGAGGCCTCCTGGCACCGGATCAGCGTGACAGGGGGCAGTGCCCAAACTCCCTGATCGCCTGTGCTCTGTGTGTGACAGGGTGGCGGCGCCCCAACCCTTCCCCCGCCCCACATGCCCTGCTCTGTGTGTGACAGGGTAGAGCCATAACTTCCCATCAGCCTGCCCTGAGTGTGAGAGTGGCGTGCCCCAATCCCTGATCGGCCCTGCTCTGTGCGTGACAGGGTACGGAGCCCCAACCCCCCTGATGGGCCTTGCTCTGTGCGTGACAGGGGGCAGCGCCCCAACCCCCTGATTGGCCCTGCTCTGTGCGTCACAGGGGGTGACACCGCAACCTCCCCATCGACCCTGCCTTGAGTGTGATAGTGGGCGGTGCCCCAACCCCCCAATCAGCCCTACCCTGAGCGTGACTGAGGGTGGCATCGCAACCTCCCAATCCACCCTGCTCTGTGCATGATAGGGGGCGGCACCCCAACTCCCCAATCAGCCCTGCTCTGAGCCTGACCAGGGGCTGCACCTAGGGATTGGGCCTGCCCTCTGCCACCCAGGAGCAGGCCTAAGCCAGCAGGTCGTTATCTCCCGAGGGGTCCCAGACTGCGAGAGGGCACAGGCCGGGCTGAGGGACCCCCCCTTCCCCCCGAGTGCACAAATTTTTGTGCACTGGGCCTCTAGTCCTATATAATAAAGAGGGAATATGCAAATTGACCATCACTCCATCACAAAGATGGCGGCACCCACAGTGGAGACAGGGTTTCCATGACACAAGATACTATACCCACAGCAGAGGCCAAGTTCCTGTAACGATCCTTAACAAGCAATCACCAGGGACATCAGGCTGCATCACCCCCACACACCCACCCCTGTGGGCCTTGACAGGGAAACTCAGGCCATGACCCCCGCCCAGCGGGGCTTGATGGGGGACCTGAGGCTGCGACCCCGCACAGCAGGACTTGATGGGGGTGGGACTGGCCGGGTCTGGGTCTCGCACAATTTCAAGGCGCTCGTGGGTGGGCGGGGACTTGACTCTGGGTCTCGTGGTGCACCCCAGACTCTGAAAGGAGGAAGATTTTCATATACATTTTACTAATTTTCTTTCATCTCTGACACTTCTATTATAAAGGGCAAATAGCAATATTAAAATACTTCCTCTAATTAATCCCCTTTTAATGTGCACAAATTTCGTGCATCAGGCCACTAGTATTTATATAACTCTACTGACAACTATCCTTAAACATAGCATAAA
>NW_005871158.1:2641843-2657502 GCF_000147115.1 Myotis lucifugus
CACCAATTTCGTGCACTGGGCTTTTAGTATAAGAAATATACACTTTTAATTTTGTTCATCATACATCTATTGATAGTGTTTTGTTTCACCCTCCTATGCTCACTTCCTATCCCTTAATGTTCCTCTCTTCTTCAAAGCCTCAACTTCAACTAGTGTGATTTAGCCAAGAGGATTAGTCAAAGGGATTGATGGGTAGTAGAGCTTAAAATGTAAATTCCTACATATACAAGTGGCCAGAAATTTGTGAACTTGAGTCGGTGAACAAAGGTGATACAGTTTTCATTTGTTCCCCCTGTCCTTTTGTCACTTGTTAGGACCTGTAGACTATAACTAAAGAGAATTGAAACAGAAGTGACCCAATTAAGTTTCATGAATCAAGATGCTCTTGGTCAGAAATGACAAAAAACTCAGCTCAAACTGGGGTAAACAATGAGGATTTTTGTTACCATACAAAAGCAGTAGTTCACATATAGGTCAGTTGTTTAAGCATGGCTTAACAAAGGTGCAAGCTCTTTCTGCATTTTTCTTCATCCGTAATAAATGGCATATTTATATGAAAGCTTAAATTAACAGGATTGCATAGTTCTCTTCATCTCGAGTCAGACCAACCTTTTGCTATTCCCATCCTCTCACTAGCTACTATAGGTGTCTGGTGTCTTATTTCTTCCATTCTTTGAGTTTTCTTTGTTCTGAACTTGGCCACCAGAATGCATCTTTCCCTAGAAGCCCTACATTGTCATATGCCTGCTCTTTCTTAAATGATCCATGTGGGTAGGATTACCATGATTGGTTTGTTCTAATGGAGCTGAGGTCAACCTACACACTGGAGGACTGCTGTAGTTTTGGGACAGATAAAATAGATTTTGGTGGGTGAACCACAATGTCAGCTTTATTTTATGCTGACCAAAAAAAAACGGGAGGGGGAAGGGGACAGAAATAGAGGTGGTAAATTTCAAGTGAAAAATGTTTATTTTACAGTATAATGAGTCCCAAGAAAGTTGAGAAGCATCAAAAAATTAGTCATTTTGTTTTCATAGTTTCTGAACCAGGGGGTGCGGGGGGACAAATTCTGGACAAGTAAGATGAACTGTCTTGATTATACTGTTTTAAAAATGTGTGCATCTAGGTGGTTCTGAAAATCACTTGAATGGCCTAACTGTGATGCATCAGTCTGGTGATGACACAATGGTGGTTGAGTCTGAATGTCAAGCTTCTGTGCAGAAGGTAAGAGTAATGTTATTTTTTCTCACAATATTAAAGGGATTTAAATTTTAATATGGTAATGGTCCTAATTAACTTGAATGAGATTTTGGATCTCTAAACCTAATTTTTGCCTATTAAAAAAAAAAGTTACCTGTGAGCAACAACCTTTCCCCACCCTTAGTTCTTATGATTGTATTTATTTGTAAATTCTATAATGCTAATATTTGCCAGGTATCCTGGATTTTTGTTGTTTTTTAAATCCTCACCCAAGGACATACTTGAGAGAGAAACATCAATTGGTTGCCTTCTGTCCCATGTACCCTTATGGTATCATCTGACTTTGTCTCTTATTAATCACGTGTATACTTGCTTTATTTTCCATATAGGATGATAAATATTATTATTACAGTGACTGGTTTATTTATTGCTATATTTTTTGTGGATTGTCATACCCTTAGTACATGTTTTACACAGTACATTGAAATCCTTGTCATGCATGTTATTTTAATTTGGTCTTAGATGAATAATTGAATTTAGCTTATCTGTTTTTATATCTTTTCTGACTGTAGTAACCTTTTATAAAATTACATTAAGCCTTTATCTATTACCATATCAAAAAGCATTGTTTTCCTTCCAAAATTTGGATGGTATCTGTAGACATAGACTGAATCAGATATTTTTTTTTAGGATATAAAAATCAAGAATGCTGACTCTTGGAAAAGTTTAGGCAAACCAGTTAAAACTTCAGGTATACGGAAATCCTCAGATGAGCTCTTCAACCAGTTTAGAAAAGCAGCAATAGAGAAGGAAGTAAAAGCTCGAACACAGGAACTAATACGGAAACATCTGGAACAGAATACAAAGGAACCCAAAGTATTTCAAGAAAATCAAAGGTCTATAATTTACTGGATTAAAGGAGGCCTTGAGAGATTTAGAATATATATTTAAAATATATTAAATTTCTGTTCTGTTATGTGACTATGATTTACCTATTTTTAGTAGACATAGAGAAAATTATAATTGCAAGAGAGTAAATTTATTTTTTTATTAATAAGTAGTAGTTTGCTTTGAAAAGTATAGAAATAATCAAGTTATTCATTGAGTTGCTAAAGACACTAATATTTCTAAATGATAAGTATATCATAATTTAACAGAAATGTCTTAGTAGTGTTTCCAGTCTATGTGTAAGAAGATAGTAGTATACCTTTGTCACAGTTTTCAAAACCCGTCACTTTGTTAGACACCAAAAAAAAAAACCCATCTTTTGTTCATTTGTTTTTTGTTGTTGTTGTTAATCCTCACCTGAGGATATTTTTTCCATTGATTTTAAGAGAGTGGAATGGAGGGAAAGAGACAGAGAGAAACATCAATGTGAGAAAGACAGATTGGTTGCCTCCCACACGTGCCCCAACCGGGACCGGGGATGGAAGATCAGTTGCAGGCCGATAATCTAACATTGAGCAAGACTGGCTAGGGCTCAAAAATAAATCTTTAAAATAATGTTATGATATATGAAGAGGGGTTTCTAGAACATTGCTTTATATTTGTCATTTAATAGCATAACTTTGTAATAACTTTTAAGGAATTTGAAACCTACTTGAGTTCTACTATTCCTTTCAGGCACCCTGGCTCCACTCCAGAATCCTTTTCAAATAAGATGCCAAACAAATGCCTTGGAGACAAGCAAAAAGAACATCAGCAGTCATTGGAAGCTCAAGAGAACAGTAGACTTGGGCTTCTCAAAGACCGTAATTTAGCAAGGGAGAGAGAGCAAGAGCGGAGGAGGAGAGAAGCAGTAAGTGAATTTTAGTTTACTAAATCTAACTAACAAAGCAAAGATTTAACAGAGCAGTGTCTTCACATGTTCAAACATGTATTTGAGGTAGTTTTTTAATGACAGTGTTACGATCAGGTTCTGGAGCTACTACAATATGTGGGTTCAAATACTGATTATGCCATTTGCTAGACTTTTGGGTCTGGGCTAGCTATTTAACCTCTCTGTGCCTCAAACTCCTTGTCTATAAAGAAGAAGAAGAATGCCTATTGTGAAGATGAAATGAATTTATATGTATTGAGCATGTAAGACAATATTTAGCACATAGGTAAAGTGATTTATCACTTACTTAGTAGTGTTGTTACACATGATGGGTCTACTTTAAAGTACTGTGGACTTAAAGAACTTTCTAAAATGATAGAAATGTTATTTATCTATTAAATATAATAGTGACCTGCCACATATCACTTGGAGTGCGGGAAACGAGTTAAGTCGGCTCGCGTGAATTGCGCGTACTCCGCGGGAGCCGTCTTAAAACTCGGTTCATATAGATTTGCGGTGGAGTGCGGGAAACGTGTAAACTCGGGCCGATTGTAACTGCGTATTACCAAATATTTGTTTGTAATCCACCCTTTTGGTGGATGGAACAAAACCAAAAGACAGAGCCATCTTATATTTTGGCGGGAAATTCACCCGCACTCCAAGTGATATGTGACTAATAAATTTTACTTAATTTTAATGAATTTAAACAGCAAAGTTTGATATTATCTGTTTTTTATGGTTTTTAGGAGCTCTTTATTAAAATTTCATTAGTACTTTACTGGAAGTCTTCCTTTAGCAACCTAGGAATTTTCCTGTTCATACTCACAAGGGCCTGATTTCAGTCACCCTTAAGTGATTTCTCAGCAACTTACTTACCACTTAACAATCCAACTAGGTAACCTGATATAATTTCTAATATCCTACACACTTTCCTGGAGCTGGAATAAACCTGGAACCCACCAAAACTTGACTAATAAAGCCACATCGAACAGCTTGATAACTGTCACTCTTGGCAACCTGAACTCTTATGTTGCTAGTTGACAGATCCGTATTCTAAAAACCTGCAATGACTTGAACCCTAACAGAGCTCGTTGCATGCCAGTTTCTTTGGCCAAGATTTTTTTCTTAATTTTGAATGGTTGAAGTGTATATAAGAAAGAAATATCCAGATTATGGTGTCAGCTGCAGAGAGTTTTCGTGCACCAGATTCGCACACCAGTGGGGTCCCTCAGCCTGGCCTACGCCCTCTTGCAATCTGGACCCCTTGGGGGATGTCGGATAGTGGTTTTGGCCCCATCCCTGCAGGCCTGATCTAGACAGGAGGGAGCCTGATCCTTTGCATTGAGCATCTATCTCCTGGTGGTCAGTGCACATCATAGTGACCAGTCGACTGGTCATTCGGTCATTTGGTCACTTAGCCTTTATATGTATAGATTAGAGTGTTCATATTTAAATCATGGTATCTGTTAACTGGTGTAGAAAATAACTAGTTCCATATCAATTATTCCACAAGTGAAGATTTTTTAGTCAGGATGAAAGAGAATCTGAAATAAAGTGTCTTTAAATAAAAACAAATTTCATTACAATATTCTTGGAATTTTGCAGTCTGTTTGGATAGTTATAGGAGTATCACATGATATTTTGACTAGGACAATGTATCCAACTCTCATATTGGAGGGTTAAAATAGCACTTTGAGGGACCATCTGGATCTGGGCAGATATTTGGCATCCTAAGAGCTGGCATTAAGAAAGTAGTCTGGTTTAAGATGTAAGAAATTATCATGCCCTAGCTGGTTTGGCTCAGTGGATAGAGCATCGGCCTGCGGACTGAAGGGTCCCAGGTTCGATTCTGGCCAAGGGCACATGCCCGGATTGTAGGCTCGATCCCCAGTAGGGGGCATGCAGGAGGCAGCCGATCAATGATTCTCTCTCATCATTAATATTTCTATCTCTCTCTCCCTCTCCCTTCCTCTCTGAAATCAATAGAAGAAATATTTTTTTTTAAAAAGAAATTATCATTTTTGTCTCTAAGGCATATTTAAATAAATTTTTGTAGTTCATAAGAGTCACACCTAACTCTTTAATATCCTTTTGGTAGATAAGTAATAATTCCAAATCTTTTCCCAGATAGCCAATGAAAACATTGATCCCCATCTAGGAAGTCAACCAATTAGTTGCAAATTGATGATTTTACCTATCACTCAGCTGTTGCAGTTTACTGATTAAAAAAATCTTGTTTTGAGCTTTCACAGTTGGTATCATTTCAGAGGCCAGAGAATATCTAACCTGAATCACAGGGGTATAAGGTTACATAGTTATTAAGTGGCAGAATCAAAGAAAATTCATAGCTGTAGCATACAGTAGTTCTCTTGCATAGGTAAGATATTGGTTCATTCAGAAAATAATTTGATATGCCTGTGCCCAGCACTATATTGGTTACAGAGATACATGAAATAATGTAATCTCAGTTCATGTTCTTATTAATACCCATTCTGTCAACGAGAGAAAGATTAAGCTTAGTGTTCTTGTAAGTTTTAATTATTTATCACATAAACAATATTTTAATAAAAATTATACAGTATTGCCCTAACCGGTTTGGCTCAGTGGATAGAGCATCAGCCTGCGGACTGAAAGGTCCCAGGTTCGATTCCGGCCAAGGGCATGTACCTTGGTTGCGGGCACATCCCCAGTAGGAGGTGTGCAAGAGGCGTTTCTCTCCCATCGATGTTTCTAACTCTCTATCCCTCTCCCTTCCTCTCTGTAAAAAATCAATAAAATATATTTTTTAAAAATTTATACAGTATATATACAGAAATAAAAAATTACATACAAAATCATTATGTTAAATAAGTTGGATTCATATTGTATGCTCTGTTCCAAATGATGCATAATCATGTTTATATAGATGTAATAAAGTCATGTTTTTAAGTAACATTTAAATTTTCTCTTCTTTTTTATAGATGGCTGGTACCATTGATATGACTCTTCAACGTGACATTATGACAATGTTTGAAAACAACTTTGATTAAAACTCAGTTTTTGAATTAACCATCAACTTAAAATGAATGATATAGAAGATTAAGATGCATATGGCAAAATTATTGCTTTCAGACATCAAAACACCAATATTAATGTTGTATTTTGACTACTCTAAAATGATTAAACAATTTTCACTACATTTCTTGATAGGTATATGTTCATTTTTTAATGACATTACAGGAACTTTTATAATATTGGATCCCTAAAAATTGAGTAAATTCCCAGATGTTATTCATTTTCTAAATAATTATTTGCTTTGTATTATAGGCCTTGTCTTAGCAATGAAAATCCAAAAGAGTCCCTGTTTATTTAAAAATGAAGAATATATAAAAAGTGTATCTAAAACATAGTTCTTGTTGAGTTTTTAACTTTTAAAACAAGTATTTGTCTGCCTTCAAAAATATTTAGAACCTCTAGCAAATAGTTGGTTTCTTTGAGTGTCAGGTTGCATAAGATTTTCTGCTGGTTATATATTCAAAATTTATATTGAAATTAGTATAAGGAAAAGATTACCTATGGTTTGAAAGATGTTAAACTTGAAGCAAAATAACTAACAGTGAGTATTAATTATGTATATAAGTCTCTATAGGAACTTATACGGCATTTCTTAACTTGTATATGTGATAGCAGTGGATGTGTAAATCTTAATTGTAGTAAGTTCTTTATATCTGTAAAATATTTTTCTTTCATTCTCAAGTTGCTATTTATGTACAAATCATGTGTATCAGCTCCATGTATTTTAAGATTTTGGACTCTTAAAGTGTTATACAGTTCAGGCACTATTCTGATACCATCTAAAGTAAAAATTAAAAATGTGTATATATTATGGATAGAAACAAAAGTTTCTTGAGTTCATTTTTTTATAATATATTTTTTGGAAACACTTCTAAACTGTCATCCATTTAAAAAACGATTAACTAGTAGCTAAAATGCTAATATTAAAATAATATCATACCTATTCAACTAAGCATATTTTTAACCAAGAAATTAGTATTGTCTACTAACAGTATGCATTATGTTATTTTCCTAAAAGATCATAGAGATATAGATGAGCTATATCTATATCTATCTATCTATATATGTATATATATATATGTAGCTTTATAAAGATACATGAGAAATACATAGTGGTTACCTCTAGATGATGGAATAACAGGTATTGCTTTCATTTCCTTTATACTCAGTATTTAATGGTCTTTTAATATGATTATGTGATACTTTTAAGATTTGGGAAATTTTCCTTCCAACCCTTGATGTATAGGGATGGTGCTCCAACCAACTGAGCTACCTAGCCAGGACAAATTTTCCATTTTGAAGAGAAAGAACGAGAATAGTAAATAAGAATTTACTTCTGTCAAATGCACACACTCAATCTTTCAACTGTCTTTAATTAATGAAACTGATCAATTATCTTTGTCTATAGATAAAATAAGAAAGTGTAGCTTTAACATACCTTTTTATATTAAAGAATAATGGGTGTGTTTTTTTATTTATTCATTTGAAAGAGAGACATCGATTTGTTGTTCCATTTCTTTATGCACCCATTCATTGATTATTCTATGTGCCCTGACTGGGGATTGAACCCACAAACTTGGTGTATTGGGATGACGCTCTAACCAACTGAGCTACCAAGCCAGGGTGATAATGGCTTTCTTGAGGTTATTATATAAACACTTGGAGCAGCACTTAGAGAGCTGTGATATGAGTATCAGGAATTAGTTTAACCAACTTAAACTTTAACCTTTGCTTGATCTGTAAGGAGCCTGGCATATTGCAGATGCTCAATAAACTTTTGGTAGGTGGTTGAAGTCAGTTTTGGAGAGAAAAATATCAGTTTATAACATTACTAGAGGCCAGGTGCATGAAATTCGTGCACAGGTGGGGTCCCTCCGCCTGGCTGGCGATTGGGGCCATCTCACCTGGTCCCAATCAGAGCCGAGTGGGGCCAGTGGCCAGGGAGGGAGTGCAGGAGAGACCATGGGAGGAGTCCAGGGTGTGTCTGGCCCCATCTCGCCCAGTCCTGATTGGCCAGACCCCAGCAACAAGCTAACCTACTGATCAGAGCATCTGCCCCCTGGTGGTCAGTGCACATCATAGTGACCAATCGGTCGAACGCTCGGTCAGACACTTAGCATATTAGGTTTTTATATAGAGAGATTGTTTGACTTCTCTTCTTACATGAAGTTTACTTTTGTTAACTTCATGAAATATTGCATGCAATTTGTTAGCCTTCAACTAAAACCTGGTTTCAGGAGGACCCGTTTAAGTCCTCATCTCTCCTCTCCAACTTCTAAGACTTTTTCATTGTGTTTTCTGGTATTGGTGATCATTCATCAACAGCATTCCCTCTATAAACAACCTTTTGTTTCTTTCCTCTTTTTGTTCTTTAGTTCTGCACATGTGGTCCTTAGGCCATCTGTCTCAGCATCATGTGGGAATGTTTTAGAAATGCAAATTCTCAGACTTACTAAATCAGAAAATCTGGGGATGGGGTCCAATAGTTTACATAGTTGAGCAAGCCCTTTAAATTGGAGAGCCACACTTGAACTGAACCCTGGCTCTCTTTCTCCTGCACACTCTCATTTAACTGCCTGTTTTTTTTGTGTGTGTTTTTTTCAGTGATGTTTTTCTTAAATTTGGAGTACCAGTTGCAGACCATTCTCCCTCTTTCCTAAATACCCCAGTTTTATGTTTTTCATGATCATAAGACCATAATACCACCCATAGTCATTTGCCATCCCTGATTCACTCCTTGTTCCCCAGAGGTTTAAGTCTGTTTCATTGTCACTTTCTAAACACTTCTGAAATTCTTGACCTTTCTGCTAATGATCTTAGTATCTAATCAATCATAGCTACTCCTTTGTCAACATCAATAATTAAAACCCTTCCTTAGTCTCAAGCACCCTACCTCACTACCTCAGTGATGGCGAACCTTTTGACCTCGGCGTGTCAGCATTTTGAAAAACCCTAACTTAACTCTGGTGCTGTGTCACATATAGAAACTTTTTGATACTTGCAACCATAGTAAAACAAAAATTTATATTTTTGATATTTATTTTATATATTTAAATGCCATTTAACAAAGAAAAATCAACCAAAAAAATGAGTTTGCGTGTCACCTCTGACACGCATGTCATAGGTTCACCATCACTGCACTACCTCCTATTTTTTCTAGCTTACTCCCTTGACTCCAGTCATCCTTAGACATCACAAGGACCTACAGCGCATTAATCCTAGTGCCTTTACACAGTAGCTCTCTCTTGATGCCTTCATCTATCCTTTTCCAAAGTTTGTAGTACATTATTTGTAACTAGCTATACCCGGCCACGCGTTGCTGTGGCTCAGTCTGGTTAAATGGAAAAGAAAGAAAAGAGAAAGCGCACGTTTCTAATATGTTTAATTTCACAATGCTTGTGGATATACATATGGCAAATACATATATGAAAACATTTTTTAGCCCTAGCTGGTTTGACTCAGTGGATAGAGCGTCAGCCTGCAGACTGAAGGGTCCCGGGTTCGATTCTGCATTGAGCGTCTGCCCCCTCGTGGTCATTGCATGTCATAGCTACCAGACGGTCAGACGGTTGCTTAGGCTTTTATATCTCTTGTATTATTTATTAACTAGAGGCCTGATGCACGAAATTCATGCAAGTGTAGGCCTTCCTTTAAAAATAACAATCTGAGGGCTGAGATTGCAGGGTAACCAAAATAACCTGAAAACTAAAAAAAGACAAAAACATCAAAGTATAGGCAGGACATAAGTACTGGCTTACCTGAGCAGATACTGTCAAATTCTATATAATCTGGTAACAACAAAAATCATCTAAAAGCCCCAACTGGTTTGGCTCAGTGGATAGAGCGTCGGCCTGTGGACTGAAAGGTCCCAGGTTCTATTCCGGTCAAGGGCATGTACCTTGGTTGCGGGCACATCCCCAGTAGGGAGTGTGCAGGAGGTAGCTGATCCCTGTTTCTCTCTCATCAATGTTTCTAACTCTCTATCCCTCTCCCTTCCTCTCTGTAAAAAAATCAATAAAATATATTTTTAAAAAATCATCTAAAAGTTGTATCAAATTGCTAAAGACTGAGTAGCTGAGAATGTAAAGCCCCTGGGAATACAAGAGAAATCTGTAAACACTTTCAGGCTCTTCTCCATAGACTGCATCCAGGCATCAGTACTTCACAAGGAAGATTTGGGGTGCAGAATGAGGGTTCTGAGGAAACCATCCTTCAGATGCAGGCCCCGAAAGACAATGGCAGCAGATATAAGAAAAGCAAAAAGCCCTCCCCGCCCATCCCCCAACCCCCAAATCTTTCTCCCCTATCTTCCCTAAAGAATACAAACTTTGCCTTTGCCACTTTGGCTCAGTGGATAGAGCAGTCCCAGGTCGACTCCCCGCACTACCTCGGTTGCAGGCTCCTCCCCCATGCACCCGGGCTGGTGCAGGAGGCAACCAATCCATGTGTTTCTCTCACATGATGTTTCTGTCTTTCCCCTCTCTTGCACTCTCCCTAAAAATCAATGGGAAAAGATCCTCGAATGAGGATTAACAACAACAACGAAAGAATACAAACCTCAAGTTTGTGGGAGAACAGCAAACCCTATCACCTTTAAGGCACTGATGAAGAGCCACTGCTGCTGGGGGAAGGCAATGCATCTGGGGTGCAGACTGTCAGCGGTACTGGGGGGTGGGGAAGGATCATTGAGAAGGTCCTGCCCTGATGTCCAATGACATAGTGCCTGCCTGTGAGGCTGAATTAGGACACCTTCTGCCCTCTGCACTTCCTACCACCAGTAACAAACGCAGTCAAAGAAGAATGTATTCGAGTGGCACACAAGTGCTACAGATGTTCAACATTCATCATTAGGGAAATGCAAATTAAAATTTCAATGATACCACTATACACTTCTTGGTATGGCTAAAATTTAAAAGATTTTTTTTTATAAACCCCGTGCTTGCAGGAATCTGACCTAACCATCACTCTCACACACTGCCCATGTAAACTCAAAATTGTACAGTTTGTCAGTTTCTTATAAAGTTGAATGCACCCTTGCCACCTAGCCCAGCAATCCCACTCTAATAAGTATTTAACCAAATTAAATGAAAATGTATGTACACACACACAAAACCACTTTACATGAATGCTTATAGTGGCTTTACTCATAGCCACCAAAACTGGAAGAAATGCAACTGTCCCTTAACTGGGGAATGGATAAACAATACGGTACATTCATTCAATGAAACACTACTGAGCAATAAAAAAAGGAACAATGCATGTAACAGCACTGTTGAATGTCAGACGCATTATGCTAAGTGTAAGAAGCCAAAAGCAAAAGGTTACATACTAGATGGTTCTATTTATACAATATTCTTGTAAAGGAAAAACTTATAGGGACAGAGAACTGACTATCAGCGGTTCTCAACCTGTGGGTCGCGAACAACGAAAATACATCCTGCATATCAGATATTTACATTACGATTCATAACAGTAGCAACATTACAGTTATGAAGTAGCAACGAAAATAATTTTGTGGTTGGGGGTCACCACAACATGAGGAACTGTATTAAAGGGTCGCGGCATTAGGACGGTTGAGAACCACGGGACTAGGGTTTCCAGACATGACTCTGTAGATAACGACTGAACTAGTCGGAGAATAGCAGCACCTTCAGAAAAGTGTTAGGAATGAATCAAATCATAACGTTTGCTGAGTAGTATGAAAACCAGTTACTGCCCCTCTCTGGATCCTAATTCTACGATCCAGATAAAGGCCTAATGAAATTCCAACAGCCAAGTGGCAGCGAGAAAATGTGAACACAGGTCAAAATAAGAGAGGCTCTTCCCTCCGCGGTGCCTGGGAGGACTGGGAGTCCCACCGCTCCCCCACAGTTTAGCAAAGCAGCCGCGCCTAATCCCGGGCGGACCTCTCAGCGCTGGGCCGGAGCGCGCACCGGGAGTGCAGAGCCCGAGGCTATGACACGGGACGTCGGCGGGCGCGGCTGCAGGGCCCTCGGGGAGGAGCGCGGGGAGGTGCGCGCGGAGCCGGCGATCGGGACCGGCGGGCGGGCGGGCCTGACGCCGCGGCGCTCGCTGCCTCGCTGCGGCTGGTGTGCGCGCTGCCGCTCCGGTGCCTCCTAGGACCGTGGGCCCCGCCGACCGCCGCGCGATGGCGAGGCTGCGGGATTGCCTGCCCCGCCTGATGTTCACGATCCGGTCCCTGCTCTTCTGGTCCCTCGTCTACGGCTACTGCGGGCTCTGCGCCTCCATCTACCTGCTCAAACTTTTGTGGAGCATCGGCCAGGGGACCCGCGCAGACCTTCCGGCGGGGCGCGCGGGAGCACCCGCCCCGGTGCTTGAACGACCCCTCCCTGGTACCCACTGCTACGTGCGGATCAAGGTGAAGGCCGGCGCCGGGCCGGGCGGGGGTCGGGAGGGAAACCTTGCCCCGCGGGAGAGCAGAGGCTTCGGGGCTCCTCTTTCCCTGCCGCCCGGCCCAGCGTCCCCTATTTCCTCGGGGTTCCCAGGGCCCGCGCCGGGGACGCCCAAGATCCCAAAGGGAGCAAAAAGGGGCGAGGTGTGCCCGCAGAGGGTTCGGCCGGTGTGTTTTTCTTTCCCCTTTTCTTTGTTTTTTGGGGGGGGGGGGGGGGGCGGAAGAGAGAGGAGGAAGAGAGAGGAGGAAGAGAGAGAGACTAGGTTAAGTGGGAAGGGGAAGCTGTCTCCCGTCACCTTTTTGCCCTTTAGAGCTCAGATCGGCTGTAGGAAATTGTTCCAGGTGGCGCCCTCATGTCTGAGGAGCATGTCCTTGCCCAAATGATAGAATAAAAGAGTAAATAGAATAAGTCCTTGGAAATCAGGAGTTTATTCAGATCAGCAGAATGGAACATTCACAGATGACCCAAGCAGCATGAAATCATAAATAAATGGTGCATGTTTGTGGAGAAGGAAGCCAACTAATGAACTTAGAGACCAAAGGAGTGGAATAAAAAGTAAGGGCTCACCATGCATGCAGACTCATCAATGTCTGCGCTTGTCCCAGGGCCCCTCACAGCCGCTGATGTTCCATTTCCTGAGGCTCCAGGTGGTGTCCTTTGTGATGCACCCTACAGTTTGACTCACAGGCCTTTCAAAACTAGCTTCAAATGAGGGGACATTTACATCACCAAGTGGAGGATTCCTATTAGGAGCTAGATTGTCCAGCAGCTGGGGTTCAGAAGACCAAGGGATATGCCTTTCTTACCTTTATTCAGCCCATGATATGATAATTAAAGAGTTCAGATTTGTGAAACAACAACAACCAAAAAGACCAGTGTCTGGCCCTAGCTGGTTTGGCTCAGTGGCTAGAGCATCGGTTGTGGACCAAAGGGTCCCAGGTTCGACCCCGGTCAAGGGCATGTACCTTGGTTGCAGGCTCCTTCCCTGCCCAGGCCCTGGTACAGGACCAGGGCCCATGCAAGAGGCAACCAATTGATGTCTCTCTCACATCGATGTTTCTGTCTTTCCCTCTCTAAAAATCAATGGGAAAATATCCTCAGGTGAAGATTAAAAAAAAAAGACCAGTGTCTGGCAAAAGGTAAGTACAGTAAAGTAATTTGTTCACTGAATTCAATCAAGTGCCCACAGTATTATGGTATCTCCCAAGACTCACCACCAATAAAAGAAGTTACTGACCTAGGAAGGCATTCTGCAGTTGAAGGCAAAGTCAGATTTACTCTCTTCATTCCACATGAGGAGAAAAAGTAGTGTAAAACTCATCTGAAATGCCTCGGGATGTCTTTCTTCTCACTGGCCATCTAAAGAGTTTCCCCAGAGACAGAGCAAGGAGTGGAAGAACATGGTCCTGGTAGGTTCCAGTCACAGCCTTCCTCCTAACCAATGGCATGATATGTGTTAACATCTTTGGACCTCAGTGTCTAAATCTGCAAAAATGATGGGGTTGGGTTAGATGCCTTTTAAGATTGTTTCACATCTGAAAACCCACGTACTTGGGTAACCTGATATAAAACCCAGTGTCTGTGGCCAGCTTTTGGCTCTTGCTTTCTTTCCTCACTTCTTTATGAGTTTTTGTTTCTCTTCCTTGCTTTTTTTCTCCACTTTTCTCTCTTCAGTTTGCTTTGTATTCACTGTATTCCTGTCTCATTCCCACACTTTTTATTTCCCTGGGCAGTCTTGTCTCCCACATGCAGAGTGAAGCCGTGAGCACTCAGAGTGTTCTGCTATTACAAATACACAGATATGACATGAGGAGCAAGCAGCATGCAACTCTCATCTTAAAATAAAAATGTGGGAAGGAGAGAACTAAAAATAAGGAAAGAAGGTGTGAATTATATAACTGATGGCATAGCTCTTGACAGGCAAGCTGAGAAAAGTACTTGACTAGGGGGTAAACATGGCAGGAATATAAATTCAAATCAGAATTATTTACAGGTCCTATAGAATTTGAATGAGATGAGATGTGACACAGCAGTAAAATGAAAGTCACAAATTGTGACATTGTTTCAGAAGCTCATAATATTTAAATTGACTTTGTAAGTAGAAGAAGGGAAGGTACTCTAAAGGGAATGTTGACAAAGTAAATCTATCAATTCATCCTACTGATAAATCATAAAGTTTTTTTCTCTTTGAAAATTAATAATACTTATTTTATTCTTTTTTTAAAGGTGTTTTGTGTTGTTAATCCTGACCCGAGAATATTTTCCCATTGATTTTTAGAGAGAGTGAATGGGAGGGGCAGACACAGAGCAAGAGAGAAAGACATCGATGTGAGAGGGACACATCGATTGGTTGCCTGCTGCACACACCCCAACCAGGGCCTGGGATCCAACTTGCAACCAAGGTACATGCCCTTGACCGGAATTGAACCTAGGACCCTTCAGTCCGCAGGCTGATGCTCTATCCACTGAGCCAAACCGGTTAGGGCTGGCTATGAAATTTTTATTTCTTGATATTAAATACAATGCAAGTGAGTGTTGTTTTTTTTTAATGAAATGGAAATACTAACTATACTACTTTAACAACACAAATCATCACTGAAACTTCATGTTTTCTACTGCAGGAATCTGGATTAAGATTTCATTATGTTGCTGCTGGAGAAAGAGGCAAACCACTTATGCTGCTACTTCATGGATTTCCAGAATTCTGGTAAACTTACATATTAACTTTTTTTTTTTTAGCATTAAATACTTTGCTTATCCGAGTGTCATACATACAGGGACTTTATTAATAAATGCATTGAGGATGCTAGTGCACTAGGCGTTGAAGAAAAGCATGGAGGAGGGCAAAAAAACCATTCTTCCAAAGCAAAAAGTCTATGGATGCCTTTTTCCTGAGAAGATTTTCCCCCACATAAACATTTTTTCTCCACTCTGGCTTTACCTGCATACACAAACATAAGTTATTTTCATGTTAAATTTTTATTTTTCTTTCATCTGGAGGCAATTGGGTGGTAAATAGCCCATGCAAATCAACATGTGTATGTAGGTTCTGCTGGGTGGAGTGCTTGACATGATTGACTCACAATAAAATGTAAGTCTGAAGCATTAGTCAAATCTGTATAAAGTAACATGGGCAGTGATTCTGGCTCAGTCACTTACTTGCCTCATCGTTT
>NW_005871158.1:2659211-2689243 GCF_000147115.1 Myotis lucifugus
TCTTACCCCCTCCCTCCTGCCCCCCAACCCTCCCCGGCCTTCCCGCTGCAATTTGACAATCTGTGTGAGGCAGCTCTGCTCTGTATCTATTATTGTTCAAAAGTTTATAATGGTCTCTATTATCCATGAATGAGTGAGATCATGTGGTATTTTTCCTTCATTGACTGGCTTATTTCACTTAGCATAATGCTCTCCAGCTCCATCCATGCCGTTGCAAATGGTAAGAGTACCTTCTTTCTTACAGCAGCATAGTATTCCATCGTGTAGATGTACCACAGTTTTCTAATCCATTCATCTACTGATGGGCATTTAGGCTGTTTCCAGATCTTAGCTATGGTGAATTGTGCTGCTATGAACATATAGGTGCATATATCCTTTCTGATTGGTGTTTCTGGTTTCTTGGGATAAATTCCTAGAAGTGGGATCACAGGGTCAAATGGGAGTTCCATTTCCAGTTTTTTGAGGAAACTCCATACTGTCTTCCATAGTGGCTGCACCAGTCTACATTCCCACCAGCAGTGCACAAGTGTTCCTTTTTCTCCACATCCTCTCCAGCACTTGTTGTTTGTTGATTTGTTGATGATAGCCATTCTGACAGGTGTGAGATGGTACCTCATTGTTGTTTTGATTTGCATTTCTCGGATGATTAGTGACTTTGAGCATGTTTTCATATGTCTCTTGGCTTTCTGAATGTCCTCTTTTGAAAGGTGTCTATTTAGATCCTTTGCCCATTTTTTGATTGGATTGTTTATCTTCTTTTTCTTAAGTTGTAAGAGTTCCCTATAAATTTTGGAGATTAGGCCCTTATCAGATATGACGTTGGCAAATATGTTTTCCCCAGTTGTGCTATTTCTTAGAAATTTTTAAGATATTGTTTGACTCCATTCACTGATAATGGCAATAGTTAAATTTATTTGTAAGGCTATTTTAATTATTACATGATATGATAATGCAGGTATTATGTTTGCATAGTATCTAATACAATTTTAAATGTAAAATATTGTGAGATTATACACATTATTTTGAATCAAATTTCTACCTTGAAATCTCTAATTAAGTGAATTCTGAATGAAGACACAGATACTTAATATATTAAACTAATGCACATTTTATCAGGGGGGGCTGGGTGAAATGGTGAAGGGATTAAGATGTGCAGATTGGGCCTTGGCCCGTGTGGCTCAGTTGGTTGGAGAGTAGTCCCGTATACCAAAAGGTGCCGGGCCCTTGGTGAGAATGATGTAGATACTAGCTCTTTTTATTATATAGCAGATGACAGGGTATAAAGTAATCGGGCTGGAAAATTTGGTAATAGTCAAATCTTGGAGGTTTTGTCTGCCAGAAGGAGTTTGAGCTTCACATTATGAATAATAAGGTGTCAAGAAAATATTTTAAGTGGGGAAATTACATGAGAGAGTATGTGGTTTTGCTACAGCACTTTGGTTTCATAGAAGAAAGAATGGAAGGGAATGATGTGGACACAGATCAATCAATAGGTTGTTGCATCAGTGGAGGCCTGAATTAAGATAATGTTAGCAAGGATGGGCAGGAAAAGTGATTAATTAAATATTTAAGAGCTTAAATCTGCAGAACTTTATTGATTAGGTACAAAGACATAAAAAATCAATTCAAAATTTTAAGTAAAGCTAATGAGAAAATAATAATATCATATGTGTTGACAGATTATCTTAAGGAAACAAAGTGCTTCATTTGTTTGTTACAACCCAGAGGCAAGATTACCAATATTGCCCAGCTGGCATGGCTCAGTGGTTGAGTGTCAACCTATGAAACAGAAGGTCATGGGTTCGATTCTCAGGGCACATGCCCAGGTTGCTGGCTCGATCCCCATTGTGGGACTTGCAGGAGACAGCCGATCAATGATTCTCTCTCATCATTGATGTTTCTGTCTCTCTCTCTCTCTCCCCCTCCCTTCCTCTCTGAAATCAATAACAATATATTTAAAAGAAAAGATTAACAATTACTATTAAAATAATTTTAATAAAGAATGTCAGTGTTCCCTTCTCAAACAGGTCTCTTCTTTCCTGCTTATACTGAGCTCTACAACCTTTCTCAAGATAAGGAGTTTCTTATAGTTTTCCACTTAGAAAATCTATAATGTTACTATTTTTATTAGTCACTGTGGTATATTTAATGTTCCTTATATCCTTCAGGTATTCTTGGCGTTACCAGCTGAGGGAGTTTAAAAGTGAATACCGAGTTGTAGCGCTGGATTTGAGAGGCTATGGAGAAACAGACGCTCCCATTCATCGAGAGAATTATAAACTGGACTGTCTAATTACAGATATAAAGGATATTTTAGACTCCTTAGGTGGGTTACTTAAAAAAACAGTGTTAATTCTTTTTAAAGGACTATGGTTCAAGAAATTGTGACATGATAACCTAATTCCTTGGGAGGATGCCTTTTTCACCTACCTGGGTTGTTATCTGACAGGATTGCTACCTGGGGAAGCTCTTTTCTTAGTATCCTGTTACTAAGGTTTGGGGTTCCAGATCAAAATGCTTATACAGGGAATTTAAAATAACACATCCAGAATAATTATTCAGTCCACTAGCCAAAAATTACTTTCAAAATGTGTTTTTAAAAACAGACCTAATGTTAAGTTACTATTTATTATTTTCAGGACTAATTGTTGGCAATTTGAGTCTTATACTAAAAAAAAATTGGTCTTCAGAACCCACACTTAAACATTCATTTAAAAATGTTACAAGATGTGGAAGCACTCGCATTATCTTACTTGTACTGATCAGTTAGTGTCACAGTACTATTGTGTAACAAACCACCCCAAACTCAGTGACATACTGCCATACGCATTTATTCCTGTGCTCGTGAATCTGAACATCAACTGTAGGCTGGACACCGCTGGGTTTTTTCCTCAGGCTGACATCTAGGTCCAGCTGGGATGGCTTCTCACTGTGAGTTGGGCGGGAGCCCAAGCTAAAGAGGAGTAGCTACCTGGGGAAGCTCTTTTCCTAGCAGTGGCAGAAACGGTAAGAGGGTGAGCTCAGCTGCACACACATATTTCAGGTCACTACTATCATCCCATTGGCCAAAGCAAATCATGTGGCTGAGCCCACAGTCAAGTCATACACCTGTCGCAGGAACAAAGCAAATCGCACAGTCCAGTCTAACATCAACGGGGCAGCAAAGTACATTCCTTCTATGGCAGTGGGGACCAGGGAAGAGTAAATGTTTTTTTAACATCAATCTAATCCATTGCATCCCTTTTGACTAAAACCCACCTGTTACCATCAGTATGTTAATGGTGACAATAAAGTGAGAAACCCATGAAATCAAATTAAAGTTCCTTTCTACAATAATCTAATGAGACCATAGATCAAGCCAATAATTTCATTTTATTTTATTTTTTATATATTTTTATTGATTTCAGAAAGGAAGAGAGAAGGAGAGAGAGAAAGAAACATCAATGATGAGAGAGAATCATTGATTGGCTGCCCCCCTGCATGCCTCCTACTAGGCATCGAGCCCACAAACTGGGCATGTGCCTTTGAATCGAAACCAGGACCCTTCAGTCTGCAGGCCGATGCTCTATCCACTGAGCCAAACCAGCTAGGGCCAAGCCAATATTTTTAGAGGAGAAAACAGTGTATGAGTCTGGGGGTATAAATGCAGTGTTACCATTTAGTCTGATTACAATAAAATAGACTCAGAGACACAGATTTCCAACAGCCAGATTTCATTCATATTTTAGACCTGGCTTAAGTTTGTCAACATGCAATTTTCTAGGCAAATCAATAATATAAACAAGATGTTTCTCTGTGTGTGTATGTGCGTGCATGTTAGTATAGTGGTGAGGTGATGATGAAAAATACTTACTTGAAAAAATTAATTTGAATTACTGTAGGAATAAATTACAAATTAATCTTATCCATCCATACAAATGAAATCCTGTAGGAATTACTACTAATCAGTATTTTAACCTAATGCAAATAACCATAATGATTACACGAAATGAAACTTGTATGTGCTTAGTACTATAATTAAGACTTTCCACTAATTCAACTTGACTTCACAGTCCCAAATTAGTGATGTTTTACTGTTTTGTGTTGTAACATTGAATTTGGGAAATTAGGGAGAAAATAGATGCTTCTTTGAAATAAAGATTTACCAGTTGGACATAGGTGGGACATTTAGGTTTTTACTGTAATTAGAAATTCTCCAACATTCAAAAATAACTCAACCTTGTTTATGACCTAATTATATGTAGTCTTAATCATGGTGTCTAAACTATTTCAGATTAAAATATATTTATATTTCTGGGAGAGATTCTGAATTTGTAAGTCTAGAGTGGAGCTTGGGCACCTGAATTTTCTTTTTTCTTTTTTTTTTTTTAAATGCAAGCATTTTTGGTGTTTTTAAAAATATATATTTTATTGATTTTAGAGAGGAAGGGAGAAAGAGATAGAAACATCAATGATGAGAGAGAATCATTGATTAGCTGCCTCCTGCATGCCCCCTACTGGGGTTCGAGCCCGCAACCCAGGCATGTGCCCTTGGCTGGAATCAAACCTGGGACCCTTCAGTCCACAGGCTGACGCTCTACCCATTGAGCCAAACCAGCTAGGGTGGCACCTGAATTTTCTAAAAAGTTACCTAGGTGATTCGGACATACCTACAGGTTTTGAAAATACCAAACTCAGTGTCTGCACAAAGTGGATGAATAATTAGGGTAGAATAGTGGAAAGATTAGTTTCAGAAGTGAGCCTATTTTATGTGAGTTAATGATGAGCCACCTGTTTCTTTTCAATGACATCAACATGTATTTCTTGATTACAGGTTATAGCAAATGTGTTCTTATTGGCCACGACTGGGGGGGCATGATTGCTTGGCTAATTGCCATCTGTTATCCTGAAATGGTGATGAAGCTTATTGTTATTAACTTCCCTCATCCAAATGTATTTACAGGTGAGCTTAAATTTCCATTATGAATTGCCAACATGACAATTCACTATTGCCACTGACACTTTGGATTAAAAACAGCAAAATTTGATTAACATAATTTTTTTCTTTTTTAAATTAACAATGTGTTTTAAATTAAATGGCTAAAATATGATATTAATACATGACAATGTGCTTTAAATATTTAATATTTAGAGTCTAAGAAACTGTAGCTTCGTGTTTGCTTGCATAATTTTATTTTTAGAAATTATTTTACTGCTAACTTGGGGAGGGACAAAGGGGGAGATGCAGTAACACTACTTTGATGGGAATGGATCTTGACAGCCTAGAAATAAGTTCTCCTCTTGCCTGACAGCTTTGACTATCAGGAATGGCAACATTTTTTAAAGCAGCAGTTCTCAAATTTTGGTCTCAGGATTCCTTTATATCTTAAAAGTTATTAAAGACCCATTGAGCTTTTGTTTAGATTGGTTATATCTATCAATGTTCACTGTATTGGAAATTTAAAATGAGACTTTGAAAAACGTATGTGTGAAATTATCTAAAAAACAATAACTCCAGTACATGTTAACATAAAAAACATTTTAATGAAAACTAACTACATCTTTCGAAACAAAATTTTAGTGAGAATAGGGCTATTGTTTTACATACAGTGGGGCCTTGACTTACGAGTGTCCCGACTGATGACTGGATTCTCAGATCTGCTTCTGCATTCAATCTGTTTCAATATGTTGTTTGAATTGAAGTATATGAAGAAATCTGGTCTCACACAGATTTGTAATTGAGAAAGGCAGGATCTACGTTCTGTTTCTGGATGCTCTTTCTAGATCTCTGCGTGACTGATTCCTTTGTACCATTCAGGACTCAGCCCAGAGAAGCCTATTCTGACAACCTTTACTTAGTGGTTCTCAACTTTCCTAATGCCGAGACCCTTGAATACAGTTCCTCATGTTGTGGTGACCCCAACCATAAAATTATTTTCGTTGCTACTTCATAACTGTAATTTTGCTACTGTTATGAATCGTAATGTAAATATCTGATATGCAGGATGTATTTTCATTGTTATAAATTGAACATAAGTAAAGCATAGTGATTAATCACAAAAACAATATGTAATTATATATGTGTTTTCTGATGGTCTTAGGCGACCCCTGTGAAAGGGTCGTTCGACCCCCAAAGGGGTCGCAACCCACAGGTTGAGAACCGCTGCTCTACTATATAATAGTCCCTCTACACCACCCAACCATCATTCTTAATCAAATTACCTTGTTTTGTTTTCTGTATGGTATTATTGCTATCAAAATGTTCTTTTAAGTATTCGTTACTTATTTATTGTATAAGTTAATGAGAACATCTTTTGTCTTGTTCACTGCTAAATCCCCTCAAACAGAATAGATATTCAAATATTCATGGAATGAATGAATTTTCTGGATTCATGAGTAAATTTATAGGAAACACTTTCTTTTCTGTTGAGGTCAAATGGATAAGGCATTCAAATCAACCAATAAGGAAAATCTTTTAAACAGTAGGAAATGATCTCCCTCTGCATCCCTAGGAAAAGTGCTAGGTCACTGATAATGACCTTAAAAGAATGGCAGTGGTGTTTGGGTTTCCTGTTCCTTTCTGAGTCAAGACTTCATAAAGTGGGACTTCCTTTTTTATTTAAAGTGCTATACATTTTTCTAAACACCAGAAATATCCATAATAAAATATAAGAACATCGAAATTGCTCCAAAGAGAAATTACACAGAAACCCTTATTTGTGGATGCTTTTATGGTATCATCTCAAAGGTAAAATTGCCTTAAAAAATAAGTTCTTTTTTTAGTAGCTAATTTATATTTTTTGGATAAGGTCTAATATGATATTTTAATTTCAGAATATATTTTACGACACCCTGCCCAGCTGTTCAAATCCAGCTATTATTACTTCTTCCAAATACCATGGTTCCCAGAATTTATGTTCTCAATAAATGATTTCAAGGTAAGTCATATGTAGTGATAGATGTTAACCAGTGCTAATTGCAGTGGTCATTTTGCAATGTATACAATAGCAAATCATTATGTTGAACACCTGAAACTAATACTAATGTTATAAGACAATTATACCTCAATTAAAGAAAAAAAAGACTTGGTGCCCCAAGAAGATGACAAAATTAGGAAGTTAAAAATAAAGATAGACTGAAGCATTAAAAAAAGAAAAGAACTGGTCCTGCTTGTGTTGTTTTGCTTTGTTTTAAATAATCATTTATTGAACATCTGTTATATTGTGTGCACTGTGTTAGGCATTTCCTCCTATGCAAAAACAAAAAATATTTTAAATTAAAGTCCATCCTTAAGAAAGAAAAATAGACAAAATATTAAAACTTAATAAATGCTTCTAAGGCTTCATTTATAAGCTTACTTATTTTAAAAATCTGTTTATATATTTGAGTGCCTAGCTGCTGTTCAGTTTTTTGTTTGTTTGTTTGTTTGTTTGTTTGTTTGTTTTTGAGAGCCTAGAGCCCACAGGAATACCTCTTTTTAGAGAACAACCCATAGGGGAGATGAGGAAATATGAATGCCAAGTGAGAGAGTTTGACAGAATAAGTGGAAGCCCTTGGAGATAAATAAAACCCTGAAACACAATAAGCATGCAGTTATTGGTGTACCATGTACCCTGACACCAGGAGTCCTATGTAGTAGCTATTTCTTAGAAGGTCATTGAATGCTTCTTGTATGTCCAACATAGTAGCAGATATTTAGGGAGGTTAAAAAAAAGACAATATTATTTTACCTGAAAAATACTTCTGCATATATCTCTGATAATAATGACTTGTCTTTTCCACATAACCCCAATGCCATTTACAAACCTACCAAAATGAAAAATTTTGTCATATCATTTAATACCCATTTAAATTTCCTTACTATCTCAACTTCATTTGTTTGGATCAGAAACTAAACAAGATCCAAACATTGTATTTGGTTGCGATGTCTTTTAAAATTATAGCAGTTCCTTATTTGTTTTTGTGGGGGTTTTTTCAAACAAAATAACCACCTCCTTCCCCCAGAAGATTAGACTGTTTAAGATGTTACTTAAGATTTAAATTTTAGTATACCAGATGTTTATGTTTCCTGAATGATTTGTCTCCTCAGTCATTATCTGTAGGACTCTGAGAAGCCATAGGAATATGTAGGTACAAACTCAAGGGACAGGCTTATCTCCAGTGTCGTGGAAAAGGATTGCACGTCATGAGGCAGAGCCTTATGCTTCCCTATGCCAACCTCCCAGGGTGTCCACATTGGGTTTCTGTTGTTTAACACAATTAAAACACATTTTTAAAAAAATTTATTTCAGAGAGAGGAAGGGAGAGAAAGAGATAAAAACATCAGTGATGAGAGGGAATTGTTGATTGGCTGCCTCCAGCACACTTCACACTGGAGATTAAGACTGGAACCTGAGCCTGTGCCCTGATCAGGAATTAAACTGTGACGTCCTGATTCATAGGTCGATGCTCAACCATTGAGCCATACCAGCCAGGCAATATTTTTTTATTATTATTAAAGAAATTTAGTCATTTGTCCTGAGGAATGATCTACATTTTTAATTTGGCTGACTTCTTCATTATGGTATTATTTAACCTATTCTGCTAACTCTTGTTTTTCCTAATCTGTAGATGTTACTGATCTAGAGGCTTGATTATACATTTAATTTGGCAAGCATAGTTGTGTATTTCCTAAGGTTACCACATCAGGGAAGTACATAATGTCTAGCTGTCTGTTTTAATAATGCTTACACTGACCACTGGGCTCACAAGTTGTCAGCCTATCCAAAATTTCCAAGCAATTTTTCACCAAATAATTTTAGTATAACTTGATCATCATTGCCTAGGTCCATTATTTCATTAGGGTTTGCAAAATGGTGATTTTCTAATTCCATTAATCTTTCTGCTTTTATTAACTGGAATTCTTCTATAAAGAAGAATTTTCTTTCTTTTTTTTTAAAATAGATTTTTATTAACTTCAGAGAGGAAGGGAGAGGGAGAGAGAGCTAGAAACATCAATGATGAGAGAGAATCATTGATCAGCTGCCTCCTGCACACTCCCTACTGGGGATCGAGCACACAAACTTGGGCCCTGACTGGGAATCAATCCAGCAGCCTTTTGGTGCATGGGACAACACTCAACCAACTGAGCCACACCGACCAGGGCGGCTCCTGTATCCTTTTGACAGGAGCACTTTAGTCAGCGATAGTTTGCTTTCTTAATGATCTAGGTTTCTTTTATTTTCTGCCCCAGATCTGGAATCAGTCATTTATCAAAGTGTTTTTACTTAACTTATATAAAACATTTAATATAAAATATTTATATGGTTTCAAGTCAAAACTCTAAAACAAGGTGCATTCAGAGAGGTCTCACTTACATCTCTGTTTCCTCCCGCTCACATAGAAAACCATTTTAATTAGTTTTTGTTTCATCTTTTTATTCTTTCTTTTTAAAAATATAAGCAAATATTTATATATTTGTCTCCCCCCCTTTTTACACAAGAGGTAACATAGTTTATTATTAGGTAACAGAAAAGTTTTAATTATTCTCTTTCCACTTAAATTAGGCTTTGAAACATCTGTTTACCAGTCATCACACTGGCATTAGAGGAAAAGGATGTCAATTAACCACGGAAGAGCTTGAAGCTTATGTTTATGTTTTTTCCCAGCCTGGAGCATTAAGTGGCCCAATTAACCATTACCGAAATATCTTCAGGTCAGTATAATATTTTTGGTTGAATAATATTTTCATTCCCTAAAGAGCTGATAATCTATTTTTAATATTAAGTTCACCACTTATCAAATTCAAATACAGTATTATGACTTAGTAAGTTGAATAATCTTTTTTATGGACAATTTCAAAAACCTGGAAAAGTAGAGAGAATAGTATAAGGATCCCACTATAGTTGTCACTAGTTTTATCCATAACTCTATTCACTTCATCTCTCCCTTTAGATTGTTTGAATAGATGTATATTTAGTTATATTTTTAATGATTATTTATTCACTCAAGAAATATTTATTAAGCACTCTTTGTATTGTGGCTATGCCAGAACTCAGAGTATAGTAATGAGCAGAACTAGATAAGGTCCCTGATTTGACAAAACTTATAGCCAAGTAGGGAAAACAGCCATCAAGCAAATATTCACAGTAATGACTATATGGTAATAAACTAACATAAAGACTTTGAAAGACAGTGATGAGAACTGAAGAAATGATGCTTGAACAAATAAATAAAAGATGAGTTAAGCCGAAACCGGTTTGGCTCAGTGGATAGAGCGTCGGCCTGTGGACTGAAAGGTCCCAGGTTCGATTCCGGTCAAGGGCATGTACCTGGGTTGCGGTTCTAAGTAACACAATGAGAATCAATGTGGCTGGAGTATAGAAAGTGGGAGTGAGAAGAGAATGGAATGAGACTGAGTCTTAGAGATAGGCAGCATTGGTCACCCAAAGCCAAGTAGACCATATTAAGGACTTGATAGCCATGAATGTGAAGCCAGTGAATGAGAGTTTCAAGCAGAAAAGAGAAACAATCCAATTGTATTTGGATAAATTCACTCTTTGTGGAGAATGTATTGGAGGAATGAATGTGGGGAACCAATAGCTTGAAGTACTCTGAAAACAGTGGAGATTGGGAGAGTGGGTAGATTTAAGAGATATTTGGTGAAATAAGAGGTGAAATTGGCCCTAGCTGGTTTGGCTCAGTGGATAGAGCAGCCGTGGGCAAACTACGGCCCGCGGGCCGGATCCAGCCCGTTTGAAATGATAAAACTAAAAAAAAAAAAAAAAAGACCGTACCCTTTTATGTAATGATGTTTACTTTGAATTTATATTAGTTCACACAAACACTCCATCCATGCTTTTGTTCCGGCCCTCCGGTCCAGTTTAAGAACCCATTGTGGCCCTCGAGTCAAAAAGTTTGCCCACCCCTGGGATAGAGCATCGGCCTGCAGACTGAGGGGTCTCGGGTTCGATTCCAGCCAAGGGCACATGCCTGGGTTGCGGGCTCGATCCCCAGTGGGGGGCATGCAGGAGGCAGCCGATCGATGATTCTCTCTCATCATTGATGTTTCTCTCTCCCCCTCTCCTTTCCTCTCTGAAATCAATAAAATATATTTAAAAAAAAAAAGAGGTGAAATTGACAGGGGCATATGATAGGTTGGGTGGGGAGATGAGGAGCTGGCAAGGATGGCTCCTAGATTTGTGGAATGAACAACTATATGAATAATCAGGCCATTCACTGAAATAGAAGACACTAGAAGAGAACTACTTTTGAGGGGAAGGTCATGAATTTTATTGATCTTAAACTAGTTGAATTTGAGATGATGCCTTAGATATTCAAATAGGTAGTTGGATACTAGGGTCTGGGACTCAGGAGGGAATCTGGGATGAAGATATGTAAAATCTTGGAGCTGCTGACAGAGATAACTGAAGCTTTTATTTCAGAAGGTATTATCAAGGAGAAAGTATAGAGTAAAAGGTAAGGTGGGGGCTTGTCTGTTTGGGTTTGGACTCTAGATAGGAGAAAAAGAATTTCCATTGAGAATTGGGGACTATAGCCTGCCTTGAAAAGGTTTAGGGGCTTGAATTTATGCTAGTTCCATAATATTGGAATTCTTAGGAAAAAATACTTTTTAATGTGGTCTTAGGTTATAATATTCCCTAGGAAGGCTGGCAGAAACAAACAAGAAGTTTCTCAGGAGGATACATCTCAACTCAGACTCACACTGTTCCCACAGATTAAGTCCCTGAAGATGAGTTCATAATCCAAATACCAATCTACCATTAATGAGTTAGAATCTAATGTGGCAGAACTCCTAATATTTCAAATACTAGGACAGAGATTAAAAAGCAAGTTTGAATCATTAAATACATAAAAGAATAAAAAATGTGAGAAAAGAATAAGGTAATATTAAGACAGACCAGAAAGAGCTGAAAAAGAACCAAAATGTAGCTTAGAGCGATAAAGAAGTAAAAATAGAAAAGACAGTTTATATTTGACACGGAGGATAGAATTATAGGTAGATGATAGATAATTAGAAATCATTCATATATAATATATATGCTAAGAACTTTTTCTAGAAAAATAAAATAATATAAATAGAATGTATTATTTTCAAATTAGTAGAGGGGAACAAGAAAACTATCATTTTCCCCCCATTTATTTTTAGAGAGAGTAGAATGGAGGGGTGGGGAGGAGAGAGAGAGAAACATCATGTGACAGAGACACATGGATTGGTTGCCTCCCAAATGCACCCTGACAGAGCTGGGGATTGGACCTACAACCCAGGTATGGGCCCTTGACTGGGAATTGAACCCATGACCCTCTGGTGTGCAGGCCAATGCTCTAATCATTGAGCAATGTCATCCAGTGCTAGAAAACTATAATTTTTAACAAGGCAAGACAGGAGAAAAAGGAAGCAAAGCAGGGTAAATAGAAAGCACAAATTGACAACAATTTCAATATTTCAGAATGCTCAGGAAGTCCTATATAATAAAAGGGTAATATGCAAATTGACCCTAATGGCAGAACAACCAGGAATGACCAGTCACTATGACATGCACTGACCACCATGGGACAGATGCTCAACGCAGAAGCTGCCCGCTGTTGGTCAGTGCATTCTCACAGAGGGAGCTCTGCTCAGCCACAGGCTGGGCTGACGGCTGTGCAGCGGTGGTGGTGGTGGTGGTGGTGGTGGTGGAGCCTCTCCCGCCTCCATGGCAGCGCTAAGGAGCACTAAGGATGTCTGACTGTCGGACATCCCCAGAGAGCTCCCAGGCTGCCAGAGGAATGTCTGTCTGCCAGCTTAGGCCCATTCCCCAGGGGATCAGGCCTAGGCTGGCAGGTGGACATCCCCCGATGGGTCCTGGACTGAAAGAGGGGCACAGGCCAGGCTGAGGGACCCCCCGACCCCAAGTGCACAAATTTGCATGCACTGGGCCTCTAGTATTAACATATCCAACTTGCCAGTTAAAAAACAAAATGTCAATTGGATTTAGTCAAAACTAAAGCAAAAAGACACACAAAGGTTGAAAGTAAGTGTATGGGGAAAAGTTATAGTAGGTGTTATTTTAAATAAAACAAAATTTCTCGTCAAAGAATGACAAGTATTGTATAATGTCACTCATATGTGGGAATCTAATGAACAAAATAAATTGATGAACAAAACAGACTCAGAGACATAGAAGCATAGAACAGATTGCAGAATCTCAGAGGGAAAGTGGAGAGGGTGGGAAGTGATGAACCAAAGAACTTGTATGCATATATGCATAACCCACAGACACAGACAATAGGGTGGTGAAGGCAGGAGGAGGGGATGGGTGACAGGGGAAGGCTAGAAGGGGTCAATGAGGGAAATATATAATACTTTCAACAATAGAGATTAAAAATATAAAATAAAAATAAATAAAACAAAATCTCTCAAGCTCTTTGAATGTGGAATCCAAAGGGAATCATGAGATTATATGAATGAGAGGAGAAGGGGTAAATCCAAACCTTTTTTTACTAACACGACTTGCATGTAGATATACTAGTAGATATAACTTTGCCAAATGGAGATGTTAATTTAAAAGGTACTTGTAGGTAATAATTTATCAACCAAGACAATGATTAGAAAGGCAGACAGATGTTTCAGAGGCTACTGGTTCCATTTTACAGGATATAGCAACATTGTCAGAAGTTCATGGGTTTTTTGTTTGTTTGTTTTTTTACAAATAATATTTGTAAAGATAACTATAAGAGAAAGTAGAATGATACATTTTCATGCAGTCTAAATTTTGGACAGGGGACAGGAATGATAGTTTTAAAATGTTCTCAATTTATCTCTTCACCAGAGATAGCTTTGTGATACAAAACAGTATGTTTTAGCAGCTATCAAGAAGAAGGGAAATTATTTTCATCTTGCTGAGGTTCTCTTACTAACTATTTGTTCATTAGAAGGACCTACGTTCCCTAGAGTAAGCACTGAAGAATCCTGTTAATTAGTGTAGAGAGAGAGTGGGGGAAGCAAGCCTGTGAAGGTAGGAACTCACACTTTTATATAAAAGCGAAGACAATTTTGCCTAGGTTGTTGTAAGTTGAATCTAACTGGATGAAGGTCACACCAGATTTTTTCAAAGGTCAACTGACTCCCTCTGACCATTCTTTATGTAGGGTAATCAAGATCAAGTACATCATAAAAACAGGGTTCTACGATATATAATGACTACAGAAGAGTACAGTACATCATACTCAGGCATGAAAATCTCCTCCATTTATCACACTAAGGCTCCCCAGGGCTATAGTCTTGTCAAAGGACTTTTCAAAATTTGAAGCCAAAGAACCAAAATGAACTAGGAATCAGACTAGCGACAGGACCTAGGCTGCAAAAAAAGTGAATACATGTAAACTTATAACAAAGCATCAAATAATAAAGCAAAAACTGACAAACTTACAGGGAAAAATGAAAACCCACAATTACTATTGGAGATTTTAATCTACCTCTCTCAGAAGTTGATCAATCAAACAGAAAAAAAAATGGTTATAAGGATATAGAAAATTGAACAATCCAGTCAGATCTTTGAACTGTGAACAATTCTAAAGTCCTGCACCCAACAATTAGAAAATACACAATATATTTAAGCACAAATGAATGTTTACAAACATTGATTAAATACTGGACTACAAAGCAAGTCTTAACCCATACCAGAGGATCAAATCATACATACTATGTCCTCTGAGCACAATGCAGTTAGAAAATAACAACAAACTTTTAGAAAATTCAATATATTCAGAAAATTTTAAAAAAATATATTTTTTTTATTGATTTTAGAGTGGAAGAAAGAGGGAGAGAGAGATAGAAACATCAATGATGAGAGAGAATCATTGATTGGCTGCCTCCTGCAGGCCCCCTCCTGGTGATAGAGCCCACAACCTGGGCATGTGCCCTGACCGGGAATCGAGCCCTGGACCTTGTAGTGTGCAGTCTGCAGTCTGCAGTCTGTAGGCTGATGCTCCATCCACTGAGAAAACCCAGCCAGGGCCATATATTCAAAAATTTAAAAGACATTTCAAAATTACTCACATTAAGAAAATCATTAAAGCCCAGCCAGTATGCTCAGTGTTTGAGCTTCGACCTATGAACCAGGAGGTCACTCTTGATTCCCAGTAGGGGGCATACAGTAGGCAGCCCATTAATGATTCTCATCACTGATGTTTCTATCTCTTTTCCCTCCCCTTCACTCTCTGAAATCAATAAAAGTATCTTTAAAACTCATTAAAAACATAGAAAATGATAACATCAAAACATGCAGAATGCAGTTTTAAAATATCTAGGAAGAAACATATTTGCGGCTTTTCTTGTTTACAGTAGAAAAGAAGACTGAAAATTAGTCAGCTAAGAGTTCAGCTCAAGAAGTTAGAGAAGCAACATATAAACAAAAATAAATCAGAAGGAAAGTGCTTTAAATTTGATAAAAAGTGGAAATTAATACAATTAAAAATAAAGATACAGTAGAGAAAATAAAAGAAAAAGCAGATTCTTTTTTAAAAAAATATATTTTATTGATTTTTTACAGAGAGGAAGGGAGAAGGATAGAGAGTTAGAAACATCGATGAGAGAGAAACTTCAATCAGCTGCCTCCTGCACACTCCCTACTGGGGATGTGCCTGCAACCAAGGTACATGCCCTTGACCGGAATCGAACCTGGGACCCTTGAGTCCGCAGGCCGACGCTCTATCCACTGAGCCAAACCGGTTAGGGCAAGCAAATTCTTTAAAGACTATTAACAGAGATACATTTTTGGCAAGCTGGGTCACCAAAAAAAAAAAAAAGATGGTACAAATAAACAATATTAGGAGGTAGAAGCTAGCCGTAACTACAAACATAATAGACATTAAAATATAAATTAGAGTTAACAAATTTGAGAACTTTGAAAAAATGGGCAGTTAAAAAAATAACACCCAAAACTGACTCAAGAAGAATTAGAAAACCTGAATAGATGTAGCCATGAAAAAAACTGGTTTCTTGATTTAAAGCAATTTATCTGCAAAAACACACACATACACAAATACACAGCCCCACAGATAGGCCTGGATGGTTTTACAGGTAAGTTCTACCACAGAAAATTCCACTCTTTAAAGAACTCGTTCAGACATTGTAAAAAGAAAGTATATGCTTCAGCTCATTTTGTCAGACTGGTATAACTTTCATACCAAAACAAGACAAGGATTGTTTAAGACAGGACAATTATAGGTCAAATTAAATTACAAACATAGATCCATAAATTCAAAATAAAATGTTATCAAACTGAACCCAGCATGCATTAAAAATTAAACCAAATTTAGCATTAAGTATCCATTAATTTAATTCACATTAACAAATTAAAGGGTTAATTTAATTCACCACATTAACAGATTTAATGAATGAATGGAAAATGTGATCATCTGAATAAATTAAGTAAAAACATTTAATGAAATACAACACACATTCATGCAACAGCTCTTAGTAATCTAGAAAGAGAAGCTATAAGAGTAGAGCTCAGACAGGTCAGGTAAGCTTGAATCTCCTGAAGGGATATTTCTGGGAAATTGACCTTAGCTTTACTCAATTTTCTAAGAAAAAAATGAAGTATTGGAGATGTTTTGCACTGTTTATTTGCACCTGAAGAGCTGGTTGGCACATACAAAGATATTCCAGGAGTCAAGTACAAGAGGACAAAATGGAGATTTTAAAATCTCCACTAAAAGGGAGAAATACTTTATGGTACTGCCCATTGCTGTATTTCCATGGGAAACTTTGGGGGGTCTGGGAAGTCCTATCTCTTTCTGAGAGAATAACATGTCATCTCCTGCCTTATAAAACCAACTGTAAGTTTTCTTTTCCTTTGCCATTAAACTTGATACCCTCTGTGTCTGTTAGTCTCTTTCTGTTAATCATATTATGGTTCCATTATGACAAGAATGCAGAAGGGAACTTCTGTGTGCCAGTGATCTGTAGCAAATACATTTTGTGATGAAACACTAACAGCATTCCCTTTAAAAATAAAGACTAACGGCCCTAATCGGTTTGGCTCAGTGGATAGAGCGTTGGCCTGCGGACTGAAAGGTCCCAGGTTCGATTCCGGTCAAGGGCATGTACCTGGGTTGCGGGCACATCTCCAGTGGGAGATGTGCAGGAGGCAGCTGATCGATGTTTCTCTCTCATCGATGTTTCTAACTCTCTCTTCCTCTCCCTTCCTCTCTGTAAAAAATCAATAAGATATATTTAAAAACATAAAGACTAACGATAAACTTGGCTGCTGTAGCTGCTTCTATTCACCACTGTACTGTATGTGTCTTAGCCAGCACATAGGATAAGAAAAAAATCTAAAAAAGTGTACGTCTTGGGAAAGGAAAAAACAAAACCATGGCAATTCATGGATAATGTGGTTATATATCTAGAAAAACAGTGAGAATCTACAGAAAAATTATTAGAACAAAAATAATTCAGCAAAGTTGATACACATTAAAAGTTTAATATATAAAAAGTATCTTATAAACCAAAGACAGTTAGAAAATGTATTTTTAAAATATATACCCTGCATAGCAACAAAAATATTAAATACTTAGTAATGTCTCTAACAAAAGATGACCTTTATGAATTATCAAAATTTATTGGAAGCAGTAAAGAATGCAGGCTCAGGAGAATGGGTATTTTACTAACCAGCAGAGAAAAGTATTTTAATATTTTAACAATTGATACAGACTTGCTGGTGTAAACTACTGAAAATTAGCCCTGGTTTGTTAGTTCATGAGTGAAAAACTTCAATATCATAAAGTTATTTATTTCCCCAAAATTAATCTATAAATTTAATGCAATTTCAATCAAAATCTTAAGAAAGTTTTTCATGAAACTTGACAAGCTGATTGTATGGGAAAGCATAAGCTAAAAATGTTCAAGATAATTTCAAAGAAAATAGGAGGATGACTAACCCTATTAGATATTAAGACATAATGAGGCTATAAAATAAATGCAATATTGTGTTGGCTCTGGATAGACAAATTGACTAATGAAACAAGAGAAGAAAGCTCAAAAATGGAGCCACATTTATGGAACTTGGTATAACAGAGAATTTTAAACCAGTGGTAAAAGGAGTCAATACCTTTTGTTGAAATAATTGGATATTTGTATAGATATCCATAAAATGAAATTAGATCCCTATCATTTACCAAACAAATAAAAAAAAAACCTTAGGAACATTTAAAAAAATCTGAATATGATAAGCAAAACTTGTGAATGTCTAAAAGATAATATCAGAGAAAACGTTAATGACCTTAGGTGGGAAAGATATTTTTTTAAATGTATTTTTATTGATTTCAGAGAAGAAAGGAGAGGGAGTTAGAAACATCAATGATAAGAGAGAATCATTGATTGGCCGCCTCCTACATGCCTCCTACTGGGGATCGAGCCCACAACCCCAGGTATGTGTCCTTGACCAGAATCGAACCCAGGATCTTTCAGTCCACAGGCTGACGCTCTAGCCACTGAGCCAAACCAGCAAGGGCAAGATTTCTTCAATAGGACACAATTAGCTCAAATTAAGGAGACTGGTGAATTGGATAACATTAAAATTAAAAATATCTATACTAATATCTATGCTAATTAGACCAGATGTCTTCCGGACATCCTTCTGGACATCCTTCTGGACAAAGCCACAGGGGCAGGGGCTGAGGCAGAGGCAGTTTGGGGCGATCAGGCAGGCAGGCAAAGTGGTTAGGGGCGATCAGGCAGGCAGGCAGGTGAGTGGTTAGGAGCCAGTGGTCCTGGACATCCCCCGAGGGGTCCCAGATTGGAGAGGGTACAGGCCAGGCTGAGGGCCCCCCTTCCTTACACAAATTTTGTGCACCAGGCCTCTAGTCTATATATAAAAAGACATCATAAAATGACTAAGCAGCCTCAGAGAGGGAGAAGTTATTTCCAATACATAATTAAAGCAGAATTAATAATATCTAGAGTTTATAAAGAATGTCTCCAAATCAGTAAGACAAAGGAAGCCCAATCCAAAAATGGGTAAAAGATAAAAGTCAATTCACAGAAGAAGAATCTAATGGTCAGTACCATGAAAGATGGTCAACCTTACTAGCAGTCAGATATAGAACATAGTTTTACTGCTTATGACAGAGATCTAAAGTAACATAAAAAGAGATAGAATTTATTTCTCTCACAGAGAAAGTCTAGGCTGGTATAGTGGCTGTGTCCCATGAAATCATCAAAGTTGTGTTACTCTTTGGTCAGAGACCTGTGCACTTTCTGTCTTGCTTTTCTGCCGTTCCTACAGTGTTGCCCTTCTTTGTGTGGTCCAACGTGGTTTTCCACCACATCTGCACTTTAGTCAGTATAAACTGGGAAAAGAGAAGTGGCAGTGTGTGGGCAGGGATGGGGAATGGGCACAACTCCGAAGTTACACACATTATTTCTCGTAATACCCTCGCTGCAAGAAGCCTGGGGAATGTAATCAGTCTTTGCTCTGGGTGGCCTTTTGTCCAGCTAAAAATTGGGGTTTTTATCACTGTAGTGGAAGGGAACAAGTTTGGGGAAGCAGTCTCTGCCACATCAAGTAAATGAAGAGTATTTCACACTCATTTGATTGAAAACAAAATTAAACTTTTGAGAACAAGTGTTGGCAATGATGTGGAGCAAAGAGAATTCTCACATGCAGCTTGTGAAGCATTCGATCAGTTTGGAAAACAGCTTGACAATATCGAGTAAGGTTGAAGACTTGCTACTCTCTGAGGAAGCATTCTGTTTCTGGGATGTACTATAAGGAAACTCTTCCACATGTGCACAAGTGGACGTGTACAAGAATGAGTTCAATATTATTTGAATTATCAAAATAATTGGAAAATTTTTAATGTCCATTAACAGGCGAATGGATCAATTGTGGTATAGTCATATGATGGAATTTTACACAAGAGTGAAAATGAAGAGCTACATGTATCATCAATGGATAAATCTTAAAATATAATGTTAAGGCACAAAAGCAAGTTGTGGAAGGATATGTGCAATATGCTATTTAATAAAGTTTTTAAAATGCCAAACACCTCTCTATATATTGTTTACAGAAATATATATACTGTATTTGGGGGGATCTGACAAGAAGACCCCCTTTTCCTGCCTAATATCTGAACTAGTTGAGAAGTCAATCACAAGTCAGTAGATGAAAAACAAAATATCACCTTCATTACTAACAAAGGATAGCTTGAATGCTATAGGTTTATATGAGAACTGAAATGGACTTGCTAACTCCCTACTGCCAGTGTAGACTTTAGAGCAGTTTGCCTGTAGGAAAGTTTGCAGAGCAAATTAAATCTCTTACCTTCAGGACCTAATATTTGAATAGACCCACCTAGCCCAAAACCCAGAACCAATAACTGTCACTCACCAATCAAGAGTGGGCAAAGATCCAGGAGAGGTTAAGTAAAATCTCTCCTTAAGGAACCAGAGGAATGGGTTAGAGGTATCCTAAGACATATGAGTTTAAAAATATTCATGGGGATTGTAAGAACCAAATTCAACCTAGTCCTTACTCCTAAGGCAGTGGTTCCTCACTCTAGTTTGTATCAGAATCACCTGGAGGGCTTATTAAAACATGGATGGCTCAACCCCACCCTTAGAGTTTCTGATTCAGTCAACCTGGGATGGGGCCCAAGAATTGGCATTTCTGCCTGGTCAGGGTGGCTCAGTAGTTGAGTGTTGACCTATGAATCAGGAGGTCATGGTTCGATTCCTGGTCAGGGCACATGCCCAGGGTTTCGGACTCAGTCCCCAGTAGAGGGCATGCAGGAGGCAGCTGATCAATGATTCTCATCATTGATGTTTCTTTATCTTTCTCCCTTCCCTTCCTCTCTGAAATCAAAAATATTAAAAAAAAAAAAAAGAAAGAAAAGAAAAGAATTGGCATTTCTGACAAGTTCACAGTTGATGCTGATGGTGTTGGCATGACCACACTTTGAAAATCATTGCCTTAGGGTGAGGTGAAGAAATAGTATCAAGGAAAGGTAAGCAGAAAGATCTAATTATATTTTCAGTGTTTTATTTATTACTAGAAGCCCGGTGCACAAATTCGTGCACCAGTGGGGTCCCCCGGTCTGGCCTGCAGGATCAGGCTGAAACCAGCTCTCCGACATCCCCTGAGGGGTCCAGGATTGCGAGAGGGTGCATGCCAGGCCGAAGGACCCCACCAGTGCACGATCGGGGCCGGGGAGGGACGCAGGAGGTTGGCCAGCCTGAGTGGGACCACGGGAGGGCTCCAAGGCATGTCCGGCCCATCTCCCTCAGTCCTGATCGGCGGGACCCCAGCAGCAAGCTAACCTACTGGTTGGAGTATCTGCCACCTGGTGGTCAGTGCACATCATAGCGAGCGGCTGAGCAGCCTTAGCATATCATTAGCATATTATGCTTTGATTGGTTGAACGGATGACCGGACACTTAGGATATTAGGCTTTCATTATATAGGATGACCGGACACTTAGGATATTAGGCTTTCATTATATAGGATTTTTTGGTTATCCTCACTCAAGGATATTTTTTCCATTGATTTTTAGAGAGAGTGGAAGGGAGGGAGAGAAAGAGAGAGAGAGGGATAAGAAGAGAGACATCAATGTGAGAGAGACACATCAATTAGTGACCTCCTGCATACGCATATGCCGGAGGCAACCTTTGACCGGGAATCAAATTTATGACCCTTCAGTGCTCCGACTAATGCCCCAACCACTGAGCCATGCCGACCAGGGCAGTATTTTACTTCTTGAGCTAAGTAGTGAGTGTTATTATTTTCTACATTATCTTTTTAAATCAAAGTAATGAAATATTTTCACATACAAAAGTAATGATAGAGTATATAAAACTCTGGAAAATGCCACCTTAATACTTACAAATCATCTGATTACTCAGACTGTAGAGGAGTAACATGTTAAATTCAGATTGATTTGGAATAAGTATGTTAAATACGTTTTTATAGGTTAAATGATTAACAATGTGGAGCAATAATTGTTACTACTTGTTACAATTTTGTAGGTCTTTCAAATTGTTTCTATACTTACTCAAATCACTTTTAATCAGAAATTTTTATCGTGTTTCCCAATAAATTCTTTAGCTTAACATACTAAAACCTACTCTGTTAAAAAAATTTAATGTTTTGCTTTGTTTTATTTTATTACTTATTTTTATTGTGATACAAGTGACATATAACATTATATTAGTTTTCAGTATACAACAAAATGATTTGATATTTCTATATATTGCAAAATGATTACCACAATAAGTACTTAATATTCATCACCACATATCATTATAAAATTTAGTTTTCTTGTGATGAGAACTTTTAAGATCTACTCTCTTAGCCACTTTCAGATAGGCAATACAATATTATTTTTTTTAAAATATATTTTATTGATATTTTACAGAGAGGAAGGGAGAGAGATAGAGAGCTAGAAACATCGATGAGAGAGAAACATTGATCAGCCGCCTCCTGCACATCTCCTACTGGGGATGTGCCCACAACCCAGGTACATGCCCTCAACTGGAATCGAACCTGGGACCTTTCAGTCCGCAGGCCGACGCTCTATCCACTGAGTCAAACCAGTTTCGGCACAATACAATATTATTAACTGTAGTCACCAAGCTGTACCTACTTTGTTTTACATGTAACTTATATTTCATGTGAAATTGAGCATTTTGCATTCTCAGGACCAGAGAATATGCGTTTCTTTTAGTTTTCTGGAAACTCCTCCCTTTTAATTTTAATTTGATCTGGTGAAGAATTTATGTTTCTCTTTGTTTTTTGACTAACAGCTTTTTAAAACTCCCCTTATCTTACTGACTGAATTATAACATGCTCAGCTATACAGATAAAAAATGGTTTACCTTTGAATATTTTATGAGCTCTAGAATTTAAGTGGCATGCAAGTTTATATAGCAATTCATGTATTAAAATTAAGTATAGAATATATTTTTCTATCAGTTAGCCATTCACAAAAAATTTTTAGGAGCATTACAACCAAATGATGGCCACTTGCATGGGAGTTAAAAGGTAAGTCCTTGGTGGGCATATGTTATATCCTGCACATTCCAGCAGCATCTACCAACCCCAAGTAACCACAAGTCAAACTTTTGGATAAGTAGTAAAAATATACGTCAGTGCTGGAGAGTGTGTAGCTAGATGTTCCTTCTCATTCTTCTCTGCAGGAGTGTAATTAATACCATACCACCTTTCTGAAAAACAGTGTAGCAGAAGGTATCAAAAACTTTTAAAGTATTTTTACTCTTTACCTAAGGAATTCCTCTTTCAGGGCTACCCAAAGAAATGATCTGAAATGCCAACAAAGATTTGTGCACAAAATGCTCACAATATCATCACTTAAAATAAGGGGATGTTTAAAGTGATGCTATGATCTAAATATTCAATTATAAGAAAATAGTCAAGTCATTTATGGGTTATTATGCCATTAAATAGTATCTTTTACAATTACTTTTGAAAAACTTTATGAAATGAGAATGATCTTAAGTTATAGTTTAATATGAAATTTGAATATGTATACTGTGTATATTTATTGCCTTGTGTTTATAGTATGGGTTTAAATATATACGTAGAAAATGATCAAAGATTATCTTTTAATGATGGAATCATGCATGATTTTATTCTTTATACTTTTCTGTATTTAAGAAACTATGCAATAAAACTTTGTTTTAAAAAGATTCTTCTTGCCACATAAATATAGTGTCATGTAGTATGAAAGCTAAGTCCATATATACAGGGCATCCCCAAAAACTGTATACACACTTTAACAGCTGATAGCTCAATTTTTAAAATGAAATGTATTTTAATAAACACTGCCTTTAATTAGTCAAAGTGCCTTTATTTGGAGACACCCTATATTTTCTGACTTTCTAGTTCCAATTTTCACATAAAATGCTTTAGCTTATCTAACAAACAATTTAAAATATACTTAAACAAAAACACTATTTAAAGCTTTCATCACACCATTCAGAAATTTTGGTATCTTTTTAAAGCAAATTATTCCTCATAATAATGAATTTTGTATATAATTTATAGGTATCATTATAAATTTTGCTAGCATCATCCAATTAAAAATTTTATTGGGGTCTTTCTTAAATAGCCGTTTAAATACTTTATTGTGTAGATTGCCTAAAGCAGTGTTTCTCAACCATTTTTTTCATCATCACTTTCCTAAGGAGCCTTTGAAGACATTTTTCCCTAATTGCCCCCACCCCATGAAATTTTAATATCTGCTTATGTACTATATGTATATCTGTAGTTTATGTGTAGAGTAAGATGTTTTTTCACTCTTCCAAGAACCAATTTTCACCCCTTTGGTGGCGATATTAGCCCCCTTTGCGAATGTGTGGCCTAAAGGAACATTATGAAAAAAAGTTATATTAACTTTTAAAATGAGTCTCAAGCCCACATGTTTTGTTTTTATAGCTGCCTGCCTCTCAAACATCACATGGTGACCACTCCAACACTACTACTGTGGGGAGAGAAAGACGCATTTATGGAGGTTGAAATGGCTGAAGTCACAAAGATTTATGTTAAAAACTATTTCAGGCTAACTATTTTGTCAGAAGCCAGTCATTGGCTTCAGCAAGAACAACCTGACATAGTGAACAAATTGATATGGACATTTCTAAAAGAAGAAGCAAGAAAAAAAGATTGACTTTTCTATATCTGCTGTGAGAGGTCTGTAATAAAATCTCTAAATATATTTTTTAAATTGTTCATCAACTTCTGTGAGATTCACTAGGAAAACATTGTTTTCACATGCTTTATCATAAATAAATATCCTGACAAATATTACTGAAAAAAATCTGAGAATGTGTGTGAACTTGTAACATAATGTTGATTTTCCTCTATTGTGCTTTACACAGGAAATCACCTGCCTTAAAATGCACACACTTGTACAAAAAGAAAGTTGGGGAAAGTGGCTCAGTTTTGGTTTCTTGCATTCTTTTTCTTTTTTTAAAATATATTTTTATTGATTTCAGGGAGGAAGGGAGAGGGAGAGAGAGATAGAAATATCAATGATGAGAGAGAATCATTGATCGGCTGCCTCCTGCAACCCCACTACTGGGGATTGGGCCTGCAACCCGGGTATGTGCCCTTGACTGGAATCGAACCCAGGACCCTTCAGTCCACAGGCAGATGCTCTATCCACTGAGTGAAACCAGCTAGAGCAAGTTGCTTGCATTCTTTACCCTGTTAACATATGGTGCCTTTAACATATATATATATTAAAGATCAGTCATATTGCCCTAGCCAGTTTTGCTCAGTAGTTAGAGCATCAGCCTCCAGACTGAAGGGTCCCGGGTTTGATTCCAGTGAAGTGTACATATCTCGGTTGCAGGTTCGATCCCCAGCCCCGGCTGGGGCACCTGCGGGAGGCAACCAGTTGATATTTCTCTCTTGCATCAATGTTTCTCTCTCTCTGTGTCTCTTCCCATCCCTTCCATTTTCTTTCTAAAAAAATTAATGGAAAAAATATCCTCGGGTGAGGATTAACAACAACAAATAAATTAAAAAAAAGATTAGCCATATTAAAAGACAAACCTGCAATGGTATAAATTTTCATTTTGTTCAAAAGTTCTTTTAACTATTTTTTAACCATTAAAAAATTCTATTATCAAGTTTCTTCTATTTATAGTATATTTATTAGTTTGAAGGCAAATATGACTAGATGAATACTAGTATACACTCCTAAAACAGGCCGTAAAGTAGTGTTTACAAGAGATGCTATGAAGATTCTCATATACACACATATATATATTAAACATTGCAAAGTAGGAAAGCATATCCATTAAATTATTTGCCTTAATTCTCTAGCTAAATTGGTGAAGGATTTAGAAAAAGTATCCAAGTGTCCATTTGCCCCACTCCAGGCAACAAGAATTGAATGCTATCTTCCTCTGTGCACTAGAATCTAAGCTCCCCAGGGCAGAGACATTTTATTGTTTTATTAACTGACACATCCAGCATAAAAAGGGACTGGCTCATTGTAGGAACTCAGATACTTGCTTAATAAATAAATATCTGCCACACTGCTGGGCACTGTGGGAGAAATATAAAGGAAAGATGACATGGTAATATAGAACTTTCCCTTAAGAAGCATACACAGAATGCAGTTAAATTAAACAAGGGTTTAAGAATAGTGATGAAAATACAAATAAACGTGGGAAGAGTTACAGAATAGAGAACAATACCAGCTCGAGGGACTACTCATTCTCTTGGGTTGCTCTCCGTGGCAACGGAGACAACCACTGATGTTGCCAAGCCATGGCTCCTTAGAGACTGCATTTGTGTTCCCTTGGTGAAAGGAATGTTTCCCTCCCTAAGCATCGTTCTCATAGTGACAGAAGACAGAGGAATGTCCCTAAGAATTCTCATCATTGTATCCTAACAACTTGTATTTACTAATAAAAGCCCACTCTTGGAAAAAAGTATGGAGTTTCCTCAAAAAACTAAAAATGGAACTCCCATTTGACCCAGTGATCCCACTTCTAGGAATATATCCCAAGAAACTGAAAGGATATATGCACCCCGATGTTCATAGCGGCACAATTTGCCATAGCTAAGATTTGGAAACAGCCTAAGTGCCCATTAGCAGATGAGTGGATTAAAAACTGTGGTACAATGGAATACTATGCTGTGGTAAAAAAAGAAGTTCTTACCATTTGCAACAGCGCGGATGGAACTGGAGAGCATTATGCTAAGTGAAATAAGCCAGTCAGAGAAAGATTAATATCACATGATCTCACTCATTTGTGGAATATAATGAACAACATAAACTGATAAACAAAAACAGATCCAGAGGCAGAGAAGCATCGATCAGACTGCCAAACCTCAGAGGGAAGGTAGGGGAGGGTGGGGGTAAGAGGGAAAGATCAAGCATATAGGCCTAACCAATGGACACAGACAACAGGGGGGTGAGGGCATGAGTGGAAGGGATGGGGGTAATGTGGGGATAAGGACACATATGTAATAACTTAATCAATAAAGAAATTTAAAATTTTTTTTTAAAAAGCCCACTCTTCTCTATATATTATACTTGTGCCTTATAACAACATTTCCAGGTAGGGAGTATCAACAATTTACAGATGTCAAAATGAGGTTGGCCAATGACCACAGTGTTGGAACCAGGATCTGAACTAGATCCATCTGGTTGTAAAACCCATAATCTTTACACAGATCACATTCTGTTTAACAGGCTCTGGTGTACACATATATATAGGAAAGATGAGACATATTGCCCTAGCCAGTTTGGCTCCATGGTTAAAGCATTGGCCTGCAGATAGAAGGGTCATGGAGCAAACCTGGTATGCTCCAAGAAATAAAAAAATATCTCAGAAACCTTCAGTTCGACTTCTAATTCTAAGAAAAGGAATTTACCTTAGCAATTAGTGAACACAGGAATATTCAATATAGCGCTGCCAGCGTTGCAAATGCTGCAAAGTATAGAGAGAGCCTGATTCACATCAGCTTTGATCATGCTTCCCATTGATCATTCCCAAAAGACAGCAATAAAGGGAGGAGACAGGAGCATGTTGACTGTGGTTGGCGCAATGAAGTAATCCTGACTTATTTTAATGAAAACTTGTTACTGACAAAGGTAATCTTAAGGTTTGCCGTTGTTACTTATGTCTGTCTGAAATGCTGATTGGTTCATGCGGAATAATATTAAGAGTATGAATCAAACGTTCCATGGCTAATTCTGGCCTCTGATAATGGATATGGTCTAATTTTCAATGGATGTGGAAGAGTGTGTGTAAAAGATAAAGGCTCAAGGGTGCCACCAGTTAAACCTCTTGAACATAAAGAGATCGTACTGTTTCTGTAGAAATCAATTGTAGGGAGAGAAAATGAATTTAACTTACCAGTTGCCAAAGCATCTCACAGTAAAAACTGTCATTAAGATTCATATACTTAAATTCATATAGCCCTAGTAGCTATATACTATGTGCTTAATATAAACGTCAGCAATTGTTATATGAAAATAATTTATTAAGCATATATATAGATATATATATGAAGACGTTTACAAAAAGCAAAGAATATTGTCCCACTGATGATTCTAATCCTCCCGCTACATCATTTACCATTTAAAATTTTTCGAATTTCAAAGGTAATACATCATATCCTATTAACACACAATTGCCTTTAAGTTCTAATGCTGCGTGAGCAGAAAGAGCAGGAGGGGGAAGGCGTGCGCTCTGGGGGCCGACCCAGGTCCCAGCTGCCGGCCTCCTAAGGCCACCAAAAAGTCGGCCCCATGTCTCAGCGCTCCTCCTCGGACTGGGGGGTGGACGGGGCCTCCTACGACCCCTGAAGAGTCGGCCCCATGTCTCAGCGCTCCTCCTCGCACGTGGACGGGTGGGAGTCCGTCGGCCGTCTCTTAAGGAGCAAGTCCTTGTACCCGCCCGCGGTGGCCAACCCCTTCGTGCAGCGCACGCACATCAGCGCGTGGCGCTGGGCCTCCATCCTCCTCCTGGGGACCCTGCTGGTGGCGGTGCGGGTGTCCTGCCTGGCCGTCCTCTTCGTCTTCCTCTGGCCCGTGACCATGCTGTGCACCATAGGCCGCTCTGCTCGCCCAGGCAAGCCCGCCAAGAGTTGGAGAAGAAAACTGGTGCAACAACCCCTCAGGTTCTTGTTTCAGACGTGTTTCCTTGCCTCCGGCTTCCTGGTGAAAGTGAAAGGGAAAAAGGCAACCCGAAACGAGGCCCCCCTCTTGGTGACCGCACCGCACTCCACTTTCTTCGACGCCATCGCCTGTGTGGTGGCGGGGTTGCCCTCCGTGGTCTCTGCGAGTGAAAACGCACGGATCCCAGTGGCCGGGAAATTCCTGTTGTCAACGCAGCCGGTGCTTGTGGCTCGAGAGGACCCCAACTCCAGGAAGACTACCCGGGATGAAATCCAGAAGCGAGTGACCTCCAAAGGGGCGTGGCCACAGATCATGATTTTCCCAGAGGGAGTGTGTACCAATCGCTCGTGTCTGATCACTTTTAGGCTAGGGGCCTTCTCCCCAGGGGTGCCTGTGCAGCCAGTGCTGCTCAGGTACCCGAACAGCCTGGACACGGTGACCTGGACCTGGCAGGGCTTGACAGCCTTCCAGGTGTGTATGCTGACCCTGAGCCAGCTCTTCACCAGGGTAGAAGTGGAGTTTATGCCTGTGTACGTCCCGAGTGACCAGGAAAAAAAAGACCCCATCCTTTTTGCCAATGCAGTGCGGGTCAACATGGCCAATGCTCTGGGGGTGCCCGTGACAGACCACACGTACGAAGACTGCAAACTAATGATCAGCGCAGGCAACCTTCAACTACCCATGGAAGCTGGTTTGGTGGAATTTACAAAGATCAGCCGGAAGTTGAAGTTAGATTGGGATAGTATTCATCAGCATTTGGATGAATATGCTGCAATCGCAGTTGCCTCAAAAGGAGGGAAGATAGGAATTGAAGAATTTGCAAGTTTTTTAAATCTCCCAATTTCAGAGCCCTTCAGACAACTGTTTGCCCTCTTTGACAGGAATAACGACGGCAGCATAGACTTCAGAGAGTACGTGATAGGGCTGACTGTCCTGTGCAATCCTGCCAACACGGCCGAGATTCTGCGAATATCCTTTAAGCTTTTTGATCTTGATGAGGATGGCTTCATAACACAACCGGAGTTGGCTGCTATACTTCAGGCAGCTTTTGGGGTGCCTGACCTTGATGTTTCCAGTCTCTTTCAGGGAATAGCTAGACAGAACTCAGAACACATTTCATACAAGGACTTTATGAAATTTGCTTTGAAGCACCCAGAATATGCCATTCTATTTAATTCATATTTAGAACTCCAGGCAGCCTATATATACACATCACCACAAGAACAAGTTTAATCGCTGTATCTAAAGGTTTAAGTCAGCCCTGAAAATGGTGCGAGTACCCTCCAGGTAGACACTATGAAATAAAACTATTTCTTTGCGGAAAAACACAATCGTGTTTACTCTAAGTGGCCTAGGCACTTAATTATGATATTTAAATGTACTTAAGGGATATATATATATATATA
>NW_005871158.1:2689343-2714333 GCF_000147115.1 Myotis lucifugus
ACTAGACTTTGTAGCACCTAATTTTTTTTCAATTTCTTTTTTTTTAAAGAATAAAACTTAGATTAGGTAGAATTGCCCCATACAGCAGCAGTATTAATAAATATCTCATTTCCTTGGTTTAACATACTAAGAAGTATAATTTTGGGGGAAAATGAAAAAGATCCTTAAATGTGTAGTTCTATTATAAAACAACTGTTCATACCTGTCTTTTGTTTGTTTTTAAAGAATTTTAAAATATATGTATATATATATATATATATTTTTTTATTGATTTCCGAGAGGAAGGGAGAGAGATAGAAACATCAATGATGAGAGAGCATCATTATGGGCTGCCTCCTGCACGCCCCACACTGGGGATAGAGCCCACACTGAGCCAGACTAGCTAGGGCTGTTGATACCGGTTTTTAAATATATGTTATAAAATATATGTTATAATTATTTTAGATATGTGAAAGATGAGAAAATGTGTACTTTAGAATCTAAGAAATACAGGGACCTGTCATGTGTAGTGATGAGAAGCAGTAACTTGTGTCTGAGGAGAAAGCTGGTGATGGAAGAGGCAGAACATTGCCCCATGAACAGACATAGAGAAGGGTCAGGAGTCATCTTGACACCCTCAGTGAAATAGGAATATTTAGGGGTGAAATAGTCAGGTTTAGGGAATTTTTAAAATTAAGGGGTCCATGGAAAAAACACAGGGCTACAGAGTTGCAAAAGGGTACATTTCCATAAGACAAGGGAGTTGGAAGCAGCAGAAGTTACATTTCCATAAGACACAGGGAAGGCAGAAGTTACATTTCCATAAGATAAGGGAACTGGGAGTAGCCAAAGGTCTATATTTAAAAAATAAAGAAGAAGGGCCTCACACATCCCATGTGAGGTTTGACCTTTGAGCTCAGGAGTTGCTATAGTGACCAAATCAAAGGGAAAGAGTGGCCAATCAGAGGTGATATCAAGGCACAAAAACTGTAGCCTTTATAAACTGGGGGAAAAGGAACTCGGTGGGACTCTTTCCCCCTCCCTACGTGGGAGTCTGTACTTGTTCTTCAATAAATTTCTGCCTTTGCTATACCATTTTGCATCCTTGGTTTCATTCTTTGATTCCAACAGACAAAGAATCTGGGGAAGCCATCCTGCCCAGGGGAACACCGCGTGTTCCAGTCCAAAAATCCCATTCATCAGCAACTACTGCTGTCCTAAAAGCCCATCCAACCTTCAGCTCTCTGCCCCTCCCTTTTGTCCAGAATAGCTCATTTTCATCGGTTCTAGATAATAGTTGTTGTTTGTTTGTTTTTTCTCAAGCTTTTTGGGTTGTTTTGATTCTCCACCGTTATGGATTTTTAACAGTAACTGACAGTCTAACAAATGTACACAGTGGAAACATGTTTTTAGCAATAATGACAGAATAGCCAACAGAATGTTGTTATATGTGTGAACTGCTAACCTTTGTGTTTACTCTGAGCAAATGAAGCAGTATATGGACCTATGAAATATATGTGTTTAATATTCTGTCATGTAAGGTGGTTCAATTCTATAGTCTATTTTGTATTTTTTTCCATATGAAAAGTACCTGACAATGGCACCACTAGTTGTTCATCGGTCCATATGAGTCCACCCTCTGTCAGTCTGTGAGTTTATCATGATATACATACTAGTACATGGAATGCCCTGTTGCCCTTTCTCTGCTTCCTCATGCACAGGGGTGATATCTCCTTTGGGCACGTGGACTCTGATTTGTGACATCTGTGCATGACCCTTTCTTGGGTCATAGCCACCAGTTTCTATTTAATTTGGTTCCTCTCTAGGGCCTTTAAATTTTTATTTTTTACATATTTCTTCAGCTTTTAAAATTATTATCAGTATGAGGATTAGTTCAATGGAAGTTACTTTGCTGTGTCTGAACCACAACTCCTGGAATCCGGAGTAGGGAGGCCAGATGGGACCGGAGTTGTGTGAGGAGAGACTGGGGTCTGTGGCTCCGGGGAGGGAGCTGAGGGGACAGCCCCCAGGACCCCTGTGCAGAGCCACTCTCCTGCACCGCAGACGCCATCCTTCCAAGGTCAATATAGTGATTTCAGTGTAACTTAGTGGTAGAAGAATAAGAGATCTAGTCATACATTTTGTTCACCTAGCATGGTTCTAGTTAGTGCCTTTATTTTATTCTAAGTAAGTAAGTAAAATAAAGGCACAAGGTATTTTTGCTATGGCAGTCCAAATGGACTGAGCCAGTGGGGATTATGAAGTACTTCAAGTAAGTAAAATAAGTGCCTTTATTTTGCTCAAGTAAGGCCAGAGGAACATTATAGCCCATCATTTCTCCCTCATGTTTGCAGAGAAAATATCTCATTAAGGGCTCCACTGGCAATAAATATATACATTAAATTATTTTTATTCTCTCTAAAAAAAAGATTTGTTGGCTTAATGCCTCCTTACCCTTTCTCATAGTAGCCCAGATGTTCTTATTCTACAAGAGGAAATAAAAATAGAGAGGAAAATATGGTATTGGGAATACCATTGAAACAGCTACATATGGTACGGCTGCCGATTATTATTATTATTTTTTAGGTGTGGAAGTGTTATGTAGAATGAGAAAAGAAATCACAACAGATTACAACTTCTGGAAAGGTAGTATCACAAACAAAGGTTATAAACACAGGAATTCTGACCAATTCTATTTTTGTATGATTCTCAAAGGGAAAAACTGCATGTTCTGCATTACTGAGAATAAACCTTTTGTTCTGACTAGACACCAGTAAAAACTGAAGCCTCTACTTACTATTGTGCATCCCCTTCACTACCCATATACTTCCAGCACCCTTTGCTGTAAGACATCTTCACATAATGATGTGACCTTGGGTTCTGTCACTTCATGTCACCACATGGGATGAATCAGCGAGTATTCCTAGAAGCCATTTCTACACCAGAACAGGGAGCAACTTACTTAGATGTGGAAGTGATTTTGAACCAATAAATATTCCTTGCTATTCTAAACTACTGTATCCCCAATTTAGTTTCATTGTGGCTAAGTCTCAAAATTGCCTGTAGCCACTCAGTGTCATCAGATATGAGGGGACATTTGACTAAGGGGAAAGAAAGTCTTGATCATTTGTGGTCAACATCTCTTAGTTTTGCAAACTTTGCAAAAAACATACTCAAGTAGACACATTTCTAGGGACCTTACTTAGAGATTTGGAATGAGCTTGTACAAATAGGGCCCCTAAAGCTTAAACTTCCTTAGTTAGCTTCCTGGTATTTTGAAGAAGAAATGAATGGGAGGAAGGTAAGCAGATGGGGAAAGCTTAAGGAAAGGGAAAGAAAAACACCAATGATTGTTTTCAGATAATTTCCATGTAGGTCTCACCCAAGAAGAGGAGATGGATAAGTGATATTTCATAATCCCTTCTGTCTCGGTCCATTTGGGCTGCCATAACTAACATATTATAGACTAGGTGATCTAAATAACATTTATTTCTCACGGTTCTGGAGGCTGGGTAGTTCAATGCTCTGGCAGAATTGGTGTCTGGTGAGAACCTGCTTCCTGGTGCATAGATGAGTGGCTACCTTCTTGCCGTGTCCTCACCTAGTAAACCAGGGAGAGAGCTCTCCGGAGTGTCTTTTATAAGGTTACTAACCCCATTCATGAGGGCTTCACTCTTATAACCTGATCACCTCCTAAAGGCCCCACCTCCAAATACCATCACATGGGGAGTTAGGTTTCCATTTTTGAATTTGGGGAGGACACAAATATTTCCATGGTAATAGGGCACAAATGTAATTCAAATACAGTAATTTTTAAGATGTACTGGAAAATAGTAATGTAAACAAGAGATTTTCGCTTAAAAGTAGTTGCCAAGGGATATCTTTATTGAAACAATGGTACATTACTCAAACATCTGCTTAACTGTAAAACTGTATCTAATTAGAAAATGAGCTATATAAAATATCAGGGTCATTTATTTATTTTTCACTTTTCCAACAAGTATTCAGTATTAGTTAACCCATGATTCAGGATCCCAGGGTGGGATGTATCCAGGTACCCTTTCACCTCCCTGGGAGAAGGATGGAGGACAGAAATGAAGTGGGATGCAACCAGTTCAGATCTTCTCAGGAAACTGCCTTTTGCCCCGTGGTGGTCCCAGGATATGGGGCGGAGGGACTTGTACACATGCTGGTACCATTTGCACATGGAGACTTCACCCCCTCTAGCGGTCATTGCCTTCTCACAGTGGAGGAGGTCCAGGTAGTTTGGCTAACAGTTTCTGGTCTGATTCTGGTTGAAGTGGCTGTCAAAAGAGTAGCTATTGATTTTGCTCTTGATGCCTTCTGCCATGTTGCTGACTCTTAAAGACGCCCCTGAAACCACTCGCAGCTTAATGTGACCCTCAGCAAAGCCCCCTCCGTCAGACCAGAAGCGGAATTCCGGGTCCATTTATTATACTCTACCATTTAAAAAAAATATATGTTTTTATTGATTTTAGGGGGAGAGAGGAAGAGAGCAGGAGAGATAGAAGCATGGATGAATGAGAGAGAACATCAACATCCATCAGCTGCCCACTGCCTCTGACACACCCCCTACTGGGGATCAAGTCCACAACCCCGGCATATGCCCTAATCTGGATTCCAACAGGTGACCTGTTGGTGCATGGGCCAATGTTCAACCACTGAACCATATGGGCTGGGCTATTATACACTACCTTTTAACTCAAAATGTTTAACATAATACGTAACACAAAATTATTTTTATTGTAAAACATACAGATCAAACCAATCTGTAGCTAACAGTTAATACATAAGTATATAATATATATTAAAGACATATAATATTTTTCTTCTAATTATTTTAAATTCTCGCATGAGGATATTTTTCTATTGATTTTTAGAGAGATTGGAAGAGAGCGAGAAAGAGAGAGAAATATCAATGTGAGAGAAACACGTTGATTGGTTGCCTCCTGCACCAGCCCCGACCGGGGCCCGGCTGGGGAGGAGCCTGCAATCAAGGCCACCCAGACAACCAAGGTACATACCCTTGACCAGAATAAACCCGGGACCCTTTGGTTTGCAGGCCGATGCTCTCTCCACTGAGCCAAACTGACTAGGACAGTGGTTGGCAAACTGCGGCTCGGCAAACTGCGGCTCGGGAGCCACATGCGGATCTTTGGCCCCTTGAGTGTGGCTCTTCCACAAAATACTGACTTCTGCTCATGGGCCACGAAGTTTCAATCGCACTGTACGTGCACGCCTGCACGTGATATTTTGTGGAAGAGCCACACTCAAGGGGCCAAAGAGCCACATTTGGCTCGAGAGCCACAGTTTGCCGACCACGGGACTAGGGCATAAATGTAATATTTTTCAAGATGAACATTCTTGTCACAAACACTTGGATCAAGACATAACACTTTTCCAGATCCCCAGTCCCCCAAGCATAATTACAACCTTCTCCTTCCTCCCAAAAGCAAGCTATTTTCCTGACTTTCATGTTTTCACTTCTTTGTGTTTCTTTACATTTTTATCATTTAAATTTGCATGTTTCCTTATATGTAAACAGGGCTCATAGCAGTACCTACCTAAATGGTGGTTGTGAGGATTAATTGAATTAATACATATAAAGCAGGTAGGGCAGTTTTCTCACCTAATAAGCACTCAATAAATATTAACCATTATATTATTTCTGACACTCCTCTTTTCTACAGGAATAGGAATCAATTATCCAGTTACATTTTAATTAAGTTGTCTGAATAATTGAAAAGGGCATTATTTGGAGAAACAGCTACTTCTTGGCCAATCTTATGGTACAAGGTCCGTGTATTTTCTAAGCAATTTTAGTATTTTATTCATTACCTTGTATAGAGCTTCTGAATGAAACAGAACGAATGAGCTTTCTTCCTTTGGAGAAAGTATAGTATTAAAATTAAAATTAAAAAAAAATAATTCCACTACAGCTACTGTCTTCAGGCCAAAATATTCAAAATTCTCTAACTCAATCCTCCCACTTCCCTACTCAAAGGCTCTGTCCCTACAACTTTACCTCCTCTCTTCACACTTGGAGTGCGGGAAACGAGTTAAGTCGGCTCGCGTGAATTGCGCGTACTCCGCGGGAGCCGTCTTTAACTCGGTTCATATAGATTTGCGGTGGAGTGCGGGAAACGTGTAAACTCGGGCCGATTGTAACTGCGTATTACCAAATATTTGTTTGTAATCCACCCTTTTGGTGGATGGAACAAAACCAAAAGACAGAGCCATCTTATATTTTGGCGGGAAATTCACCCGCACTCCAAGTGTTCATAGTCATTTTGTGGCTTTATAAGCAGAGCGCTGTAATATAACCCAACATTTCTCAGCTCAAGTCCAACAGCAATGAAATGCGCTGCTCTAGATGCTGTACACACCCTCTGCAGGGGACTCAGGAGTGCTCTGACCCCTGCTGATTTTATGTTCTCCTCTGCACCCCAGAACCCCCAATTTTTCTTACCCGAAGCCATTTAAGTAAGGGAGTGCCACTGGCCGCTGGAAGGGTCTTGTGAACCTTTTGTGTGCGTGTGTTGGGGTGGGGGGGGGGGGATGCTCTGACATCCCACACAGTGTAGAAAGGCTGCAAGCGTTGATTAGAACTTAGCTCTCAATAAAACAGCTATGAAAATGAATGACTAGCAACAACCCGAAAGCAAAGAAGAGGAACGGGGATGAGGAACGCCGGGGCCTGGTCAGTCCCGAAGGAACCGTTCACCCCTGGAGCAAAGCGGGGCCGGGTACCCGCCGACAGAGGTAAACACAGCTACTACGCGTGCGCACAGCCTCCCCCGGTCACGTGCCGGCGCGGCCCCGCCTCCGGGGTTGTCCCGAACTGCAGTTCGGCGGCCGGCAGGGACCGTCTACAAACTGCCAGGAGGCGTCCACCTGTTCCCCGAGGGGGCGGATTCCGGTCGGAGCCGAGCGTTCGGTCGGAGCCGCCCCTTTCCTCGGGAGGTGGGGCGGGAAGCTGCGCCCGGAGCCCGCAGGCGCCGCCAGCCTCCGCGGGACATGGCCCGCCGCGGGGAGGGCGGCGCGGCCCCGACGGGACCGGCGGGGCCCCCTGCAGCGTGCACTACGGGGCTGCCGAGGAAGGGGCCGTGCGAGCGGCGCCGGCTGAAGGCGCTGGTGTCGGAGCAGCTCAGCCAGGACCTGCTCAGGTAGGAGGAGGCGGGAACTCGGGCCGCTCCAGTGCTCCGCGCGCCCCCCGCCGCCCCCGACGCCGTGGCTCTTCTCCGGCTCTGTCCCCACCTCGTTCCCCGCGCCTCGGGCCGCTGCGGGGTGTTCAGCAGTCTCCTCCCTACGGAGCCGTCCGCCCTCCCGCAGAAACCAGTCGCGAGCTGCTCGGAGACCACGTACCAGATTCCAAAAGAAAACCAAAAATCAGCATCATAGCGTTCTGGGCAGCACCAGTTGATGCCAAAATACTCCGACACGGCTTAGGTCTTGAAAGGCATCTCGCTGAGGTCGGGGTGCCTCCAGGGCTCGCGGTCCTGAAACGTACACGTTTTGCTAAGCTTAAGCAGTGTTAAGAAAAAAATGGCAGAAAAAAATGAATATTTAGAATGAGGAAAAATAGGACAAATTACTGGAGCCTTGGAGGTCTCTTTCTTCCAAGCTCTCTTTAAACAATTTGGCACAAGTGCTGACATAGAAATACTTCCCTATTGCAACCTGGCGCTCTCCACCTAGAACCCTCTACAGCTCCCAGCAACTGCCCGCTCCCTGCAGACCCAAGCAGATGGAGGGTTGTTGTGATGCTTAACCCAGACTATGGTAAATCCAGCTAAAGTCACCTCAGTTTCTAAAGAAAATGAAGCTTAGAAGTATTCCCGAGCTAATTTCCATTTCCACCAAAACATTGATTCTTGAACTTTAATGTGCATCAAAATCACCTGGAGGCCTTGTTAAAATTTAGATTTACAGGGTCCCAGTCCATAGGTCTGATTCATTTGGTCCAGGTTGGGCCTGAAGTTTTTGCATTTCTAACAAGGTCTCAGGTGATGCTGATATTGCTGGCCCGAGCCACACTTTGAGAACTACTGAACTAGAGTAAACACAATTACTACTAATAGCTAACAGTTGTGCAGTTTTCTACATTTTTTAAAAAAAGCACTTTCACTCACACTTAAAAGGCTCCAGCAGCTATAAAATGAACTTTATAAGGTTAAAAACATTTCCTTTTAATTTGGGCCTATCTACCAGAGATGCTTCTTTGTCTCCACCAGTGGTGGATGGATGGAAAAGATGGAAAAAACAAGACTGAAGTTGTTCTGTTTCTAGGGTGAGTCTCTAAGGATAAGATGCTCCTCTTCAGTGGATTATAGAGAACAACATAGACTGATGAACAGGGACAGATCCAAAGTATTTACTGGCTGTACTGTGAGCAGAAAGTGTCATGAATTTAAGGAAGATAACATATTTAGTTTATATAAAGAAAATTAGATTAAAAGTACAGCAGGTGAACAATTTATCTTCATTCTAGTAGCAGTTAAGGACAGGACCCTGTGCTCCCAAGTTCTTATCCTATATAATAAAAGGGTAATATGCAAATTGACCCTAAGGGCGGAACAACCATTCGCTATGACATGCACTGACCACCAGGAGGTGGACGCTCAACGCAGGAGCTGCCCCCTGGTAGTCAGTGTGCTCCCACAGGGGGAGCTCTGCTCAGCCACAATCTGGGCTCAGGGCTGCAAGTGAAGCGCCAGTGGCGGGAGCCTCTCCCGCCTCCTCCGCAGTGCTAAGGATATCCCACTGCGGCTTATTAGAGTGACTTACCCAAGGTGACATGACTAGTCGCACATCCTCTGAGGGCTCCCAGGCTGCCAGAGGGATGTCTGACTGCCAGCTTAGGCCTGATCCCCCGGGGAGCGGGTCTAAGCCAGCAGGTGGACATCCCCTGAGGGGTCCTGGACTGCGAGAGGGTGCAGGACGGGATGAGGGACCCCCCGAGTGCACCAGGCCTCTAGTTGAAAATAAAGAAAAATAGGTGCAGGCCCTAGCTGGTTTGGCTCTGTGGATAGAGTGTAGGCCTTCGGACTGAAGGGTACTAGGTTCAATTCCAGTCAAGGGTACATACCTCTACATTGGTGTATCTCTTTCTCTGTCACTCCCCCTCCCACTCTCTCTAAAAAAGTAAAAATTAAAAAATAGGTGCAGCATCTTTTTAATTACAAAAAAACTTCACATGCTCACCCATCCTACTTAAATGCTAATATTCTTTGAGCACAGCAATATCATTGATTTATTTTATAAATATTAATGAAGTAGCTAGCACCTACCTGGCTCTGTAGGAGCAAGCTTCTTTAGAATCAAAGATTAATAAGACATGGCTTTGGTGTTTGTGTTTACACTCTAGTGAGAGAGAGAATAACCAAACAAAAGTGATGTTGGGACCCAAGTGAGTTGTGGAAAGCTTTATAAGGTAACATCTGAGTGATCTCTGGGGTTGATTAAAATTGATTAGGTAGAGCTTAGTAAGGGAGAAATCAGAGGGTATTTAAACAAGGGGAATGGAGATTTGAGAGAGCTTGATACAGTCTGGGAAAGCAAGTTGTATTAGATTCTTCTAAACAGCAAGGAACAGAAATACCTCTGGGTTACCTGAGGCATTAGGATATATGGAGAAGTAAGGAAAAACAGGAAACGGTTTCAACATAAAAAAGCCATATCTGAGATCTGATGTAGAATTGGAAAGTTGCTGGGGATATAACAGCAACTGTGAAATGGACCATTATTCAGGACAATGGTAGTAAAAATACGTAATACTTCTTGCCATCCTACTATTAGCTAGACCAGGGGTGGGCAAACTTTTTGACTTGAGGGCCACAATGGGTTCTTAAACTGGACCGGAGGGCCGGAACAAAAGCATGGATGGAGTGTTTGTGTGAACTAATATAAATTCAAAGTAAACATCATTACATAAAAGGGTACGGTCTTTTTTTTTTTTTTTTAGTTTTATTCATTTCAAACGGGCCGGATCCGGCCCACGGGCCGTAGTTTGCCCACGGCTGAGCTAGACCCTGGGCTGACGTGTAATGGTTTATTTACTCCTCTGTAAGGTAAATCTTGTTATTATTCCCATTTAACATACAAGGAAACTGAGCGTTAGAGGACAAGCAGTGGAGTTGGAAGAAGAATGTTGGCAGTCTGGCTCTGGAGATATTAGAGTGACTTGCCTAAGGTGACATGACTAGAATTTGAACCCGGTCTGCCTTCTCTAGTTATATACTAGTAAACTGATCTTCCAGTAACTTTGTTCCTTCATCTTTGCTTCTCGAACACATTTCTTTTTCTTTTTTTTTTCTTTTTTTTTTAAATATATTTTATTGATTTTTTACAGGGAGGAAGGGAGAGGGATAGAGAGTTAGAAACATCGATGAGAGAGAAACATCGATCAGCTGCCTCCTGCACACTCCCTACTGGGGATGTGCCCACAACCAAGGTACATGCCCTTGACCGGAATCGAACCTGGGACCCTTGAGTCCGCAGGCCGACGCTCTATCCACTGAGCCAAACCGGTCAGGGCCACATTTCTTTTTCTTACTCCACTTTGGGTCAGCTTTGCAACACTTAGAGTGTGATCAGTTGGTCCCTGTTTACTATAGAATGTTTCTGCCAGAATTTACTTATTTAACTACCATATTGGCTGATAGCTAACCTTGTCTCAGTCTGTTGCCCATTCAGATGTATCAGGGTCATGTGGTACTAAGGAGGGCCATCCTATATAATAAAAGCCTAATATGCCAAGTGTCCAACTGATCAACCAGTCGCTATGACACGCACTGACCACCAGGGGGCAGATGCTCCAACTGGTAGGTTAGCTTGCTGCTGGTGTCCAGCTGATTGGGACTGGATGAGATGGGCCAGACACACTCTGGAGCCCTCCCGTGGTCCCTTCCCGGCCCCAATTGTGCACCAGTGGGGTCCCTCGGCCTGGCCTGTGCCCTCTCGCAATCCAGGACCCCCTTGGGGGATGTTGGAGAGCCAGTTTTGGCCCGATCCCTGCAGGCCAGGCTGAGGTACCTCACCAGTGCACAAATTTGTGCACCAGGCCTCTAGTATATAAATAATAAACGAATTTGGTAGCTTTATTTGAGAGGGGATTGTGGGTTTGGCAGGCAGAGTGACAGTAGATGAGGGTAAATAGATAAAGTGACACTAAATCATAGAGGTCTTTTTTCAGTAAAAAGTTTGTAATGTATCTGGAGGCAGTGAAAAGCCATTGGGGGCTTTTTTTTTTTTTTTACATCCAGTATTATTTTATACTAGAGGCCTGGTGCACAAAATTCATGCACTTGGGGAGGGCCCTCAGCCTTGCCTGCACCCTCTTACAGTCTGGGAGCCCTCGGGGGATATCCAACTGACAGCTTAGGCTCACTCCCCATGGACATCCTTAGTGCTGCTGCAGAGGTGGGAAAGGCTCCTGCCACCGCTGCTGCACTTGCCAGCCATGAGCCCAGCTTCTGTGGGAGCACACTGACCACCAGGGGGCAGCTCCTGCATTGAACCTCTGCCCCCTGGTGGTCCGTGCGCATCATAGCAACTGGTCATTCCACCATTTGGTTGATTTGCATATTAGCCTTTTATTATATAGGATTAGTTTCAGGTGTACCCATTGTTTTTTTGTTGTTGTTTTTTAAATAAAGGATCAACATATTTAGGTTTTTAATTGAGGAAAGAGAAATTGAAACAAGGAAACCAGCCAGGAGATTTTGTAATAGTTGGAGATACGTAATGGTGGGGTAAATAGAAAAGGTGAAAGGGATTCATATGGCAACTGATGAGCTTGGTGACCAATTACATGTGGAGGAACAGGGAGAGGAAAACATAGAAGGTGGTGCCAAATCTTAGGACATTTGAAAGGGAGGAACATGTGAATGTTCAGAAGCCATATCAAAGAGACCATTGGAAATATGTCTGGAGTATAGTAGGGAAGTTGGAAGAGCAGATATAGATTAAAGGTTGGTGGCCAAACCAAATAATGGAGAGATCCTACCTTATTCCCTTCACCTTCTATATCCAGTCACCAACTATTGCCAGTTTTATTACTTAAATATATTTTAATTCTATCCTTATTCTCTGTCACCATTCATTTTCTCCTGGCATAATTCCTTTACATCATTTATCTGTGTGGTATAGTAGTCTTCATTCTCATGTTCCCCTAATTCCTCTTCTACACAGCTAACATACGATATTTTGAAAAATAAATTTATTCATGTTTCGAACCATTTGGTGATTCTCCTTCAACTGTAAGATAGAATTTAGCTCTTTGCCTCTTTGTTTAAAAATATACTTTTATTGATTTCAGAGAGGAAGGGAGAGGGAGATAGAAACATCAATAATGAGAGAGAATCATTGATCAACTGCTTCCTGCAGGCCCCACACTGGGGATCAAGCCCACAACCCGGGCATGTGCCCTGACCGGTAATCGAACCATGATTTCCTGGCTCATAGGTTGACGCTCAACCACTGAGCCAGGCTTTTTGCCTCTTATTCATCTTTATCCCTACAGCTTCATCTTCCACTTATCATCTCAATACTCTGCTGACCAATTTGTAGTTGTAGCTCTACACTCATTCATATATATATATATATAATATATATATATATATATATATATATATATATATATATATATATATATATATATATCTATCTATCTATCTATCTATCTATATCAGGAACTCCTTTCTACCTTGCTTTGTTTCTCTGACCAACTCTTATTCAATCTTTAAAATCCCAATTTGGTTTTCATGTCCTCTATAAGGTCTTCTCTTATGTCTGCCTCTGAACAAAATTTATTTATTTGTGCTATTGAATATATCATGCTCTTCAATTTTCAGGCATGCCCTCCCTATTATTATTCTATATACTCTTGAGGGCAGATATTATGTTTTAGGCATCTTTATGTCCCCAGTGCTTAGTACATAGTACTTGTTCAATAAATTTTTAGTGATAATTAGGTTTAATCAGCAGTCTAAAATGCTTTAGATAGGTTAATATAGTAGTTGTTGGTAGAGAAATGATGTGGAAAGAAGCTGGGCCTTGACATCATTGAGCCTTTGCTCTACCTGTCCTTCTTTTAGATCTTACTATTATATGAGCCATTAAACCTCTCTTAAGAGGTCTGAGACAGATATTGTTACTTGTAACTGATACAATATTTTCACATTAACAATTTTTTTAACACATTAACTTTTTTAAATTTTTCAAATACTCATGAGCATCTATTATGTTCAAAACAGATTCTCTAGTGAAGGTTATATGGCTACCAACTGCAATGCTTCTTTATTCACTTGGCAAGAAGTGGGGGATGGAAAGAAGGGGGAAGAATGAACAAATTATTTGTACAACTTGAATTTGTATTAATTTTTGAGAAATCAATACATTTTTGCATAAATTTAAAAATCAACTATGAAAATAAATTATTGATGAAAATGTTGACTAAAATGCATCTGTTTGCTCGTCATTCCCAAGGTTCTAAAAGCTTTGCTCTGAAGCATTTGTCTTGTTTAGGATAAAATACAACAAAATTTAACAGCAGATATTGAGCTCTTAGTATATACTGAAGATACACAGTTTTTGCCTTTGGGGAGTTCATTGTCTAATAGGGAGAAAAACACATAAAAATGATGATGCAATGACAGAAGTACTGTAATAGAGGTATGTACTGAGTCCGATGGGAACAGAAAAAGAGCCATTAACTTGGTCTTAGGGGAGTGTGTTAATGGCAACATTCTAAGCTTTCACTGTAATGGATATCTTTATCCATTACTTGGACTCCTATAGAGAACTGGTGTGATTGCCAATTATACACTGCAAATACAAGTCCTCTGAGAATACATATCTTGTTGATGATAATGTTATAGTAATATGAAGTAAAATATATACTTACCACAGAGACAAAGATTATATTATCACAGTTTCTATTATGATGCTGATTTCTGTTCTTCCATCACCTTACTACACATATTAATCAGTGGGCTATGTCTGTACATTAATAAAAGAATTTGAATGTATTTAAAATCATTTTAATAATAGATTAGAGCATGGTTAGTTGTGTTTGTTATGGGGGAGGTGGTGGAAAAGGGCTTAAATGTCACATTCTTGAAGCCAAGACTGCATTTTAGACTTGGTATTTAACAATGGTCAGAACAAAGTATACCAATTTCTAATCTGTTATCTATTATATCTGCTTTGCTGGTGTTGTTGACTATTTACTTTTCTGACTTCAATTTTAGTAAGATTAAAAAAAATTGATTCTGCACAATGTCAACTATATTATTACTTTGTTTTTCTCAAAATAAATCTAAAATAGAAAATCAACATAAATAGCAGGAGATAAATTTTACTATTTTTGTAAATATATTTTATTGATTTTTTACAGAGAGGAAGGGAGAGAGATAGAGAGTTAGAAACTTCGATGAAAGAGAACCATCGATCAGCTGCCTCCTACACACCTCCCACTGGGAATGTGCCCGCAACCAAGGTACATGCCCTTGACCGGAATCGAACCTGGGACCTTTCAGTCCGGAGGGTGACGCTCTATCCACTGAGCCAAACCAGTCAGGGCTAAATTTTACTATTATTAAAAGGAATAAAAAAATACTTTTTGAAAAAGTAGTCTTACTCTTTTAGTGAAATTACTTTGGTTTTCACATGTAACTTTTAGAAAATTAGATTCATAGCCAATATTAAATAGTGTTCTTTGAAATGAACTAAAAACAAACTCATTTTTATATTAACATATTTATTTTATGTTACCTCTGTATTTATTTTGTTTTTGCTATTTTCAAAACTTTATAAAAATGGGTATATTATATATTTGTGTCACTAATTAAACTATTGTTTCTTTCTATTCCTGACAGGCTCCTAAGGGAAGAAATACATACAGATGTTACTTTCTCTATAGGTTGTACTTTGTTCAAAGCACACAGAGCAGTCCTTTTTGCAAGGGTTCCTGACTTCTATTTTCATAGTATTGGACAGACATCAAATAATTTAACAAGTCATGAGCCTATTGCTGTGGAGAACTTTGAAGCTTCAGAATTTAGAACATTTTTACAGTAAGTGCTTTCTTTATCTTTTTTTCTCTTATATTTAAGTCTAATATGTAATCATTTTTTAAAACATGTATATGTTATTTCATATATTTTTATAAACTTCTAAGAAAAATCCATTCATTTAAATTCCAAGTTAACTTAGTATTAGTAGAGGCTAAGTATTAGTATTAGAGTATTAGGAGACTTAGTATTGGTAGAGGCTACATACTAACTTGAGTTTGATCCTGAGAGAAGAAATGAGTAGTGAGCTACCTGTTAATTTGAATGAATTACTCTATGCCAGAATTTCTCAACAGTAGCACTGTTGACATTTTGAGTTAGATAATTCTTTGTTGTAAGGGCTGTGCTGTGCATTTTAGGATATTTAGCAGCATCCCTAGCCTGTAGCCACTAGATACCAGTAGCACTTCCCCTCCACATCCTTCCTAGAGCTCCTCCCCCACAAGTTGTGACAACCAAAATGTCTCCGGAATTTGCCAAAAGTCCTCTGGGGTAAATTTGCCCTCTGTTGAAAACCATTGCTATACTGATTTCTATATTATTGATATGTAAAGCTTTCAGTAAATTATGTGTGTTTATAAAAATATGAGATCATAAATTTTATTCTCTTGACTTGTATGTGGTCAACATTTTTGAAAATAGAACTTCCATTGAACTTGTGTTTGGTGAACTTAGAGAATTGTCATTATTAAATAATGGGATAAAGTACTTTATATTAATCCCCATTTCTAATTGAATAGAATTCAGTTTTAATGCTTTGCTGTTATCTGTGCAAATGTATAATTATTTGACACTAATTTTTGCTAAATGTATCCGGGGGAAAGTACTTTCTAATGTATTTACTCAAAATTATATCTCTTTTTAAAGAATCTATTTAAATGACTTTAGAGAGGTCTTAAATACCTTAGTGCATTGATTTTCAACCTTTTCTATCTCATGGCACACATAAACTAATTACTACAATACTATAGCACACAGATTTTTAAAAATATTTTTTGCCAATCCGACAAAAATCAGTATAATTTTGATTTATTCACATACGTATTGTTATGTTGGCTGTTGTCATTTTTTTAATTTGACAATCTAAGGAAAAAGAGGCCAGTGCCCCTGACTAAATAGTCAGGTGTTACATGTTTTAAAAATTCTTACAGCACACCGGTTGAAAATTGCTGTCTTAGTGTTTAAGAACATGGACTCTAGGACTAAAATGCCTAGGATCAAATACCCTGCTCTGCCATTTGGTAGCTGTGTGCCTCAAACTTAACCCCTATGTGCCTGGAATTTCCTCAAATGTAAGATGCCTGGCATACAATCTATAATAATAAAAACAATATGCTAATTAGATCAGGCATCCTTCCAGATGTCCTTCCCGATGGCCTTCTGGACATAGCTGCGGCAGAGGAGGCCGAGGCTGTGGCGGGCAGGGGCCGAGGCAGAGGCGGCAGCCACCATGGCGCGGGCTGAGCCCCTTGCACGAATTTCGTGCATTGGCCTCTAGTAAGCATTATAAAAATCGTTAACTACGTTTTTTATGTTTATAAATCTTGAGTTGTTTATTTGTATTTCATTTCAGTAATTTAAATACTGCCATCCCATAATTTCTTCCCTTTCTCTAATATATGGAAGTTAGTATCATTCTAATAATATTTTAGTGGTTTTCTGTCCTACCATCCCTCACATACACTTACTTAGTAGATATTTATTATGCCCTATTTTGGGCAAAGCTGTGTGTGAAGGGCTAGGTATGTACTGGCTAGTGGTATTTTATTTCAGTGATTGATAATAAGTGTGAAGAAGGGGAAACATTTCTCTTTCCCTCCTCTGGTTCTTTTGGCTGGCCAAATAATCAGATCAACAGGAGGAAGATTGTCAAGAGTAAATAAATTTAATCTCATGCAAATGGGAATGCCACATATCTGAGATGAGCAGAGATAAAAAAGGGGATTGAGGTATAAGACATTCTGATCCAGGGATGAGGTATTGCCTCTTGGGGGCCTCAAAGTGTCATTACTGGATGATAAGAAGAGCAGATGTTTAAATTGAAGTTTGCACTACCATACAGGTGGGTCAAAAGGTTATTGCTGATAATCTCTTATTATGGGCAAGGCTCCTAATTCAAGTTCTTCTAAGTAGTTAAAGGGAGGGGCAGAAGTTTCTCTTGAGCCTGAAGTTAAAATTGCCTTTAGTTCAAAATAATTTGCTTATAACTGAGGCACATCTTGGGGTGGCTTGTTCTGAATACCCACATAAGTAAATGTGGAACTAAATTTTGGAGCCAATATTGGCAATTATGTCATTACATAGTACCACAGATTTGTTAATTACCAGGTTTTTAAAAAATATTTATGTATTTATTTTTGAAGACTTAATTTTCATGAATTGGGCAAGCATCCTATCTAGCAACTAGAAGGGCACTTCAAAAACATCTTTATTGAGATAAAATTCACATATCATAAATATAATTCACCCATTTAAAGTGTATAATTCAATAGTCATAGTATTTCTACAGTTGTGCAGCCATGATCATAATTTAATTTTAGAGCATTATCAATATCCTAATAAGAAACCCCGCACCCATAATCTGTCATTCCATTCCCTCAACACCCTGCCCTAGGCAGCATTAATCTACTGTCTGTGTCTATTGATTTGCCTGTTCTGAACTTTTCACGTAAATGGAATTAGACAATTTGTTGTCTTTTGTGACTGACATTTTACTAAGCATGATGTTTTCAAGGTTCATCCATGTTGCTCTATGTATCAGCACTTCATTTTCTTTATTGCTAAATGATGTTTCATCATATGACTATACCTCCTTTTTTTTATTTCATCAGTTGATGGACATTTATGTTGTTTCCACTTTTGAGCTATGTGACTCATGGTGCTAGGAACATTCATATGCAAATTTTTGTGGGAACCTGTGTTTTCATTTCTCTTGGATATGTACCTAGGATTGGAATTGCTGAGTTTATATAATAACTAGTGGCCCAGTGCATGAAATTTGTGCAAATTAAAAGGGAATTAATTAGAGGAAATACTTTAATATTGTGGGTATCTGGCTCCCTCCTCCCTCCTGTCAGAGTCTGGGCCGGCGCCCACGGGGACACCGCGTCAAGTCCGGCCGGGCACTGCGAGACCTAGAGTTAAGTCCTCGCCTACCCGTGCATGCCTTGCCCCGCATGCAGCCCCGCCCACCCGTGCACGCCTCGAAATTGCGCGAGACCCAAACTCGCTGGTGCACACAGCCTCCTGGTGATCGGTCGTTACAACGTGGTGCTGTCACGACCACAGGCTTTTTTAATATAGGATTCTATTTTTAATTTTTTGAACTGATGGACTCTTTTTCTAACAAGGCTACCATTTTACATTCCTACCAGCAGTGTTTGAGGGTTTTAGTTTCTCCACATCCTTATAACACTAATTATTACCTTCTGTCTTTTTTTTTTATTATAGCCTTCCTAGCGAATATGAAGTGGTATCTTGTGGTTTTCATTTGTAGTGGAGTGAATGTTGGAGTTTCTCAAGATTGTTCTAAGAATATATGTAGTTTGGGTAACTGTGGATAGTGCAGATTTTTGAAGGAACTGAATTTGTGAGGTATCTTAACTCTATATGTTTGAGATGTCAGTTTTAGGGAAGACATGCACTTCTGCTGTTTACATAGTGACTTGGACATATCCATAGAAAACTTGACTTTTGGCAAGTATAATTGGTGGCCTTCTTTATTCTATACTGGAGGCCTGGTGCATGAAATTTGTGCCCGGGGGGTGTGTGGGGGGTTGTCCCTCAACCCGGCCTGCATCCTCTTCAATCTGGAACCCTCGTGGGATGTCCAACTGCCGGTTTAGGACCACAGGAATTGGGCCTAAATCGGCAGTCGGACATCCCTCTCACAATCCAGGACTGCTGGCTTCTAACCACTCACCTGCCTGCCTGATTGCCCCTAACCACTTCTGCCTGCCAACCTGATCGCCCCCAACTGCCTTCCCTTGCCAGCCATCTTGTGGCAGCGTGGAGAGCTGAGCGAGGGTGCGAGGACAACCTAGACTTTTATTAGTATAGATAAGGAAGAGTCCAACTTCATTCTTTTGTGTCTGATATCTAGTTATTCCAGGACCATTTTTGAAGAGACTGCTCTTTCCCCATAGGATTGCCTGTACATCCTTGTTGAAAATCCATTGCCCATTGCTATGGACTGAATTGTTTTACCCCAAAATTTATATTTAGAAGTCATAACTTCCAGTATGATGATATTCAGGGACTATATTTTGTGCCTTTGGGAGGTAATTAGATTTAAATGAGGACATGAGGGTGGGACCCTCATGATGGGAATGGTGCCCTTGTAAGAAGATATACCAGAGAGTCTGCCTGTCTCTGCTGTGTGAGGACACAGCGAGAAGGTGACTAATTACAAGCTATGAAGAGAGTTCTCACCAGAACCCGACCATGGTGGCACCCTGATCTTGGACCTCCAGCTTTCAGAATTGTGAGAAATAAATTTCTGTTGGTTAAGCCACTAGTCTGTGATACTTTGTTATGGCAGTCTAAGCTGACACATAAACGTTAGGGTTTATTTCTGGTCTCTCCGTTCTGTTTCATTGGTCTGTATGTCTGTCCTAAATGCCAGTGCCAGTTATCAGTTTGACTTTTATGAGAACTCAGATTTTTCTGTTTTTATGTCCTGGATCCTAGGTGTTTTTTAGATGCTAGGCTTTTGGCTGTTTGTTGACATACTTCTTGCCTATAATCAAAATCATGTTGATTTTAGTGTAGAAAATTACTTTTGAGTGATTAAATTTTAAGTATATTTGTGTGATTTGGCTTATTTTTCTTCATTTTATGCTCCAGCCATTGCTTGAATGGCCTATTTCTTTATTTCAGAGTTTCTTATATGACGCTCCTACAAGCATAAATGGAAAATTGCCTAACCTTAGCTTCCCCCCATGTGTAAGAACAGTGACATATAATTTAAACAGAGACTGTAAGACAAATTTAGAAAATCATTATCTTCCAGTATAGATCATAGGCTCATCATTGAGTTTCAACTATCAATTTTAAATGTATATATTTTTTTCTCTAGTAGGTGATATAGTGGCATTGTTGTAAGAGCAGGCTTTGTAGTCAAGCCAGGTCCACCACTTGTAACTATGAATTTGAACTGACCAGTTATCATTAGTTTCCTCACCTGAAAAAAAATGATTATCACAATACCCACTTCAGAGTGTTGTTGTGAGGGTTAAATGAGATGCTCATAAAGCACTTAGCACAGTGACCTGCCATATGGTAAGCACTAAATACATTTTAGTATATGTTATTCCTAGTAGTTGGTCCCATGAAATTACACATTTCTTTAGAGATTGAGTATATGCTTGGTATAGACCAAATTTTTATTTATTAGAGAAAAGGAGAAATTCCATCAATGTTATCCTTTATTTGTTATCATTAAAAATTATGGAATTGAGGTCTGTAGAGGTCCCAACCTGTTTGTGGTTTGGGTTGCTATCTACCTTTTAAGGCAAAGTAGAGGATTTGTCTTCTGGGAAGACAAAGCCCTCTTTTCCTCTGAAAAAAACCTCCTCCATGGTTGACTTTGGCATCTTACAGGAATGAGAGGGCAGGGATTGAGGCTTCCTGAGTCTGGCTTTCAGTTGAGATAGACAGTGGTTATAACCAGAAAGTCCAGAGTAGGGTGTAGGTACCTCAAGAACTCGTCAGTTAACCCAACCTGTGCTTCATGACAGTAATAGAAGTGAATTCCTCAATAATGGAATAATAATACAGTTAAAAAATAAATAAGTAAAACTGATAGAAAAAAGATAGAATGAGAGACAGCATGGTAGAGTGGAGGAAGCACTGGACTTGACAAGACAGAGATCTATCTGCCTTCTGGCTGTGCATTATCTTATGATTTCTGTTAGCTTGGTGTGTGTTTTTTTTCATATTTAGACCAGGAGTTTGGAGTAAATGGCTTTGTACTTCACAGTCCTCTCTTTTAAGCACTAAGTCACATTCTATTTTGTATTAGGTTAGTCATGTATGTCTGTTGTTATATAAGCTCCTTGAGATTAGATCATGTCATTGATGTGAACATCCCCAGGGGTACCTCATGTATTCTCTTACATATAGAAAGTGTTTGTTATGTGCCCTCTCCCATTTTTTAGCACTTTGCATTGAAACTTCTCTACATTAACATAAAGCATAAGTAGAAGGTTATAATGTGAAATATGAGGTTAAATTATTTTGTTTAGTAAAAATCCTGATAAAAAGATTTTTGAATTTTTACTTTGTGAAATTTACTTCTTATAACTGTCTTCAATGCACATTCTTTCTCTTTAAATAACCAATAAAATTTTTGAAATATTCTGTTATGTTGCTACGTAATATAGAGTACTTTGGTGTATACTTGAGTTAGAGTTGGAAATACCGTTTTGAAAAGTTGTTTTTTATACAGTGACTTCAAATATGGATCAAATGATTGTTAGTGGAAAGTAGTGTTTGCTTTATGATCTCATGATTAAAATTTAACTCAGGGTTATAAAAATGTTTGATTTCCCAACAAGACTTCCCATGTCATAGTTGTGAGAGTGTGTGTATGTTTGTATGTGTGCATGTGTGTGTAAAGGAAAGAAAAGAGGGAAGATCTTTGAATTTTCAGTTTAACATCAATAACTGGGAAATGCTAGGATAGTGTCAATAAGGTAAACATATAGAACAACACAAAACCAAGGATTCCATTTCCCCTGCAGCTTTCTCGGTGGTGGCTGTTTTCTCTCCTACGTCCTTTGTACTGACTAGTAGGGCTGGAAGTGGGTGGGATAGGTATACTCTTGTATTAATTATACTTAACTATATTTTCTGTGTTCTTGATGCTTTGGCATTTGGGGCTCTACTGACCCTGACGAAGTAGGGCCCCACGGTTAGCTAATTCCTGTAAGCATGCCTTTGATAAGTAAACCAACCAGTCCAGAGTTCCTTCAGGCACCCATATCCTTTATCTGGTTCTTACACTCCAGAAAGCAATACTCCTCTGCTCCAATCTTTCCAGGGCTAGATACCAGATAACTAATGACCACCTTTGTAGCCCAGAGTCCCTAGCCCTCTGCCACCAGGGCCGGGGATCGAACCTATAACCAAAGTATGTGCCCTTGACCAGAAATCAAACCCAAGACCCTTCCGTCCACAGGCTGATGTTCTAACCACTGAGAAACTGGCCAGGGCATAGATGGTGTTTTTAATACCATGACCTCTTAGTTCCTTAATTCCCATTTTCTGGTAATCTTGTTTTTCATTATACCTTGACCACTCAATACCAAGTGAAATAATGTTATGTCATTATCAGTAACTGCAACTCTCCACAATCAGATTCCAAGCGTCTCACTCTCTTAACTTCTGCCTCCTATCTTTCTAGTTCACGCCTTTAAAACTCCAATTCTAATAATTCATTAACTCCACCAGGACCTCCAGTTATTCTTACAAAATTTGATTGTTTCTTATCTGCTGATGTTTTCATTTCCATCCTTACTCTGCTTACATTCCTTTCTGTCATTGTGTCACTTCCTGTTTATATAGCCTCTGTTCCCTCCTCCCCTCTGAATTTGTCTTATTTGCATGTCAAAACTCCAAACCTTAAGTGCAGCCCTTTGACTACGCTATTCCTGCATCTATACAGTCAAATAAGACAGGAGAAAAACACGTGTAGTCAGTCTCATATATATATACACACATGCACACACACACACACACACACATACACATACATACATACATATACACACATATATACACATACACACACACACATATACATACTAGAGGCCTGGTGCATGAAATTTAGTGCACTGGGGCGAGGGGTCCCTCAGCCCGGCTTGTGCCCTCTCACAGTCCAAGACCTCCTGCCACCACCACTGCACTCACCAGCCATGAGCCCAGCTTCTGGCTGAGCAGCGCTCCCCCTGTGGGAGCACACTGACCACCGGGGGGTAGCTCCTGCATTGAGCATCTGCCCCCTGGTAGTCAGTGCGCATCATAGCAACTGGTCGTTCCACCATTCAGCCAATTTGCATATTATGGTTTTATTATATAGGATATATATCTATAATAATAAAAGCATAATATGCTAATTAGACTGGATGTCCTTCCGGACAACCTTCTGGACAAATCCGGGGTTGCAAGGGAAGCCCGAGTCCCAGGTGCTGGAGGGAAGCCCAGGTTCCAGGTGCCGGAGGGAAGCCTGGGTCCCGGGTGCCAGAGCAAAGTCAGTGCCAGCAGCCAGGGGAAGGAAGGCCTACTCTTGCACAAATTTCGTGCATCAGGCCTCTAATCCTATCTAATAAAAGACAAAAAGGGTAATTAACCGTACCTCCGCTACGCTTCCCATTGGCTAATCAGGGCGATATGCAAATTAACTTCCAACAAAGATAATTTGCATATGTAGGCACAATGATGGGAGGCGAAAGGGGAAGGACGGAAGAAGCCGCCTGCCACTGACGGTGATCGGAAACCCAGGCGGCAGACAAGAGCTGGGTGGAAGGGCAAAGGCAGAGAACCCAGGCCGCCTTTGCCCTGCACAAACTATGCAGCTGGGAGAGGGGCGTGGGGCCTCTGGGAGCGGAGTGGGAACTTCCCGGGGTGGGCGTCAGGTATCCGGGAGCGGGGCCGGAAGTTCCCGCCCCGTAGCTGCTCGCTTATTCACTTACTTGCTCATCCATTCACTCATTCACTCACTCATTATTCACTCACTCAGCAAACCCTCTCAGGTCCCTGGCACCAGGCCAGGCACTGAAGTTGAAGCAGGATAAGACAGAGCTATGTCCTCAAGATGTTAGTAATTCAGTAGGGCGAAGCAGGCACATGAACGAGGCAGTTGTATGCACAGATGCACTATACTGGGTTCGGTGAGGGCTGTAACTACTGCCGACTTTGTTCTCTTGATAAAATGGGGCCTCGGGAGCCAGGCCGCCCCAAGCCTGTAGGCCTGTGCCTATGCCAGGAGTGGCCGGGGTCTCGGGACATGACAGAGGGTGCAGGTCGGGCTGAGGGGTCTGCCCCCCCCCCCGAGTGCACAAATTTTTGTGCACCGGGCTACTAGTATCTACACTAATAAAGGAGAAACATGGTAATTAGCGTACGACCGCTACCCTTCCCATTGGCTAATCAGCATATCCTTATGCAAATTAACTGTCAGCCAAGATGGCGGCCGGCAGCTAGGCAGCTGGAAGTGAACATGAGGCTTGCTTGCTCCAGTGACTGCAGACTGCAACGTTCCCTGCCTGACTTGCCGGCCTCTGAGCTACAACTCTAAGAAACTATGTTGCAAACATAGAAGATAAACAAAACCCCAGAAACCAGCTTTCAGCCAGCCGGGATCTCAGAGCTAGAGTTATACATTGTTTCGATTATAGCAGCGGAAACCTCAGAGCTAGAGCTAGAGCCAGTGCTAAAGCTGGCCCAGAATTTAAAAAAAAAAGAAAAGAAAAAAAGGAGTGGTTGGGAGCTTCAGTCAATTGCCAGCCTGAAAGCAGCCCTCAGCTCCTCACCCAGACTGGCCAGGCACCTCAGTGGGGACCCCCACCCTGATCCAGGACACCCTTCAGGGCAAACCAGCCGGCCCCCAGGCCTCTATCCTATATAGTAAAAGGGTAATATGCCTCCCAGCACCGGGATCAGTGGAGCCGCAAGCTTCCTTGCACCGGATCAGCGTGACAGGGGGCAGGGCCCAAACCCCCTGATGGCTCTGCGGCTCTGTGAGTGAAGGGTGTGGGGTCCCAACCCCTTCCTCACCCCACAGGCCGGTCTGGGTGGGATGGGAGGACCGCCCCCCGCTCCCCCTATAAGGGGCCCTGGTTTTGTTTTTGAAGGGAAACACCCATTAGGTTCCCCTTGGGTGCTTGTCCTGGAATGAAGGGAGGGGCCCCCCACA
>NW_005871158.1:2715997-2719615 GCF_000147115.1 Myotis lucifugus
CAATAAATTTTTTTTAAAAAAATCATGACCATGAGCCTCAAGTAGGCATTTAGTGCTGTTGGTCATATTACATGCAATCATATAATATTTCCCTAGTTTCATTTGCTCTCCCATTCTCCTTGATATTTCACACCTCCTCTTTCTTGAACTTTCAACTGCTCTTCCCTTATATTCATTCTGACTTTATGATCTTTCTGTCTATTTCATTGAGAAAATCAAGGCAATTGGAAGAGAACTTGCACAGATTTCTCCCACATCTACTCGCATCTGCATCATATGCTTTGTCATTCCTCGTGTTACTATTGATGAACTGTCAGTGCTTTACAATCAATTCCTCCTCTTGTCCACTAGATCTCATTCTATTCTTTTTCACCTACTCAGAGACATTGCTCCAGCAATTTTCACTTTTGAAAAAACAAGTTCACTTCTCTTGGATCTTATCATCTATAATAATAAAAGCATAATATGCAAATTGACCGAACAGCTGAACAGTGGAACGACCATCCAGACGTCCTTCCGGATGACCTTCTGGATGAAGCCTGGGCTGCGAGGGCCGAGGCAGCCAGGGCTACGAAGGCCTACTCTTGCACGAATTTCATACATAGGGCCCCTAGTTAGCATATAAACATGGTGTCCCCCCTCACCTAAAAGAACAACAAAACCCTCTGCTTACCCCTACTTCCCCTCCAGCTAATACTCTACCAGCTAATACCCTAATGCTCTGCTCCCTTGCACATCAAATTTCAAGTTATCTATCACACTCCCCAATTCCATTCTCCTTTTTAAAAATTGAGATATTCACATATTATAAAATTCACTCTTTTAAAGTAAATCAGTGGTTTTAGAATACAGTTGACCCTTGATCAATGCAGGTTGGAACTGCACAGGTCCATTCAAATGCTGATGCTGATTTAAATCTGGGCTATTCAAGGATCTACTGTATTCACAATGTTGTGCAACTATCACCACTGCCTAATTCCAGAATATTGTCATCATCCTAAAAAGAAATCCTATACCCATTAGCAGTTACTTTCTACTCTTTCCTCCCCTCTAGTTCCTGGCAACCAATAATCTACTTTCTATCTTTAAGGTTTTGCTTACTGTGGACATTCCAAATAAGTGGCATCATATAGTATACGGCCTTTTATGTCTGGCTTTTTAAACTTGGGATGATATTTTCAAGGTTCATCCATGTTGTGGTGTTCATCAGTACTTCATTCCTTTTTGTGATTGAATATTTCATTGTATAATGAATCAAGGGTCACCAAGACCATCCTCAGGTTTGATGGTTTTGTGAGGACTCACAGGACTCAGCATATAGTCATACTCCAGGCTATGATTTATTATGAAGAAACAGAAAAGGCACATGGGGTAAAGTCTACAGGAAACCAGGTGCAAGTTTCCAAGGAACCTTTCTCCTAGCAATGAGTTGTGACAACATTTCTGAAATGTTGTCAACCAGGGGAGCTCATTAAAGGCCAACATCCAGAGTTTTTATTAGGGATTGATTACATGTACATCCTTTACCTAATGTATACCCATATTCCAGACTCCTAGAAAGAAAGGAGGTGTTTAGCATAAAACAATTGTTTAGGCATAATGAGCCACCGTTGTAATTTACAAAATCCTAGGAACACTTCTGAAATCATGTTTTCAGATACCAGCCAAGGGCTAACCTTGTAAGTCTTACAGAAGAGCCCACAACCTGGGTATGTTCCCTTAACTGGAATCGAAACCAGGATCCTTCAGTCCACAGGCCCACGCTCTATCCACTGAGCCAAACTGGCTAGGACTAGAAATTCTTTATATATTCTAGATACAATCTCATATTAGATAAATGATTTGCAAAAGTTTTCTCCCATTCTGTAGATTGTCTTTTAACTTTTTTGATGGTATCCTTGAAAGCACAAAATTTTTTTTTAATTTTATTTTACTTTTTCCATCACCATTTATCCCTCTGTGTCTTCTTCCACCCCGCCTCCAAATCACCACACTGTTGTCTATGTCCATGAGTTCTTAAAAAATTTAAATTTCTATGATTTCTATTTTATCTACTTTTTGTTAATTGTGCTTTTGATGTCATATCTAAGAAACCATTGCCTAATCCAAGGTCATGAAGACATATCTGTGTATACTTACAAAGTTTTATACTTCTAGTTCTTACATTTAGATCATTGACTAAATTTTTGTATATAGTGTGAGCCTAGGGTCCTACTTCATTCCTTTACATTTAGATATCAGGTTGTCCCAGCACCATATTTTTTTAAGAGACTATCTTTTTCCCATTGGATTATCTAGATACCTGTAAAGGAAAGACACTCTCCTGTGTGTCTCTTCCACTCTTTTTTTTTTTTTTTGGTTTTGTTTTATTAATCCTCACCCAAGGATATTTTTTCCATTGATTTTCAGACCAAGTGGAAGCAGCGGGAGTGCAGGGTGAGGGGGGGTGTGGGACATCAATGTTAAAGAGACATTGATTGGTTGCCTCCCACCCATGGCCTGACTGCAGCCAGGGATCGAGCCTGCAACCTAGGTACATACCCTTGACCTGGAATCTAACCTGAGACCCTCTATCCTATTGGCTGGCACTCTAACCACCGAGCAACCCTGACAAGGCCCTTTTACTCTTTTTTAAAAAAATATATTTTATTGATTTTTTACAGAAAGGAAGGGAGAGGGATAGAGAGTTAGAAGAGATGAATAGAGGCAGGTATGTGGGAAAGGGCACAGAGCTTCCATGCCCTCTCTGGGCAAACCACTCTCTTAATATCTTTACGTGTTCACCAACCTGAAGGCTCTTTGAACCCCATCCTTTATGGTTATTATGGAGGCGTCATTACATAGGCACAAATGATTATATCATTAGTGATTAATTCAACCTCTGTGTACGGGTTTGTCATCTGTAAATAGAGATAGCTTTATGTATTCTTTTCTTTTTTAAAAAATATATTTTTATTGATTTCAGAAGGGAAGGGAGAGTGAGAGAGGGATAGAAACATCAGTGATGAGAGAGAATCATTGATCAGCTTCCTTCTGCACACCCCGAACTGGAGATAGAGCCCACAAACCAGGCATGTGCCCAGACTGGGAATCAAACTGTGACCTCCTGATTTGCGGGTCAACCACTGAGCACACTGGTTGGGCTATTCTGTTTCTTCTTCAGTCAGATTTGGTAGTGTGTGTCTTTCTGGGAATTGTCCACTTCATCTAGGTTATCTAATCTGTTGGCATTATATATTCCTCTTTAACATTAAAAAAATTTATAGACTACTTTTCAAACTTTCTGCTATTTTAGATCAACTTTTCTACAGTTAGTTCAGATTTGAAATGTTTTTTTAAAAAATATATATATTTTTATTGATTTCAGAGAGGAAGGGAGAAGGAAAGAGAGATAGAAACATCAATGATGAGAGAGGATCATTAATTGGCTGCCTCCTGCACACCCCCTACTGGGGATCGAGCCCACAACTCAGGCATGTGCCCTTGACCAGTATCGAACCTGGGACCCTTTCAGTCTGCAGTCTGACGCTCTATCACTGAGCCAAACGGCTAGGATTTAAATGTTTAAAATTATGTAGTTGTACATATGAAGCTGCACAATAGGAAACTAGCTTTTAA